>NC_045794.1:68785661-69104828 GCF_009873245.2 Balaenoptera musculus
CACAGTCTCTTATCTTTGTTGATTAAATATTGTAGGCATTCTTCTCAAGTTTGTTTTCCAAATCACTGATTACCTTTGGAACATTGCTGATTCTATTTTATTTGGCTTCCAGCGATCTTTTAATTTAGGTAATAGGTGGGCTGTTTTCCTTAGAAACACCTGCTTATAGGGATGGTCCTTGGCTCCCTGGGACATTGGCTTTTGAACAGTTTGGGGCACTAAACACTTGCTTTCCTTTCTGGGAGTATAGAATTGCAGTAATTACGGTTGATTTTGTGTCTGTGTAACCAGCTCCCAGTGAAAACAATAGAATCAAACAGCTCTTTCCTGAGTAGAAACACTGTGCATGTGTTAACTACATTTCGCTGCTGGAAGGGAGGATGCGCTCTGTGAGGCCCTCTCAGGGAGCGCTTGGGAAGTCTGCCCATGAATTCATCCAGACTTTGCCTGATGTGTCTTTTTCCCTTACTGAATCAGCTATGTATCCTTGCTGTGTCACTGCAATAAATCTTAGCCATTCAGTATTACTATATGCTGAGTCCTGTGAGCCTTTTAAGCAAAGCACTAAACCTGTGGCTGGTCATAGGGCCTCTGTCATAATTCTCACTCTAACAATTTTTATTTAGTTCATCCTGTTCTTTCTTCATAATATCATCTTAAATCTTTTCAGGAGCAAGGAACTAGTATTTCCTAAAATGTTCGATCCTTTCCTAAATGTATTTTAAAGAGAAGTTCAAATATTCCAGAACTTAAACAGTGTTTTGTCTTCAGAGTAATGATTTATTGTTGTCATTGTTTTGTTATTGATGGGGGCAGTCCTTATGCTATGGTTCTTTGCCTATTCATCTTATAAAGAGAGATGAATGCCGGTCTAATGACTCTAAACTTCGTAAAAAAAAAAAAAATTGATGATAAAGAAATTTATGCTAGGACACTGAGCAAATTTAAAATACATGACTAATAAATCATTATGCCAGTTCTGAGACTAGACCTCAAGGGGTCTAGAGCTCTTCTGTTCTTTCTTGGAATATTGCCTCTGCCATGAGAACAAACCCAGACTATTCTCCTAAAAGATGAGATGAATCAATCATCCCAATTGATGTTCTCACTGTCCAGATGTCAGATGCATGAAGAAGGACAAAAAGTTTGGTGATCCAGCCCAGATCGGCAGAACAGTACAGTCAATATGTAGCCTCATAAATAAAGACAAGCATTGTTGTCTTCTTTTTATTTCTTTTGTCTCTTTTTTTGTTTTTTTCTCCTTTTTATGTATTTTGTTCTTCTTTTTGTTGTTTTGTTTATTTCTTCATTTTCTTTGTTTATTGTAATTTAAATTTTAATATTGTTTCTCTTACTTTACTTGTTTAATTGCTTTTTTTTAAAGCCACTAAGTTCTGGGTAGCACATTATAGCAATAACTAATATGGTCAGGAAGGGTATCAAACACATTATTGTGTCTAGAAGATTGATTAACAGTTTTATGAACTGTAAGTCAAAGAAATTAGCCAGAAACATGTTTTAAATTTGGGGTATTTAAAAAAAATTGAAGAACAATTATTAGTGCATCAAGTCAGGAATAAATCTCCAAAGAGTCGGGGTATAAACAATCTCACACATCACAAGTCCTCTCATTCCTCTTTATACTGGTATTTCAGCTGGTTTTACTAGTCTCAGTAATACACTGCCTAAGTTAAATGACATATGTGAGTATGTCGGTGAGGAGTTCAGCTGAAATATTTGGACTTAAGATATAAATACTGAAGTGGTAAGCATGTAATTAAGTCCATGGAGACAAGAACAGGAGACACGATTCCCTTTGAAATCAACTGAGGGTTTTTATCTGTTTCTTAGCAAAGTGGAACAATATGATAACATTGGAACTCTATTGTTTATACTTTCTTTTTATGAGCTTTACTGCAAGGCACTTACTGTGAGAGAGCATAACAATGGGTGAGGAGATCTGAGGACAACTTCTAATTCTGCAACAAACAACTTAACTGTTGGACCTGACACATCATATTGCTTAATCCAAGCCTCAATTTTTCTCACTACATTAAATTTTTCAAATCCTATCCTTTATTATTTAGGATGGCTTTGTGTGTAAGTAATAGAAAACCCAACCCAAATTGGCTTTAAAATTAGAAATTTGACTCTTTCATATAACGTGAAGTCCAGAGGGATAGAAGATCTCAGATTCTGACTCTAGTTCCTATGATTTTACTGAGTCTGTTTTCTTTGTGTATTGGCTTTGTCCTCACATGGGTGATAAAATAACTGCAGCCATTTTGAGTCCCAATTTCATGTATAACACCTTCCAGAAGAAGGAAAAATAGAGAGAATGCTTCAATCTCAGTGTTCCAATCAAGCATCCTTAACTTTATAGGTCGCTCTGGCCATATGCCTCTACTGAACCTGTGACTTTAAGGTAATGCAATGATTAATTCGCTGAAACCATCTGAGGCTAACTCCTGGGGCTGATTTCCCCTGAGCCAAATAGATTCTGCATGAGAAGAGTAGAAATCCAGAAAAAGTCAGAGTTCTGTTAGGATGGAGGAATGGCATATGGGAGCTTAGTTGGTGAGCCAGAGTGCACACTATATGGTTTATGTAATTAACACTCCATTTTTGCTTTAATACATCTGTGATTGACTATATTGTGAAGCATTATAAAAACATCCTTCATATTTCAAAGACTGAGTCAGCTTTTAAAGAATTTCTTAAACAATGAAGAACATAATATTTTAGCTGTCACTATTGTTACTGGACTTACGGAGGATAAAGAAAGTGGTTGCCCTTTCAAACTCTGACCAACTTTCATATTGGATTTTTCCATCCCTTCTTTCCTGTGAAATGGCTTTGAAGAATAAGTATAAAGGCAACATATAAAGAAGGAATAAAAAGCAAGAAAAAAGGAAAGTGATAGAGAAAACTCCCTGTAATGGGTAGCATATGTTTAAAGTGGAAACCAATTTAAAAAGTAACAGAATAATGATAGTAATTCTCCTTTTCCCCTATCCTCCAGTCACCCTGCATGAAATAATTTAATATTTGAAGTAGGCATGACTTTTTCCTTTCCACAGATGATAAATCTGAGACACAGAGAGGTTAAGAATTTCCCATTGACCCATAATTCTGGAAAATGTCACATGTATGTGATATACCATCCTTTCTCTTTGCACTCCTCACATCAATACATTTAAAAACTAATACAAAGCCCATATAATAATTTATAATTTTTTACCCAAATGAATATAGTCTCAGGAATTTTCCTTTTCAGACAATTAGAAGGTTTCTATAGTATTAGAAAAGTTTATAGGATCATCAGAGTATACTACTGAATGTGAAATGTTGAGCAAAGTATTGGGTTGGCCAAAGAGTTCATCCGGGTTTTTCTGTAACATCTTACGGAAAAACCCAAATGAACTCTTTGGCCAACCCAGTGTATCATATTGATTTCACAAATAAGAATAACTGCTGTTGCAACATAATGTAGCAGTGTGTTCTTTAGCCCATTTGAATATTTAGTTTCGAAATCAATTTTCCTAAATATTTAGCATTTAGAAAAATTTACCTCAGACTCTGAAATTTATGTTAGGGAGTGGGGGGAGTGTAAATATTTTATCAGATGAGAATAGACTTCACTGGATATTTCAGGGTGTGTGTATGTGTGTGTGTGTCCCTATTGTGCTGGTTTCAGCCTATCAATAACATGCTGTGGCTGGACCAGCTCTTGCGGTTCTTATTATGATTGTGAGATGCCCTTAAGTAAGAACCATCAGGAATCTTTGAAAAACAACTTGAGATTTATTACTTACAAGACCTGGAAATTACAGAGCACACCTGGGGCCACACAACAAAGTCAAGGGTAGAGAGAAAGAGAGCACATGGGCCTAGAGTTCTGCTTTTATTGGGGTCGAGGGTGGTGGTCTAGGGTTTCATGGCCTCACTCTTTATTGATGAATTTAAAACATAAGAGCTATAATTTAATGTGTGGGAAGAGAACCAAAAACAAGTAGCCCAAATGCTCCGTTAGTAAAATCAGCCAAGATCTCTAAAATAAAAGAGGCTCAGATTGGGGAGGCAACTTGCCCTTTGTCTAGTCCTATAGCTGACAGTATGTTCAGTCTTTGAAGGGGCTGCCCCGTTGAACAGATGCATCTGCAATCAAAGCCTAAGTCAGGCACTTGTGTTACAAAAAAGAAAAAAAAATCTGTCAGGGGTTATGCTGCAGTGTGTGTGTTGGTTATTTCTGGTAGCAACGTAATACCAACCATAATATCACCATAATACCATTGCTTTTCTTATCCTAGCAATATATCTGGGGAAAAAGCTAGAATGAGCTTGATCTTTTAAGTTTAATGGTTAAAATTCCCCTAGAAGATATTTCTAATTCGTACCTATGATAAGATCTTCTGATCATAAATATAGCATATGATAGAATAGGTAAAAGAAAATGGAGGGTAGTGCAGTAATATTAAGACCATCTTGGTCTCTTTGAGAAAAAGAAGGAATAATATAGATAGCTTGTCAAAGCAATGGACCTGATAATATGAAATGTACTTATTCTCACCTCTGCCTTTAGGGAGCATTAGGATTTCAAAGACAGCCTGTGTAAAATGAGAAATAGATTCAGGAGATCTAGGTTACCATTTCCTCACCAGCATAATTTTGAAACATTTCTTTATGCTTTCTGATTCACCAATTAGCATCATTTTTGTCATCAAACAAACACAATCATTACTTGAGATGGTTGAACGAATATCCTTGGATTTTGTTTTGGTTCACTAATAAACACCGTGGACTATGTCTATGAAAGGCAAACAACACATTGCTAGGCACACACACAAAAAGATCTTAATATATACTTGTTGATTGACTGAAATATTTTTAACATTGCCATTTATTTGCCTCAAACCTCAGCACTTAATCCCCAACCACACACAAATACTACTGACAAATAGTGGAACACACGGTATTACTGGCCAAATAATGATTCTGCCAGGCTATAACAATTATCTAGAATTCACTCACAAACAGTTCAGATTTGAGATTTCTTACTTTACCACCAAGTTGCACAAGTGCAAGACACTGAATCATATACACACACTCAATAATGTGTGTGGTTTAAAATTATTTGCTTTGAATTCCTTAGAGTCTGAAAAATTAAAAGATATTTATAAGTATTTTGCCTCATTAATTCTAATTCTTTACTGAACAGTACAATTTGTATATTCAAATTCCTTAAATTCAACACGCCTGCTACCTCAATGTCTTAAACCAAAATCATTCTTTTTACTGTCAAAGTAGTAACCCTTTAAGATTATTTCTCTTTTTGCCATAAGTCTCTTATTTTCCTAGGTTTTTAAATTTTGATATAACATCCCTTATCACATCCTTCTTACCCATCCTTTCCTTTCAATTCCCTCTTCAACCACTGCAGTCAAGCCTTCCAGTTTTGATGAAAACCATTACTTTTTCTCTCTAGCTCTTGAAATATACTCTTGTAGAATCACCTCTTCTTAATATTCTACTCTGCACTCATAATATGTACCTCATTCATTTATTAGTTCATTAACATATATATTTAATTGCTATAAACAAAAAAATAAAATACAGTAGCTTACAGGAGACCTGATGGTGAGGGAAGACTTTACGTAAGAAATAATATTAGAGCTGAGATTTAAAGAATGTGTAGCAAGTAAGTACAGGAACAATAGAATTAGAAAAGACCCAGAGACTCAAAGGGGCTTGAAAACGTTGAAGCACACTCAGAAAAAGAGAGAGTGATACACAATGAGGCTTCAGAGAAAGTGAGGAATTTCTGCTTCAGGTTTCCCCATTGCTTTCCAGATAAAACCAAATTCCTTAAACTGGCATCAAAGGATCTTCTACATTTTACCTTCTGGCTCTTTCTATTTGTACTAAGATAACATAGCATAGTTATGAAACAAAGGGGGATCTAACAGACCTGGGCTTGAATTGTAATTTCAATACTTGCTGTGCAATTTGGGGCAAGTAAATTTACCTCTTTGATAATTAGCAAGTTACTTTACTTGATCCTAAACTGTAAAATGGAAATAATAATATTTTGCAAGGGAGCTGAGAGTATGGAATAATTCAGCATACTTAAGGTCTCTCACTTCTATTATTATTAAATAAGATAATACATAAAATTAACAAAATTTCTGAAATAACAAAGCTCAATAGAGGTAATATAATTTTTACTCTATTTGCATTCAATGTCAGAGCACCAGAGAGCAATTTTAAAGTAGTTCATGGTATTACAGTTGGAATGACCCACTAAGAACTTAGGTACTGACATCAGACTCTACTCCTGATCTTGGAAATTTAACTGAAAAAATTAGAACCATAATCAAGGGTCCTTAAGCCCATACTTTAGCAATTTTTGAAAAGAAATTAATTGCATTCTCAATGAATTCTTTAGCATACCCTTAAACATTTTCAAAAGGAAGCAATTCTATAATACTTAGCAATAATATTCAGATATAAAATGGCCTTAGAGAGGCAATGAATTTATTAAACTATGCTATTTCACACCACAGTTTTTCATAACACTGTCCTAAACTTACCATTTAATATTTTCCAATCAGACTAACTACCTAAAAACCAAGAATTTAGAACAATTTTATTTCTGTCATTTTAACAATTTTACTGAATATCAATTGGCTAAAATTAATTATTAGGGCTACATATGCAATTCTCTTTGTATCTGGAGAAGCGTCCAACACGAAGCCCACTTAACAGACAATTTATTTAAAACATTATGGAAGAACATGTGGTAAAAGTTTAAACAGTATAGTTAATGTTGCAGTTTGAAGGCCATGATGGGGGGAAGCAATGTGATTAAGAAAGGCCTACCATCTGGCCATGTCATGTTTCACAGGGTGGCATTACCTTGATGAAACCATTATGTCCAAATCTTGTTCTGGCCAAGCAAGGCTTACAAAAGTAAATCAATACAAATAAAACCCACAAATAACTGCCACAAACCAAACCAAAACAAACCAGTAAATAAACACAAAACAAAATCTGAATTTTGTCATTTATACTTTGAATATTTCTTTCCTGTGGCTAGGTTATTTACAGCTGTTTTCCCAAGTGTGCATTCTGGGAATACCACACTTGTAAAGGCTAAGGCCTTTGATAGCTGGAGTCAGATCAAAGGAAATAGTTAAAATATTTAAATTAATGACAGTTAATGATAGTAATGACAGTTAGGCATAATTGCCAGGGAAAATTGTCTCTCACTACAAAGCATACACCATGAGCATATAATTTGTTGCTCTTTTGATTTGTGGATATGCCCAAACCCTAGAATAGTGCATTTTCTGGTGCCTGTTAAATATTTTAATCAATTAATAAGTATTTTACTTCCTGTAGAGCAAGCTTAATGGAATAATTGATAGTTTGTAAAAACAAAAACAAAAACAAGAACAAAAACAAAAAGCTCTATAGGTAACATTAAATTTTTAAAAATATTAAAGGAACATAAAAATAAGAGTGATGAAATATTTTTATACAGTGATGACTCACTAAAGTATTGTAAACTTTGATTTAAAAATTTTTGAGTTTTTGATATACAATAATATACCATAGAGCCATGTTTCTGAAACAGTCTGTGCTATTGTCAATCCTCTCCATTTACATGCAGCCATATTTTGATTACATTGACAAACAGAAAGAAAATTAATCTCCCAAGAAAACCCTTTAAACCACTTTAGGAAATCGGTGAAGAAAGTAATAATCCTTACTTTCAAAAAATATTTTAAAAAACCTACCACATTTACCTTTATATTATATTCTTCAGTCATAGAAATAGAAAATAGACAAACATATTTGAAAAGTAAATACATATCATCCTCTTTGCCTTATTATAATATATTTTAATCTTGCAAAATTGCTCTTCTGATATCACATTATTGGGATGAATAATTCCATTGGTATTTACTGACCCTTAACAATTCAGCAATATCTTTATGTGCTTTGGTATTCAGAAAAAATACTACCAAATGTAAAATAGATAGCTAGTGGGAAGCAGCTGCATAGCACAGGGAGATCAGCTTGGTGCTTTGTGACCACCTAGAGGGGTGGGATAGGGAGGGTGGGAGGGAGACGCAAGAGGGAGGAGATATGGGGATATATGTATATGTATAGCTGATTCACTTTGTTATAAAGCAGACACTAACACAACATTGTAAAGCAATTATACTCCAATAAAGATGTTAAAAAAATATTTAAAAACAGTGAGAAAAGAAGAGCCATGGGTTTAATTCCTGGCCTGCAACTTACTATATGCATGATCTTGTGCAAATGATACCCTAATATCTCCTGGCCACCATTTTTTTTCTCTGTAAAACTGGACAGTACTCAATTTAGCAATTTACTTTGGGGATTGGATAAAATAATGTAAGAAAAGCATGATATGACTCACCATATCCTCAGTAAAAAGCTTACAACCTCTCAATTTTCCTTCACATTATTAACAACAGTCATGAAAGTTTCCAGTCATGCAACAGATGCTTCCTTGATTTTCCTTAATTTACTTCCCCCTCTCTTAATATGATTTTGCTTTGTGTGTTTTTGAAATGCACTAGGTATCTTTAAAACTGTGATGCAACAATGTAAAATGGAATAGTAGCTATATGAAGAGATTTTCTATTGTGCTCCAAAATTGCAAAGCCATTACCACATCAATATTTTTATAAAGTACTTTTTTATTTTTCAATTTTAGATGCCCATTTTAATAATGCAAGTGAGGCTTTTTACAAGGCCTGCTTTTCAAATCTATTAATTTTCAGAGAAAGAAACGAGATAATTTGCTTCCTACAGGGAAGATTAAACTGGTAACTATTTTTTATTTCATTATTGACACCTTCTGTCAAAAAGTAGCATTATTTTTAATGCAAATCTCAAGATGTGGAAAATACTCAACTGAATTTATACGGGTATTCCTCAAGAAATCATAATTATAACCCTGTCCTTAAGATTTTAATTACTTTTCTAGAACTTATGTAGTACTAACCTTGCTAAAATTTTGAATTAAAAAAAAAAGAGGCTGATGAATATCCCTTTTGAGATTAACAACCACATTTTCTCCTCAAGTGCATGCACACCTCACCTAATGGCTTTAGCAGTTAAGCCAACGTGTAGTAATAAATTGTAAGACGTGAAGATGACATCAAGTCCTGAATGCATTAAACTTATACATAGACAAAAGGAGACAGACAGAAGGATACAATAATATAGGTTCTGTTTTGAATTGGGATAAAAATAGAGGAAATACCTTCCTGTAATTTCTGTGTCAGAGTGTGCTAAGGAGTGAATAGCAGACAAAAGCATGCTTGGAAATTTGAATGGAAGACAGCTATGGATCACTGAGGAAAAAATATACATACTAGGAAATTTGCTCTACAATACCTGGGGGTCTAAAGTTAAAGAGACCATGAATGCATGAGATACATTATGCATATCTTATCTTTGTTTATTTCTGTTAACTTCTTATTTGACTCGAAATGCATTAACTGATTCTTAATATTGATGAAAACTCATCAAACATCATACTATTATTAAAAGAATCCTGTAGATAATCTAATTTGACTAATCTTACCAATTTCTAAAAGTATTATAGCAGCCAATTATTATTTTTCATATTTGCTTCAGCACAGAGCACAAAGCATCTGCAGGGTGGGCAAGAAAGATGTCTAAGGTCTCTGAAAAGGTGGCATTAGAATAGAGATTAGCATAATCACAAGTAATTATGATATAAACTATCAAATGAGTGCCACAAAAAGGTAAAAAAAAAAAAATAGTGCTTTACAGGAGGAGCCAGCAATTTTTTGCTCTGATTAGATAGGAAAAAATCTGTGGAGTCAAACGGCAAATGAGTTGGTCTGGGAGACATATACATGATTTGATTATCAGAGATAGAGAGGGAAAGTCTGGGAACTTTAGGAAATCCTCTACTTTATACCCAACATATTCTTGAAACTCTGTCTGAAAGCCAAAAGTATAAAAGTTGAACAGTAGATTTATATATTATAAAAATGAAACAAATATGTGTACATATATAATAGCATTTAACATACTATTTTAACAAAATAATTCTGTTTCAGCAATATTTGAAATGGCTCGGCCAAGCTTAAGCAATAAGGGCAGTGATCAGAAAGCATCCCCACTGGCTAGTCTTATAGATTCTGTTAACTATTCTAAAAAGGGGACAGTCTCCCCTGATAGGACACCCACACTGCCTGGACATCCCGCTCCCTTAGTGAGGGTCCTTCTCTTTCCCTCTCTCCACTCTGCCCTAGAAAAGGGATATGCCTGGGTACTGCTGGAATATGGGAGAAAAAACAGATCATGGAAGATGTATATGATGAAGAACAGAAAAAAGAAAAAGAAGAAGACAGGAAGAGGAGAGTATGGGGAATGATATGACTTCCAATTTTGATTCAATCTTTTTTATATCATCTCAAGGCAAAATACTTTTCCCTTTAAAATTCAATAATTACAAGTAAATTTATGAATGTGTGTATGTGTATGTTTGTTGTAGTGTAGCTTCTTTATCTGCACTAGTACAAAGGTCACAAACTGGCTGGACTCTGGAAGAATTTGTCTTGTAGATAAAGTTTGAACTGGCATGAACAATTATATGGATGGATGGCTAGATAGATAGATACAGAGGTAGAGAAGCAGAGATACTGAGACACAGAGCTATAAATATAGGTGGATCCTCCACTCTCCAATATGCCTTTGTTGCCAGCACTCCATGTCATATCACACTGGTCTACTGCCCTCCATCATATTATTCTTCTTAACCTTGAAAACACTTGTGTTTGGGACCATTGATCTAAATAGTTTTAATATAAGGCCAAAAATTCCTGAGGTTTGAACCTATCTACTCAGTTTGCTGATATGAATTTCTAGACCACTATCTGGAACTCCTTCAAGGCACAATTTTTTTGTTTTGGTTTGGTTTTTTTGTTTGTTTCTTTTAATTTCCTTTAGTAAGGGAAACCTTACACAGAAGCCTGATATATAAGTTACATAAATATGCTCCTATCCCTTCAGGCCACTGGAATGTGGTCTGAACAGGAGAAAAATCTTTATTTTATTACGGTCTTGAAAATATTTTGAAGATCCAGTTTAAAAAATTCTGTAGAATTGTTTTTTTAAAAAGGAGAAAAAACCCCAAAACCCAAGAAACATAGGCATTCTGACTAACAGAAATTTACTGACGGGTAGTCTCTTTTAAACAACTCAAAATGATTGTTGGTCAGCTGACTTACAGAAAGACTGGTTTTAAATTGACAAAGATTTAAACACCTTTTCCCTTTTAATGTGAAAAAGCAGGAATTGTACAAAATGTAAGAAAGTCAAGGACTACTTACAACCAACCAATTTAGTGAAAGTATCACTTTTGAAAGGGGCATTATAGGACATCAAGCTGGAGGAATGGGTAAAAGCAGGTTAGGAAAGGCATTGAACATGAGACTAAGACATTTTCAGTAAGGAATGAAATATGGAGCAATGACAGAAACTGGTACCGATTCACTGCTTTCAATGTGGCAACCAATTCATTTCCTCTTATCTTAACCTCACAAGAGGGACTTCCCTGGTGGTGCAGTAGTTAAGAATCTGCCTGCCAATGCAGGGGACACAGGATCCCACATGCCACAGAGCAACTAAGCCCGTGTGCCACAATTATTGAGCCTGCGCTCTAAAGCCTGCAAGCCACAACTACTGAAGCCAGCACACCTAGAGCCCATACTCCACAACAAGAGAAGCCACCACAATAAGCCCACACACCGCAATGAAGAGCAGACCCTGCTCCCTGCAACTAGAGAAAGCCGGCGCACAGCAACAAAGACCCAAGGCAGCCAAAAATAAATTAATTAATTAATTTTTTAAAAAAAACCTCACAAGAAAAATACGAAATTGGTGTTATCCCATTTTGCAACTAGAGAGAAATCAGAGGCAAAGTTAAGCAACTTATCTAGAGATGCACATCTACCAAGTGGCCAAATCAAGATTTGTCCTCATGTGTATTTGTCTTCAAATCCTAGAATTCTTCCCACATTGGTGAAACTAGACTCATATGACACAATTCTTGTCACTATACCACACTCTTGTGGATTAGTGCATATGCATACACATTACCTTAGATTTAATTTATCCAGACATTTTCTCTTTTCCTTTATCTTTGACTTGATTTATTATAAACTTTTTTTTTTAAACATCTTTATTGAAGTATAATTGCCTTACAATGGTGTGTTAGCTTCTGCTTTATAACAAAGTTAATCAGTTATACATATACAATATGTTCCCATATCTCTTCCCTCTTACATCTCCTTCCCTCCCACCCTCCCCATCCCACCCCTCTAGGTGGTCACAAAGCACCGAGCTGATCTCCCTGTGCTATGCGGCTGCTTCCCACTAGCTATCTATTTTACATTTGGTAGTGTATATATGTCCATGACACTCTCTCACCCTGTCACATCTCACCCCACCCCCTCCCCATATCCTCAAGTCCATTCTCTAGTAGGTCTGTGTCTTTATTCCCGTCTTGCCCCTAGGTTCTTCATGGCCTTTTTTTTTTTTTTTTTTTCCCTTAGATTCCGTATATATGTGTTAGCATACTTTATTTGTTTTTCTCTTTCTGACTTACTTCACTCTGTATGACAGACTCTAACTCCATCCACCTCATTACAAATACCTCCATTTCATTTCTTTTTATGGCTGAGTAATATTCCATTGTATATATGTGCCACATCTTCTTTATCCATTCATCTGTCGATGGACACTTAGGTTGCTTCCATGTCCTGGCTATTGTAAATAGAGCTGCAATGAACATTTTGGTACATGACTCTTTTTGAACTATGGTTTTCTCAGGGTATAGGCCCAGTAGTGGGATTGCTGGATCGTATGGTAGTTCTATTTGTAGTTTTTTAAGGAACCTCCATACTGTTCTCCATAGTGGCTGTATCAATTTACATTCCCACCAACAGTGCAAGAGAGTTCCCTTTCCTCCACACCCTCTCCAGCATTTATTGTTTCTAGATTTTTTGATGATGGCCATTCTGACCGGTGTGAGATGATATCTCATTGTAGTTTTGATTTGCATTTCTCTAATGATTAATGATGTTGAGCATTCTTTCATGTGTCTGTAGGCCATCTGTATACCTTCTTTGGAGAAATGTCTATTTAGGTCTTCTGCCCATTTTTGGATTGGGTTGTTCGTTTTTTTGTTATTGAGTTGCATGAGCTGCTTGTAAATCTTGGAGATTAATCCTTTGTCAGTTGCTTCATTTGCAAATATTTTCTCCCATTCTGATGGTTGTCTTTTGGTCTTGTTTATGGTTTCCTTTGCTGTGCAAAAGCTTTTAAGTTTCATTAGGTCCCATTTGTTTATTTGTGTTCTTATTTCCATTTCTCTGGGAGCTGGGTCAAAAAGAATCTTGCTATGATATATGTCATAGAGTCTTCTGCCTATGTTTTCCTCTAAGAGTTTGATAGTATCTGGTCTTACACTTAGGTCTTTAATCCATTTTGAGTTTATTTTTGTGCATGGTGTCAGGGAGTGTTCTAATTTCATACTTTTACATGTATCTGTCCAATTTTCCCAGCACCACTTATTGAAGAGGCTGTCTTTTCTCCACTGTATATGCTTGCCTCCTTTATCAAAGATAAGGTGACCATATGTGCGTGGGTTTATCTCTGGGCTTTCTATCCTGTTCCACTGATCTATATTTCTGTTTTTGTGCCAGTACCAAACTGTCTTGATTACTGTAGCTTTGTAATATAGTCTGAAGTCAGGGAACCTGATTCCCCCAGCTCCATTTTTCGTTCTCAAGATTGCTTTGGCTATTCGGGGTCTTTTGTGTTTCCATACAAATTGTGAAATTTTTTGTTCTAGTTCTGTGAAAAATGCCATTGGTAGTTTGATAGGGATTGCATTGAATCTGTAGATTGCTTTGGGTAGTAGAGTCATTTTCACAATGTTGATTCTTCCAGTCCAGGAACATGGTATATCTTTCCATCTATTTGTATCATCTTTAATTTCTTTCATCAGTGTCTTATAATTTTCTGCATGCAGGTCTTTTGTCTCCTTAGGTAGGTTTATTCCTAGATATTTTATTCTTTTTGTTGCAATGGTAAACGGGAGTGTTTTCTTAATTTCACTTTCAGATTTTTCGTCATTAGTGTATAGAAATGCAAGCGATTTCTGTGCATTAATTTTGTATCCTGCTACTTTACCAAATTCATTGATTAGCTCTAGGAGTTTTCTGGTAGCATCTTTAGGATTCTCTATGTATAGTATCATGTCATCTGCAAACAGTGACAGCTTTACTTCTTCTTTTCCGATTTGGATTCCTTTTATTTCTTTGTCTTCTCTGATTGCTGTGGCTAACACTTCCAAAACTATGTTGAATAATAGTGGTGAGAGTGGGCAACCTTGTCTTGTTCCTGATCTTAGTGGAAATGGTTTCAGTTTTTCACCATTGAGGACAATGTTGGCTGTGGGTTTGTCATATATGGCCTTTATTATATTGAGGAAAGTTCCCTCTATGCCTACTTTCTGCAGGGCTTTTATCATAAATGGGTGTTGAATTTTGTCGAAAGCTTTCTCTGCATCTATTGAGATGATCATATGGTTTTTCTCCTTCAATTTGTTAATATGGTGTATCACATTGATTGATTTGCGTATATTGAAGAATCCTTGCATTCCTGGGATAAACCCCACTTGATCATGGTGTATGATCCTTTTAATGTGCTGTTGGATTCTGTTTGCTAATATTTTGTTGAGGATTTTTGCATCTATGTTCATCAGTGATATTGGCCTGTAGTTTTCTTTCTTTGTGACATCTTTGTCTGGTTTTGGTATCAGGGTGATGGTGGCCTTGTAGAATGAGTTTGGGAGTGTTCCTCCCTCTGCAATATTTTGGAAGAGTTTGAGAAGGATAGGTGTTAGCTCTTCTCTAAATGTTTGATAGAATTCACCTGTGAAGCCATCTGGTCCTGGGCTTTTGTTTGTTGGAAGGTTTTTAATCACAGTTTCAATTTCAGTGCTTGTGATTGGTCTGTTCATATTTTCTATTTCTTCCTGGTTCAGTCTCGGCAGTTTGTGCATTTCTAAGAATCTGTCCATTTCTTCCAGGTTGTCCATTTTATTGGCGTAGAGTTGCTTGTAGTAATCTCTCATGATCTTTTGTATTTCTGCAGTGTCAGTGGTTACTTCTCCTTTTTCATTTCTAATTCTATTGATTTGAGTCTTCTCCCTTTTTCTCTTGATGAGTCTGGCTAATGGTTTATCAATTTTGTTTATCTTCTCAAAGAACCAGCTTTTAGTTTTATTGATTTTTGCTATTGTTTCCTTCATTTCTTTTTCATTTATTTCTGACCTGATCTTTATGATTTCTTTCCTTCTGCTAGCTTTGGGGTTTTTTTGTTCTTCTTTCTCTAATTGCTGTAGGTGCAAGGTTAGTTTGTTTATTCCAGATGTTTCCTGTTTCTTGAGGTAGGCTTGTATTGCTATAAACTTCCCTCTTAGCACTGCTTTTGCTGCGTCCCATAGGTTTTGGGTTGTCGTATCTCCATTGTCATTTGTTTCTAGGTATTTTTTGATTTCCCCTTTGATTTCTTCAGTGATCACTTCGTTATTCAGTAGTGTATTGTGTAGCCTCCATGTGTTTGTATTTTTTACACATCTTTTCCTGTAATTGATATCTAGTCTCATAGCGTTGTGGTCGGAAAAGATACTTGATACGATTTCAATTTTCTTAAATTTACCAAGGCTTGATTTGTGACCCAAGATATGATCTATCCTGGAGAATGTTCCATGCACACTTGAGAAAAATGTGTATTCTGTTGTTTTTGGGTGGAATGTCCTATAAATATCAATTAAGTCCATCTTGTTTAATGTATCATTTAAAGCTTGTGTTTCCTTATTTATTTTCATTTTGGATGATCTGTCCATTGGTGAAAGTGGGGTGTTAAAGTCCCCTACTATGATTGTGTTGCTGTCGATTTCCCCTTTTATGGCTGTTAGTATTTGCCTTATGTATTGAGGTGCTCCTATGTTGGGTGCATAAATATTTACAATTGTTATATCTTCCTTTGGATCGATCCCTTGATCATTATATAGTGTCCTTCTTTGTCTCTTATAATATTCTTTATTTTAAAGTCTATTTTGTCTGATATGAGAATTGCTACTCCAGCTTTCTTTTGATTTCCATTTGCATGGAATATCTTTTTCCATCCCCTCACTTTCAGTCTGTATGTGTCTCTAGGTCTGAAGTGGGTCTCTTGTAGACAGCATATATATGGGTCTTGTTTTTGTATCCATTCAGCCAGTCTGTGTCTTTTGGTGGGAGCATTTAATCCATTTACATTCAAGGTAATTATCGATATGTATGTTCCTATTCCCATTTTCTTAAATGTTTTGGGTTTGTTATTGTAGGTGTTTTCCTTCTCTTGCGTTTCTTGCCTAGAGAAGTTCCTTTAGCATCTGTTGTAAAGCTGGTTTGGTGGTGCTGAACTCTCTCAGCTTTTGCTTGTCTGTAAAGGTTTTAATTTCTCCATCACATCTGAATGAGATCCTTGCTGGGTAGAGTAATCTTGGTTGTAGGTTTTTCTCCTTCATCACTTTAAGTATATCCTGCCACTCCCTTCTGGCTTGCAGAGTTTCTGCTGAAAGATCAGATGTTAACCTTATGGGGATTCCCTTGTGTGTTATTTGTTGTTTTTCCCTTGCTGCTTTTAATATGTTTTCTTTATATTTAATTTTTGACAGTTTGATTAATATGTGTCTTGGCATGTTTCTCCTTGGGTTTATCCTGTATGGGACTCTCTGTGCTTCCTGGACTTGATTAACTATTTCCTTTCCCATATTAGGGAAGTTTTCAACTATAATCTCTTCAAATATTTTCTCAGTCCCTTTCTTTTTCTCTTCTTCTTCTGGGACCCCTATAATTCGAATGTTGGTGCGTTTAATGTTGTCCCAGAGGTCTCTGAGACTGTCCTCAGTTCTTTTCATTCTTTTTTCTTTATCCTGCTCTGCAGTAGTTATTTCCACCATTTTATCTTCCAGGTCACTTATCCTTTCTTCTGCCTCAGTTATTCTGCTATTGATCCCATCTAGAGTATTTTTAATTTCATTTATTGTGTTGTTCATCGTTGCTTGGTTCCTCTTTAGTTCTTCTACGTCCTTGTTAAATGTTTCTTGCATTTTGTCTATTCTATTTCCAAGATTTTGGATCATCCTTACTATCATTATTCTGAATTCTTTTTCAGGTAGACTACCTATTTCCTCTTCATTTGTTAGGTCTGGTGTGTTTTGACCCTGCTCCTTCATCTGCTGTGTGTTTTTCTGTCGTCTCATTTTGCTTATCTTACTGTGTTTGGGGTCTCCTTTTCACAGGCTGCAGGTTCGTAGTTCCCGTTGTTTTTAGTATCTGTCCCCAGTGGGTAAGGTTGGTTCAGTGGGTTGTGTAGGCTTCCTGGTGGAGGGGACTATTGCCTGTGTTCTGGTGGATGAGGTTGAATCTTGTCTTTCTGGTGGGCACGTCCACGTCTGGTGGTGTGTTTTGGGGTGTCTGTGGCTTTATGATTTTAGGCAGCCTCCCTGCTAATGGATGGGGCTGTGTTCCTGTCTTGCTAGTTGTTTGGCATAGGGTGTCCAGCCCTGTAGCTTGCTGGTCGTTGAGTGAAGCTGGTTCTTGATGTTGAGATGGAGATCTCTGAGAGATTTTTGCCGTTTGGTATTACGTGGAGCTGGTAGGTCTCTTGTGGACCAGTGTCCTGAAGTTGGCTCTCCCACCTCAGAGGCACAGCCCTGATGCCTGGCTGGAGCACCAAGAACCTTTCATCCACACAGCTTTTGGGAGGTCTGACGTCTTCTGCCAGCGTTCAGTGGGTGTTCTGTAGGAGCAGTTCCACGTGTAGATGTATTTCTACTGTATCTGTGGGAAGGAAGGTGATCTCCGCATCTTACTCTTCCGCCATCTTGCCCCTACTCTTTATTATAAATTTTTATATCCAACAAATAAATTAACTTCTTTCTTTGCCCGATACCAGAAAAGGATCCAGAGTCTTCAAATATAATTGGGAAGTATATTTCATTTATACAGAGTAATCTTAAATCATGAGTTTCAGACTCATGCACGTCATCTTTGTATGTTGTATTCCCTTTACATTTAAGATTATTGCTCTCAAGTTTTTCTACTATTCATTAGTGTACTACATATAAGTTAATAGACTCAATATTGATTGTGCTTATAGGGTTTAGAGCTGGTCCTAGAAAATATGAATCAATATCTTCCACTCCATGTTCCCCTCCAGTGTGCTTTGGCTATATGCACTGTAGTATAAACAGCCAGAGGCTGGTTATAAATCATTCTACCTATCTTCCTACTGACAGTCTGCAACCAGGTTGGTGGATTTCCCGAAGGGAAAAGAAAGCAGGGCAACTATCCGTCATGACATGCATTCCAACTGCAAGTGCTTAGGGCTGGAATGTGCCCGACTTTTAAGGAACATAAGGAAATGTCCACAGAGAGCTATTTTAAAAGATGCAATTCAATTTTAAATGTATCCATGCATTTCTGTTTAGGGACTTTAAATTAAATTGCCATTTAAAGTTAACATAGATATTAATGGCATTGAGATCATCAGCTTTTGAGTGTTTAAAGAGCAGGCCAAGCATGTTTAAGCAAAGCAGTGTATATAATTGCAGTTGTGTGCAAATATAATTATACATGCCTATCACATCTCACTTGCTAAGAGTATATATTTTATCAGTCCTCTAAGAAAGCAAGACATAATGATGATAAAAAGCTATTCTGTAAATTGCAAGTGTTAATAAACATTAGGCTAACCAAATGTGCCATCTTTCAGATATGATATAACTTAAAATTACATAGAGCTTTTACTGTATTTTTTGGCCATACCACATGGCTTGCGGGATCTTAGTTCCCTGACCAAGGATTGAACCCGGGCTCACAGCAGTGAAAGCACTGAGTCCTAACCACTGGACCACCAGGGAATTCCCAGTTTTTACTTTTTTAAGTACTTTCACGTCACTGTGACAAGTACTCTGTTTGTTTTAAAGGCGAAGTGCACTTTTGTCAACCTGGTCTGACCTTTGACATGCATCGTTAAGGATTAGGGATACCATCTCTCACTGAATAACATTTTCTTCTGGAGAAGCTAATGAGTCAAGAAAAGATCAGATGCAACCTTGATCTCAATATAACCACATTCTGAGTAATCTATCCTGACTGTATAATCTACTGTAATAGAAATATACTATGCAACTGCATCATTAATTAAATAATCAACCTATGCTAAGGCAATCCAGAACATCAACTTCCAGGAGAAAATGGTTAAAAATGTAGTATATGCAGAGATGAAGCTTATGGTAAACCGACTTTGACTACCTGGATTCAAATTCCTGCTCTGACACTATCTAAAGTAAGCTTGGACAAAATTTTTATTCTCTAAGTATTAGTTTCCTTATTTTCAAAACAAAGATAAAAATTTTACCTACCCAAGTTTGTGGTTGTGTAAATTAAACATGAAAATGTGAAGCACTTAGCATAGGAACAAAGTTAGTGTTCAATAAATGTGCTGCCATCAATGAATTTCCACGTTACATTTGTAAAGAATGAAAACCAAAATAAAGCTGGTGTTTTATTGTTTGTTTAGCTTAGATGGGACATATTTTGGTATCTTATTTAATGAGGGCTTTTGACTGTCAAAGGCTATCATGTGAATGCTTAGTATCAAAGTTCCCCAGACTGCTGTCTTTCTCAAAGGCAGATGGTAAATCTGTCAGCAGTAGCATTCAGAACAGCAGCAACCCAGATGCTTCGAGGCACTGTGTGTGAAGCTGCTCCTCCCACGAAGAGTAGATTGGGCAAGATGCCAAAGGAAGGTCCCCAAGGCAATTAGCTGCTTCTGAATCCAACTCTGGCTGTCTGGGAAGTCAAATGAATCCAGCCTGCTTAGCCATACACCATTTAATGCAAAGAGCATGCTCCTTATTTATAATCAAGCCAATCTTTCAACCAAGCTACATTCTGACAATCCACATTCTGTACATTCCTTTGTACAGGAAAAGGGACTTGACCATGGCCACAGAGCTTAGCAAGTGCTAGAGGGGAATATTTGAATCCTGGGAGTTTTTTGTTCCAAAGACAGTACCCTTTTGATTATACCATCCAAAGAGGAAACAAGACATTCTTAACTTTTACAATGACGTGTTTCTCATGTTTGAAGGCAGAGTTCATTAAAAAGAAAAAAAAAAAAAAGACAATCAAGACAACTAGCCTCATGCTGAAGCTGTGGGAAGAAGTCTGGAGGCATTAGAAGTAGACAACACAACTTTAATTACTGGCTCCGTGACGTCTCTAGAGTACTCTGTCCCCCTCTATGAAAAGAGATAAAGATACTTATTTTAGAGGGGTGCGGCAAGGACTGAAGAGGACAAGTAAAGGTTGTATGGTACCAGGAATATACAGATTGCTCAGAGGATTTAAGTAACTCAGTTACGGTCACATGTATTAGTAGCAGAGCTGCCTTCAAAGCCATATCTTCCAGGTGCCTTCAAACTGAGAAATTATAGAGGGTAATAGCAGATTATAAAACTTGAATATATTATAAACACATTAAACAGTATTCACTATCATAAGCATGACAATATTATTAAAAACAATAAAATAATAAAAGGAAACAATATCCCACAGAATAGTTAATAAAAGTATTATAATGTATGATATCACTTATGCTATATGGGTGCCATTATATATCCAGTAGAGATATCATAGCAAAAGAAGAAAAAAAAGAAGTCTGGAAAGACATACCACATTATAGCTTACTTTTATTTCTTTCATATTTTTCTTATCTGTAGTTTATATCCATATATTTTCCATAATGAAAGCATATTACTTGGATTCTTGCTCAAGGAACATGATCTGAAAGTAATTACATTCTGAATCTCAATTTCATTTCTCTAAATATGCTTTTTCATTACATCCTGCTCACTTTACCTTGAAAATACTGAAATGTTCTTAAACTTCTAATTTGCATTGCAAGTTAATTTTTTGTTGTTGCTTATGGTTGCCATTTACCAAAAAGATATTAAGGCAAAGCCTCGGAATAACTCCTGCCATGCCTCAAGAAGGAAACTGAGCTCAGGACTTAGCTATGGAAAAAACTGTTGCCTTCTACTAACCATGGTATTAATTCTCAAACTTTACTGTATGTAACACTCCTTTAAGGTATCAGTGAATATCAAGATTCAGTGGCCCACTCTCAGAGATTTTGATCTGGTAGATTTAGGGTGGATTGCAGACTCTGTATTTTTTTTAAAAGCTCCCAGATGATTCTGGTAAAAGGGTCCTCAAGTCTCTCAATTCTCCATAAGAATTGGCCTTCCAACTATTGTGGCATGTCAGTGAATAAAACATTGTAATCATGTATCTGTCCATAAATAGATTGCTGTTCAAACAAGAAACAGGTAACTGAAGAAAAAGGCATGGAAAAAGATCTTTTACAAGAAGAAGAATTTCTTGTTATATCAGGATGGACTTGGTTAATTTGCAGTAATAAACAACCCCATTATGTCAGTGACTTACAATAATTTTTTTTTCCTCATTCATGGTATAGGCACAACATAGACCAGTGTTAGGGCTATGCTTGTTGTAGTTACTCAAAGGCTCAGACTGATGGAATTTTCCAAAGTCACGTCAGCAGTGGTAAGAGAACATGACAGATCACAAACTGGCACTCAAGTCTTCTGTAAGAAAGGGCACCATAGCTTCTGCTTATGTTTTATGGCATAGGAAATCACATAGCCGTGCTAAAATCAAGTGGGGTGGGAAAATTCAATTGGATCATGTGTCCACAAGGAAGATGGCTAGAATGATGAACATTTTAATGACTATCTCACATGCCCAACTCAAGCAGTTACAACAAAGTATAGTACAATAGTTACAAACCCTATATGGGGAGCCTTAAAGCTCAGGAATTAAATCCTATTTGTACCACACCCTGAATCTGGACAAGTCTCTTAACCTCCATAACCCTCAGCTTCCTTATGCTTTTGAATCTCCCAGCTCAGAAACCAATGCAACAATGTGTATGAAGTATGTGCACAGAGCCTGACGTAGTAGGAACTCATGATTATTAGTCTTATTCACAACTATGAGTTATTATAGATGCACAAAAATATTTACATTCTAAAGTAAGTTAGCATAATAATGTAAATGATACTCTTTATCACTAACACAGTATATATTAATTTAGCTCTGACTATTCACAAGGCACTAAGTGAGGAAAAATGAAGGATACAAAACAAATAAAATATGGTCTGTGATGTGAAGAATCTTAAATCTGTTTAGGAAGTCAGGAAATAAGGCAAAACCACTAGACAGATAGTCTAGTATGTGATATAATGGAGAAGCCATAGAGAGGTATGGAGATGAAATAAGACTTGAGAAAATGGTAAGTCTTTTCTTGAAAGAAGTGGCATTTCTTTTAGTACTATGCAGCAAAATATTAAAAAACCTTTAAAGATAAATTGGTAGCTAGTAGAGGCAAATGAAGAAACACTGAAAGATTTTACAGGAGGTACGTCTAAGGAAAACAGATTTAGGTAAATAGATGATTGATAAGATATAGGTAGGTAGGTAGGTAGGTAGGTATGTAGATAGATAGATAGATAGATAGATAGATAGATAGATAGATAGATAGATAGATAGATAGATAGATAGATAGATAGATGGATGGATGGATGAATGGTAGGATGGATGGCTGTAGGATATAACCTGCAGACATTCTTATTGAGAGAATAGTTGGCTTAATTAACATCGTGTCATAAAGAGGATTGCACTCACAACTTGGCTAGAATATCACCTACAGAAGCAATAAAAACTCTAGATTTCCATATTCATCTTTGAGTATAAATAGATAACTGTTGCAAGTACATTGTCCTCACTTTGGTAATAGAGTTATTCTGTTTTCCAAATTCTATCAATATTTTCATGCTGAGTGGTGTTTTGTGCAGTCAGACCACACTCCCAATGTTACTGTTTCTTTCTGCTGCACTCTCTGCACTTAAGTTAGGAGAAAGAAGTCCTGCGGAGGGATGGAAGTCGGAGAACAGTGTCTCAGGGATTCAGATGTGTGACAATTTCCACAGATGTCAAGCATGGTAATTTGCCACAGGGAGAAATGAGGTCATTTTGTGCACCATTATCAGGATGTGGTGCACAGACTGAACAGACAACTTAATGCTTCTCTGATTCAACCAGACATTCTTGTCTTCTAAGTGCTTTGTATCCAGTCATCGCTGAACTCTATGAAGTTCTTTGAATACACAGAAACTATTAAGTTACACTATCTCCTTTATTAAATTGAAAGATTGAAATCATTCAAATTCTACCCATAAATGTCTGCCAGCCAGGGAGCTATTTAACTTGATATATAACTTAAATGGGCCCAGACACCATCAGATATGAGATTGAGGCCTCAAGCTATCTAATGCAAGAAGAGAAACTCCCCCTTTTCAGTAGGTGAGGTATTAAATACAAAAACCTTTATTTTCAATTATGGCACTTGAGCTCCTGATTGAACCCTTTCTATTGCTGCCTAGGAGGCATGCCAACCTTGCCTGTAATATAAGTCAATCAATTATATTTCATTTTGATGCTTTTTATTTCATGATTCTTGGGGTTCCTTAACAAGACATTCACATTATAAACTCCAGTATTCAAAGAGTGAACATTAAAAAAATAAGGTGAAGCAAAAATTTTGATTTAAAAGATAAAATGAAATGGATAGAAATTGCAAAAATGTGGTGCAGAAGACCTACTAATTGAAATAAGCATTTATAACTAAAATGTAACCATTTTTCTCTGTACTTTCATTTTTTCTGTAAACCTAAACTTCTCTAAAAAAATAGTCTATTCATTTAAAAAACATACAACCATCAATTGCCTACAATGCATATCTAGAACTGTCAGATCTAGAAAGTTAGCTGAAAAAATGGCTACTCCTAACTTCCATATTGCAGGATTACTTGTGCATACACACAAATGTTAAATATATTCATGGTATCCAAAAAAAATGGAAGAAAATGGTGAGGTGAATTGGAAAAATATTAACAAAATGTTTCCTTCCTCATACATTTTAAGTAATTTGAGGATTTCTAATGCAAAAGAAAACGAAATGAAAAGTTTCAGGTCCAATTATCTTCCCCCCAAACTCAGATCTCTACCTTTGGTGACATTTGCATGTTTTATTAAAATAATGTGATTTATTGAAACAAATGAAATATCTAGCATTACTGAATATGGCACTCAGTAATGTATTTGCAAATATTTTCTGATACCTTCCTTTTGAAAGTTTCTGTGAGGAAACAAAGATGAAAATGACATATTATGCACTTTAACATTTATAATCTAGGAGTTTAGATAAAAAATGAACATCTGGGACTTCCCTGGTGGTGCAGTGGTTAAGACTCCAAGCTCCCAATGCAGGGGGCCTGGGTTCCATCCCTGGTCAGGGAACTAGATCCCACATGCATGCTGCAACTAAGAGTTCGCATGCCACAACTAAGGAGCCCGCCTGCCGCAACTAAGGAGCCCGCCTGCCAAAACTAAGACCCAGTGCAACCAAATAAATAAATAAATTTTTTTTTAAAAAAATGAACATCTAAGGCTAAAGATGAATCTGTATATGGAAGCTTAATGGTTAAGTGTCATGACAGTGGAATTCATAAGCACTGTTCAAAAGCAAACCCTAACCATGGCTGCTTCTCTCAATACTGAGCTTCAAAAATCACTGCTTCAACTTGAATTCCAGACAGTCTATACTGAAATGATCAATGTACAAGGAAAATTATGAAAGAGAGGAAAAGAACGTATTTTGCAAGACAAAATTCTTAATGGTTAAATAGTCAGTACTGCCAGGAACTAAAAAATCCCAAGAGACCTGAAGTATGTTCATCATTTAAGTTGGAGGATACGGACATATGGCAATCAAATTCCTGATCAAAATGTTTAGAGGCACTTTGATGCCAAAAATATTCTTTTGAGCGTCATCTATTTAAACACTCATATGCCTCCAGAACATGTTGGCCAATGAAACATATTTCCATTTATGTCCTGCCAAGTCTCACTCATTAGCTAAAAATTCTCATTTTGCAGCTTTTATGAAAAGGATTTGCAGTACCATGTTTCAAAGTTAAAATTTTTATGATTTGTTTTGTTTTTACTTGCAATATTACCCAAAGTACTATAACCATTTTTAAACATTAATTTCATCCTTGTCCTTCACTAAATCTTTGATCACTGATGCTAATAAATTTTAAAAGATATTCACAGAGAATTTCTCTGGCACTGCTCACTTCTGCTCACAGGCAACGATATAATCAGAAATCAGGAAGAAAGAAGAAAGAAATAGTACAAGGATAAGAAACAAATGGATCTGAATAATCCACCTATAGGTAAATCATAATAGAATTCAAATGTGTTTGAAAATAATTTAATTACTTGGTTATTTGCACTAATTTTTTAATCTTACTTTATATCTTTACCCCAATTTTTGAAGTGTTGATTAAAAAATAAATTCAGGGCCTTCAGTTTTTCCCTTGTAAACTGAGTGTCTGACCCAATATAAGTTAAGACCCCTTTTTAAATTTCTAGGATGTTACATACTTCTAAGCAGGATAGATCCAGGCCTTTTATTCTCTCCTTTACTACATTTAAACACATGTTCAAGATTGAATATAAAACTGGGAACTGACAGGGATAATGATTCCTTGAAGTGCCAAATTTCATTGAGTTTCTGTTACACTTTAGAAATGGGAGTTATTAGAGAAAAGATACAATATTTGTCTTCCATTGCTGTGTAACAAGCTACCACAAACCTAGTGACTTTAGACAAGTTACTCCAAAGTAGGGTTTAAAACAGCACACATTTATTATCTCATATTTTTCTATGGATCAGAAGTCCAGATATGTTGTAACTGGGTTCTTTTTTCAAGGTGTCATTCTAGCTATATTTTCATCTGGAGCTCAGGGTCCATTTCCAAGGTCATTGGTTATTGCCAGAATTTAGTTCCTTGTGGTTGTAAGACTGAGGTCTCTGTTTTCTTGCTAGATGTCAACTAGGGGACATTCTCAGGTCCTAGCCACATAGCCTTCTCCACAATATGGCAGTTTGCTCCTGTAAGGCCAGTAGGAGAATCTCACTTCAGATCTCTCTGATCACTTCTAAGACCTGAGTTGAGTAGACCAGGTTACCCAGGATAATCTCCCTCTTGATTAACACAAAGTCAACTGATTAGGAACCTAAGTTACATCTGCAAAATTTCATATGACCAAACATAATCACAAAGTGATTTGTCATTCTGCACAAATTCAAGGAAAGGTGATTACACAAAGGTGCAAGAAACTTGGGTCACCTCAGAATTCTGCCTACCACAGACACCAAAAAATAGGTATCATAATATAAGACTCTTCCAGTGTAAAAGTGAAAAAGATGTGAACTGAAGATAATTTTAGGCAAAGAAATTAGGAAATCTTTTGTGACTATGGAAACAAATTAGATCTCATGATTTTTTTCTTCTCATGTAAATACAGAATTTAGGAAGATATAGTAAAGCTTAGTAATATCATAGCCTTCTCCTTTTATTTTACAGAACTCAACTGTAAATCCTATAACTTGATTAAGATCAGGTACTTCCAATAACAATGATTAAAAAGGTGAAGCATCAGAAATCGGAAACCATCTTATCCTCTGACTCAGTATTTTTGTTTATTTGGCCATAGAGATAAATAATTCTTAACTTCCCCTTATATTTAATTTGTGACTAATAAAATATGTTTATTTATGAAATTTCCACTTGGGCCCAGGATATACAGGTATATTATCGAACAAATGTATTTGTTTGGGAAGTATGCTATTTACCTTAACTGTCTCTGGAGGCTTAATGCAGCAGTTAGGGTCCATTCTCTTACTTACTTCTAGATATAGATAAAATAGAATATCAGTATCTAGATTCAGGAATAGATTAGCCTCAGTTTGCCAGTGTCCATACAGCATAACTCTCAGATAACCACTGTGGCTGAAATTATAATTCTTTCTTGTCTTTGAATGTGTAAACAATATGTTTTATCTTCCCATTCATAACATTATACTTGGAAATATCACGCAATGGTTTTATCATGCCATATAGAGAAACAGCCTTAGGTGAATTAATTATTAAGATTTATAAGCTGCATATCTTTAATTTCAACACTTATATAAAATTATTAGCAGCTGAAAAGGTTCATAAGGAATAGTAAACTCAAGGAGAAAACATGGAGACAAAATCAGGAGTTTAGGGCAAAAATAACACTTCAATTAGACATCAAAGGGATGGTCAAAGCCAACTTAATATGAAAAATGAAATTTTCATAGTTATATTTGTAGCTCAGTAGCATCAATAAGGTGGTAAATGCTACATAGCCTATAAGAGTTAATTCTCTAAATATGTTAAATACAAGTAATGTTTTTGAAAAGCCTGGAATTCTTTAACAAAACATGCTATTTAAGAACCAAAATTGGTTCCTGACTAAGTTTGTGTTTTTTACAGAGTACGGTATGTTTACAGTTTTTAAAATTACAGCAACTATAACATGCCTATTCTAGAATATGGGAATCACATCCTTAAGCATAAACTTTGATGAGTTACTCAATTAGAAACCAAGAATGAAATATAACAGGAATGTGGCTGGAACCACGTTACGTACAAGGGTAAGATTCTATCTGTAATCCTAAATTCAAAATTATGCCAATCCAAACTTAATGAAGTAAAAGTTTCTTCACTATATGTATTATACTGACTTGTGTAATATCAATATAATAAACTGTGAAAACAAAAATGGTAATAATAACCATTAGCTATGTGTGACACTATATAATTCTTGTAGTTCTTTCACATGCAGTGTATCCTTTGACATCAGGCCTAGAAATAAATGTCAATATTATTCTCATACACTTATCTATTCAACAAGTAATTAGTGAGACCCTAATATATGCCAGAATCTCTGGTGGTAAGTAGACATATCATGCCTGTAGGAGAGGAAAAGCTTTTCTTCTACTCTGTTAGGTTCTATAAATGGGGCCTGTGACTCATACTGGTAAAAGACAGAATGACAGGAGAAAAGAATGCCAATTTTACTTAATGTTAATATATTTTTATGTGCACAGAGGCTTCACAAAAGTGAAAAACTCAAAGAAGTGGTCAGACACGAGAGCTCATATATCTTTTTAACAAAGAATGATAAATTGTGGACAAGCAACTAGAAAAAGGAAAGGGGGTTTGGGTTTATCAGGGTAGTAAATTGTGGGACAGTAAATATACGAGGGAAACTAATGGTAAATAAGGGTTATTTGGTATGGTTACTTCATGCAGAGTCATCTCCGTGCTGCCTCCCTCTCTGGTGATAAGAGCTGTTCCCCTCTTCCTGTTATAGGAGAGTGGAGGACATCTTCACAAGGGGAATTGATGTCCTGTTTAGGCAGGTGAGGGAAGGGCATAGAGCTCTTCCTGTGTCTCAACTTCCATCAGCTCAAAGTAATCCATATGCCAAAGTAGCAAATTTTAGTGTGACACTCTGATCTCCTTCAACAAACGACAAAATCTCTATAGAATGGGAGAAAAATCACATGTACTTTTAGACAAAGACTTTGAGGTCTTTGTACTTGCTTTTTTTTCCTTCCCCAGACCACTCTTCATCCTCTTCATCCCAAGACTTGCATTTTTATTCTTTCATGTTTCATTTTACATGTCACCTTTGAGAGGTTTCTTTCTGACCAACGAAATTAAATTAGTTTCCTTGGGTTATTTTCCCTAATCATAGATTGTGTTTTCCTTCAAAACCATGTTAAGGAGTTAGCATTTGATTCTAAATTTTCTAAGCAGTGGATGAAGGGAGCCCTCAAATTTTAAATGAGAAAATAAAATCCCAAAGAATAAAGTGGCACACTAAAAGTCAAAGCTAGTAAGTAGCAAAGTTGAGATTAAATTCTGGTATACAGACTAAAAACTCTTGTTTTCTAATATGCTATGATGTTTCAATAAATTCCTTAGAGCCATCGTTCTTAACTGCATGTGGTTTTTCTCCCCAGGGGCCACTGGCATGGCTGGAGACACTTTTGGTTGTTACCACACAGTGTGTATGTGCGCGGGGTGGGGGGGTGGGGCGCGGGGAGGCTGTCCTACTGGCATCGAGTGAATACAATGTAAGGTTGCTGCTGATCATCCTACAAGGCACAGAACACCTTCCATGGCAAATACTACCCAGCCCAGAATAACAAAGGTATTGCTGTTAAGAAACCCAGCCTTAGAATGCGTGAAAGAACAAAAGCAATACTTAATCATGTCATAATGTATTTTTAACATACAAAGGATATAAAAACACCCAAGTCCTTTCTATTACTTTCCAAAGACTAATATATCCATATCATTCTATGTGAATTAACATCAACAAGATAAATTACAAAGACAACTCGAAGTCTCAAATTGAAGTCATGGTTTGACTTGACAAGTATATGTTAACTCTTAGGTGTCAGAAAGTATGGAATGTATACGTGCATTTTGTAACACTTTGCTAAAGGATTGTTCTGAGTCTCTAGCATCCTGAAAGTAATCTAAACACACCTATCAGATCTTTATAGGAAAGCATATGTTAATTTTAAAATCAATTTCTAATTTTGCCATACAGAAGATTTGAAAATGAAATTTCCAGTCTTCATGTCAAAGTATAAGTGAGACATGTATTTTAAAATCAATCATCTATTATAAACTATCGTGTAAAAATCACACACATTTCAAGCCTAGGATGTGGCCCAGAAGCAATTCTAGTTTTTTTCCTATCATTTATTACTGTGAATAAGTGACCAAGTCATGTGAGAAATGGATGAAAAGATTCACCCAGAACAAACAGAAGGTGGGGTGGTGTAGGACATCTGTGCTCACTTTGAAAGGTGTAGTGGCTTACGCGCAAGCAAAGTCTCCTGTGTGCAGACTGCCTGCAGATGCTGAGAGCAGGTAGGCAGCCCTGAAATCACCATCAGAACAGAGTGGCTCAATGCTCAAAGAAAGGTTCAGGACCACCAGAGTCAGAGAGGTGAAGGGTTGGCAACAGCAGACTCTCCATCCCACATTGTTCACTAGCAAAGCATAGTCCTTTTAGCTTTAGCAAGGAAAGCCTGGTTTGCACATTTCTCTTCACACATTCTCTCTAATTAGATTTCCCCTAAAACCTCTCAAAATCAGCCATCAAACAGATGAAGAAATCAGCTGAAAGGCTTAGCATAATGGGATAATGGGAACCTAATAGATATGTATGTATGTATGTATGTATGTATGTATGTATGTGTGTGTGTGTGTGTGTGTGTGTGTGTGTGTGTGTGTGTTCAAAGGACACAGGTGATTTGCTTATTTACTGGATTAAGCCAAATCAATTTGCACATATATCCACTGCTATAGAAAGCTGCTATTAACACTCTAATTTTTTTCACTAAAAATATGATCCAGATACAGTCACATTCTGAGGTACTGGGGGTTGAGGCTTCAACATATTAATCATATTAATTTGGGGGGACACACTTCATCCCATAACAAAATCTATCACAAAGTGATTGCACTATCTGTGCAATATGCAGTTGTTATTCATGTGGCTGTTAGGCACATATCATTTCACTACTATACTCAAGTATCTGAAGTTTTGTAGATTAAATTTAGTAATGTATACTATACTAAGTGATTGCTTTTGTTTTATCGGTTTCATAATAAATAGTAACCATTCTTTTCACAGTGTCTAAAACAATAAGATCAACTATTAATTAAACTTAAAGCAAACAATGTAAGTTTTAAGAATTGGACTTCTGAAACCATGTGTGCTTAAATTTGCTGGAAATTTTTAGTTTATTATTTGGATATATATGTATATTATATATATAATATACAAACATTAGAGATTATAAAGCACAATGCCTAGAATAAATAATGGATGATTTAAGTAAATGCACCATGTATCTCATGAAACATGTAAAATATCTGATGCAATGCATAAGAGGAAAGTGCTTTATTTACCCATTTACAATCCTGTATTTATAGAAAATAAAAAATATTTGGCATTCATTATAAATGACTATGATCACAATCTTAGATCATTTTTGATGTTATAAAATCACAGACAGATACTAAACAACTTAAAGTATCTCCTTTTTTTAAAACAAATTGTATTGTCTCAAAAAGACAACCAACTATATCTTTTTGAGAAAGATCATAGTTTTCAGACTTAGTGTCTTAAAATTTGAAATTTAAAAACTTGACACATTTAAAAATTTTAATTCTGGTGAATTTTTTTAAAGCTACCCCCCAAACGAGAGAAGAGTTAGTATTTATGGTTATCAAAGGAAATAAAAAGTTAGAAAAATGACATTACCTGAAAATACAGTGATAAATTATTTAGAGATGCAATAGTGATAATTTACAAAATTAGTAATAAAACTATATTCTCTATACGAACCATTTGTAAACATACTTCCCAGAACAAAGATGAAATAAAGCGATACATTTTATATAGCAGTCACTACTACACAGAAGAATCTAATTGCGGGTTCAATGAAAATGACACATATCATTTTATAGTTTACAAGTACTTCCTGTAGCAGAAAGCATTCATTGTAATAATCATCACATCCAAGTCTTAGCAGAATCCTTCTAAAAGCTCAGAAGATTTTCAATTGAATTTGTCGGTTGTGATCTAGGTTTAGGTTCCTTTAATTTAGCATTTTGTAAAGGTTAAGAAAAAGATAATTGAGGATTTTAATGATCTAAAATTCATATGTTGAAGTCCTAACTCCCAGTACTTCAGAATGTGACTATATTTGAACACATGGGTGGGCACTAATTCAATATGACTCGTGTCCTTAAAGCAGAGAATAGATTACAGATACACACAGAGTGAGGGAAGAGAGTGTGAGGACACAGAGAGAAGGCAGCCATCTGCAAGCCAAGGAGAGAGGCCTCAGAGGATACCAAACCTGCTGGCATTTTGATCTCAGACTTCTGGCATCCGGAACCGTCAGAAAATAAATTTTTGTCATTTAAGTCACTTAGTCTGTGGTATTTTTTTATGCTAGCTCTACCAAACTGTTAGAAGGACCTCTGAACCTAGACTATAAAAACAAAAATACATGTATTTAAATATATAACTAAAGGAAGTATGAATATTTATAAACAAGGTAAAAGTAATACACAATGTTGTTCTGATAGTAAATTCTAATTGCTCCTTTACAAAGAGCTGTGGAAATTTTTATCCAGGTAGTATCTTCATATCATTGTCCTGTTCTCCATCAGATTTTCTTTTTTTTGCAATCTATCTTGACATCATGCACAAACCTATGTCCACATTGTCTACATCCCACTCTAGCCTATACCAAAAGAATTCTTTAAAAAGATATATGAGGGCTTCCCTGGTGGCGCAGTGGTTGAGAATCTGCCTGCCAACGCAGGGGACACGGGTTCGAGCCCTGGTCTGGGAAGATCCCACATGCCACGGAGCAACTGGGCCTGTGAGCCACAATTACTGAGCCTGCGCGTCTGAAGCCTGTGCTCCTCAACAAGAGAGGCCGCGATGGTGAGAGGCCCGCGCACCGCGATGAAGAGTGGTCCCCACTTGCCGCAACTAGAGAAAGCCCTCGCACAGAAACGAAGACTCAACACAGCCATAAATAAATAAATAAAAGAACGTGAATTTCTTTTAAAAAAAAATATATATATATGATATGATTACATTTCTATCAAATTCCAGAAAATGCAAACTAATCTGTTAGTGAGAGAAAGCAGATCACTGGTTGGCTGCATCTAGGAGGGCAGGGAGGTGCAGGGGGAGAGAAATTATAGCATGGGTTCTAATATCAATTGCAAATTATTGTTTTGCTATCACATCAGTCCTCCAAATTTGTTTTCTAAAAGATCCTTGATTAACTATTTCTCTGTAATTGATTTATGCATCCATATAATATTGGAATATAAACTTCTTTTTCAGTAGCACTGAAAATGCCTATACGTCTGCTTATTATCACACGCACACACAGAGAGACACATACATGCTCACACACTATGGGTTTTCTAGCTCTGGGTCAAGGCTCTCTACTTCACACCATTATCCTTGTATATGCCCACTTCTGCATTTCTTTCAATGCACTATTATGGGAAATAGAGTTTTATAGCATCTGATTTTGTTCTGATGGGACAAAAACAATTTTCCGTTTGAGAAAAACAACTGCCAATAGTTTGGCTGGTACTTAGAAAATCATGTCACTATGCAGAAGTTTTTGAATTCTTTGATAAATTTTTGTACCTAATGTTCAAACCTCCCCAGAATAGAATTCACTGGACTTGTGTTTAACTTTTTAGGCTGCTTTCTTATGGCCTATACTAATAGTGCCACTGTAGAATTTTTCCATATACTAAGTTTGTAAAGTGCAATTTGCTATTCCTATTTTACACTTCTCTGTAACGCCTTCTGAGAGATTGTGACTTGGAGTAGCTTACCTGAAAATTATGGTAATTAGCAAACTTGTCTAATATAATTTATTCTAATATACTTAAATTTTTTTTTCTTACATCAGTTTATAATATTTACCACCCTTAACAAATGTTCTGATGTTCATTTCAGCAATCTGTGCTTAAGGTCAGTAATATATGTCTACAAAAAAAAATTTTAAAGACCATTCAGATCATTATTTGATTCCAAATATGAATAGTCCCATGCTTGAGAAATCGTGCTGCAGAGTAAACAGTTAAAAATGAAACAAAAATTATCATCATCAACAACAAAAGAAATCTATTTTTTTTTTTTGCTTGGAGAATAGAATGAACAGGTCAGTTTTCAAGTTAAACAATAATTAAGTTGCCCTATTTTTTAGGAATGGCAATGAGTTCTACTTCTTCCTTATTATCAAGATTTGAGATTGAAGAGGAAACTCTTACCATCAAAAGTAATGAATAGAAATGAGGGAATGAAAAATGGCCATAACAGTGCTACACATGAAAATGTGTGGCATCAAAAGAATCTGTGACACACTTTATTCTTTGCTAAGTGTATGAAACTATTGCTTTATTTTTCAAGTGTCATTTGAGTTTAATTTTCTCTACATTTAAAGTTCATATCTTGAGATTGCCAAAGCTTCCCAAATCAGGGAAAATTAGTTTAGTCCTTTATTTCATCCTCTGCAGAATCTATAGCTGCAAAATTCTGTCCTCTTTATCAGGAGCAGTTCTTAAAAGGTTTTACCATATTTATACAATGTTTAGACTTGGTAGCTGATGTAAATGATTACATTTTCCCCTCACAACCACACTGACATTTACTTAGCATTGGCTGCAGCTTTTAAATTTATATAATCATATATGCTAACAACTCACAAAGCTATAAAACCTCTTATACAAATCTCAAAGCAGGATACATTAAACATAAATATTATTTTTAGAATCATACCACCATTGCAAATATACTCAAGTGAGGAACTAGCTGGGAATTTGCTTTCATGTATTTTGAGAATCTCAAGATATATTTTTAGAAACTGTAAAAAACTAGGGAAAAATTGTTGCCAGACACACCAAAAGAAGAAAAAAAGGTACAAAATAACTACTTTGAAAAGTTGCCCTTGAAAGTCACATATACAAGTTCAAAATTGGGACCTATCTCCAAAAAATATTCTAAAAGTTCAAAAATGTTACAAATTAATTCTTCTTGTCCTCTAATGTAAGTGGGAGCATTTTCTAGCATCTGCCTGTATGTTATTACAGTGGTTTCATGTGCTTTTACATATGTTCACCAAATTTAAATCTATATATATCAGAGAAACATAACTGCCTTTACAGCATTTTAGATCCATTGAGTAATACATTGTTTCAAAGACATGATATTCCCCCATCTGTGAATAATAATATAAGCTCTATTAAAATAGGTATTGAGAAAATAATCCTCAACACACTAGCATAACAAAGGTCAAATGAATAACACTTTTAAATGAAGTTATATTAAATAAAAAATAAAGGAAGGCTAAACTACACATATTCAAAATGTGCCAACCCTGGGCCAGGCAATGCACTTGGTTCTACAGAGAAATGCAAAAGAAAGAAAAAATTATTTATACTTTAAGACAATGTCCATGCTGTTTACGTACCAGTATGCTGCCTAAAAATAAGTTGAGGCTCAAATGTCTTAGGGATTAAATGGTTAGGGGGCTTGCTCTTTGCTAAGTGTGCATGGATTATGGCATAAGACATGCACTTAGCATGGCTCTCTAACTGCAAGATTATCATATTTCAGTATTGATTAATGGAATAATATCCAGAAGCAATTTCATGATATAAAGCAAGAAGACAGAGAATGAATAGTTAATTGCTACTATAAGGGAAAAAATAATTATTTCCAATCTTCTTATTGTCAGAGCCCTAATACTAGGGCTCTAGTAAAGTTTTGTGAGTTGTTAACATATATGATTATATACATGTAAGAAGCTGCAGCGAATGCTAAATCAATGTCAAACACCACCGTTACAATGCCAGAGGGTCTCTTGAAACTTCTTTGGCTGGATTCAAAAATCTGTGCAATCCTTTGACACTTTCATTGACTCTTACAGCTCTAAGAATATTGAGGCCTAAATATTACTGTTGCAGAACCAGCTAGTTTTAGCAGACTTTTCGTTTCTTAAACTCCAAATAAAATTGTTCACTGGAGAAATCGTCAATAGAATGTTCAAGAAGGCAATGCTTCAAACTTTATTTTCCGTCCAAGGTACTCAATGATCTGTTTCTCTTTTAAGTCACATAGGAGTTTCTGTTAACCTACCTCAACTTTCACATATTTTATCTCACTTTTAAAGAAGTTGAAACAGCTAAACTGAGTGAAAATGGGGCTGGGTCAACACTCTATTTTCAGAAAAAAAAAAATTCCCTGCTGCCAAAAATTTTGTATATGTCAGAAATATTCTGCCAACTTTTCACATTTCCAGAGAAAAAGGATAGTATTTTTGATGGTAATGAACATCATCATCTTGGAAAAATTATTATTTTCTACGCATTACTTGACTAGATGATTGACTTATTCAAAATCTAAATAAGTTTGTTGTTTTAAAATCCCAAGTTTCTTGGCTCATGCTAAGAGACATACTTGCTTCTTCCAAAGGTTTGATTTCTCCTGAGATGTTTATCACTTGAAATCCTCTTGAACTTGAAGAGTGCACACCACTCAGGTTATCAAAGTCACTGCCCACATATTAAACTGAACCAAATATGGGAAAGTGGCATCCCTCACCCCATTCTATTTGGATCAGCAATCCACTTATATGTCATTTACTTCAAATTATCTCTTTTCATTCCTCCATTAGTTCTGCTAAAGCAGATGGCATCATGTAAGTGTGACTATTTGCTATTGGCATACTATATTCCCTTCTGATGACCAGATGTGTCTTTTGGGCTTCAGTTCTCAAAGGTCTGCATGTTGTTATTCCTTATTCCCTGTATACTAACTAGGTTAAGAGGTCAAAACCACAGAATTAGCAAGAGAATTGTCCCTGACTATCATGCTGTGGAGAAAATAAAAAGAGCTCTTTATATTTCACACAAATTGAAAAACACACCTTATAAAGAGTAAATATCCAGACGGCTAAACAGAGATTTTTGTTGGTCTGTTGACGTATGCCTAGAAAAGTTTTCAATGTTTTATTTTATCATTATTCTCACCTGCCCATGGATGTTGCCTACCGACTGTAAGAACAAAAAAGATAAGACCCACATTTACCAAAAGAATTTTTAAATTTCAAGTAGAATGTATTTTTTAGGGACAAAATAATGAAAAAGGCTTGTTCATAGGAGTCACTTAGTTGCATGCTCACATCTTTCCATGACTAAATTTTAGAAATGTAAAAAGATGTATATTTTTGCAGAAAAATTAGCCTTGTCTCTTCAATAGTCATTTACATTTAAAAAAGCTTAATGTTAATTAAAAGGGATTTATCAGACATAAAAATCAGGAACAACAGGTGGCCCTGGATTAGAAACTGGCTTATGCAACTCATTCAAGTTTTATTTTGTTTTGTCTATTTTCTCTAAACAGAAACCAAAAAAACTAAAGACGCTGGTAGTTGCAGAAGAATGTGAGCCTAAAAGATGGTTGTTGTAGGATGAAAGAAATAACAAATGGTTCATATGCTCATAGGGATGATCCAATCAATGGGAAGGAAAAGTGAATGATTTAGGTTAGAGTAGGAAAAGTTGCTGAAGGGATGCTCTTGAATAAGGAAGAGAGATCTGGTGCACACGTGAAAAGTTTGGTCTTAGCAGAATGGAGAGATCATCCATTCCATAGGTACAGAGAAAAAGATGAAGGTAAATTTCTATGTCTATTTTACCAGAATAAAAAACACAATTGGAAATGTCATTAGAATTCCATGAAAACAATTAATTTGAGAAAAAGAGTTGACATCTTGTAAAATTTAGTTTTCACACTAAGAAGAGAGTTCTATGGAAAGAAATTGGTTGGTGTGGCAGTGGAAACGCAAATCATTTCTCTTCTTTATTTTTCAATGAAAGAGAAAGCTAAGTCATCACTTGGAAGCATGGATGAGAAGGCAATACTGGATGCTGGAAGAGAGAGAAGTTTTTTGAGAGAGTGGCAAAGTGCCTGGACCAGGCAATGTTATAGGACTCTTGGGCAGCACAAAAGACTGACTTGAGCTTAATGAACCTGAATTTAGAATGATTCTTGTCATCATGGCCAGATGATTTTCAACAACCACACTCAAAAAAAATATGTGATGGATTATAATTTAGGTAAGAAAGACTATACAAAACTAAAATAGGCAGATCCACACTAAGAAATATGGCCTTTGCCTTATCTAAATGGAGTGGTGAGTAAATGCCCATGTGTATGTTTTCATTAAAATGTTTAAATATAGGTGCATTATTTTTAAGATCTCTTGTTTTAACTAAAGTTTTCAACTGATGACCATATAACATTGAGAATTTTCTTGAATAAACAAGCTTCAGGAAAATTCAAGATATATAAGTTTAAAATATAAAACTTAATGAGTAGTCAGACAAGAATAATCTTTTATTTATACTACCAATAGACTACTAGAAGCTGTATTTTAAAATATTATTTATATTAGTAATATAAGTGTAAAAGAGATTGGAATAGACATAATAAAAGAAATATTGGGAAAACTACTACAAAACTTCAATAACAAAACTAAATTCAATGTCAAATGAGACAGAATTTTCCTTAGAGTGAAAACTAATTTTACAACATGTCAACTCTTTTTCTTAGGTTAATTGCTTTCATGAAATTCTATTGGAGTTTCCAATTGTGTTTTTTACTAGTTTTTTTTTTATTGTGGTAAGATATACATAACAGAAATTTTACCACTTTAATCATTTTTATGTGTACAGTTCTGTGGCATTAAGTTCATTCACATTGTTGTGCAACCATCACCATAATTCATCTCCAGAACTTTTACATATTCCTCAATTGAAACTCTGTCCTGAAGTCCCTGGAAACCATCATTCTCTTTCTGTCTCTATGAATTTGACTACTCTAGGTACCTCATATAATTGGAATCATACAATCCTTTTGTGATTGGTTTATTTCACTTACCATCATGTCTTCAAGACTCATCCATGTTGTAGCATGTGCCATATTTCCTTCTTTTTGACAGCTGAATAATATTCCATTTTATGTGTATACCTCATTTTCTTTATCCATTCATCAACTGATAGATATTTGGGTTGCTTCCACATTTTGGCTATTGTGAAGAGTGCTTCTACTAACATGGGTGTACAAATACCCGAGTTCCTGCTTTTGTTTCTTTTGGATAAATACTTGGAAGTAGAATTGGCAATTGTGTTTTTCAAACCATAAGAAATAGTTCTAATGTTAATCTGAAACAATTAAGAAACAAGGATGTATACACAAGAAATGTGTATAAAAAGGGTTATACTGGAAACTGGAAATAAACGTTAAAGCATATTATAGAACTATAGTAATTAATCAAAATATATATCAGGGGCAAGGAAAGATATATAAATGTGGCAGAATAATAGAAACAGAATATAAACTTTTTAGCCATCAGGGAAATGCAGATCAAACCACGATGAGATACCACTTGACACCTGCAATGATGGCTATAACAAAAAACACATATAACAAGTATTTGCAAGGATGTAAAGAAATAGGAACCCTGATACCCTGCTGGTGGGAACATAAAATGGTGCAGTCACTTTGAAAAACTAACACCTCCTTAAAAGGTTACACATAGAGTAACCATATGAGCCTGCAAGTTCACACTTAGGTATATCCCAAGTAAAACAAAAACATATTTTCACCCCAAAAATTGTACAGGAATATCTATAAGAAGCATTATACTAGTAGTCAAAAAGTAGAAAACCTCCAAATGTTCATCAACTGATGAGTAGATAAATAAATGTGTTATACCTCTATAAAGGAAGATTATTTGGTAATAAAAAGTAATGAAGTACTGATACATGCTACAACATGGATGTACCTTCAAAACATTCTAAGAAGCCAGTCACAACATAATGTATGATTCCATTCAAATGAAATATAAAGAATAAGCCAATCTCTAGAGACAGAAAATGGATTACTGTTTGCTAAGGGCTAGTTGAGGTTTGGGGGAAATGATGAGTGACTGTTGAAGGGTATGGGGTTTCTTGTTGGGGTAGTGAAAATGTTTTATTGATTGTGGTGTTGGTCGCACAAAATTGTGAATATACTCAAAACCATTGAATTGTTCATGTATGGGATGTGAATTATCTTTCTTTAAAGTTGTTAATCAAAAAATAACTTTAATATTTGAAAAATGAAATACCTAATCAAAAGGGAAAACTAACTTATATTTCTAGGTAATTGATCTTTTAAATTTGAAATAAACATTATTTTGAATTGTTCTCATTCACAAACAAATAGATGCCCATGAAGTATTAGACCAAATCTGAGATGAAGGGGTATATGACAGGGAAATACTTTTTAAATTAATGTCTGGAGAAAGCCACAAAGAAAATTATCAATAAATTTGACCATATGCACTTTGTAAAAGTCTTCTTTGAAGTATTATGTTAACATATATCAAGAACCTTATAATCATTCATATCATATTATCCCAGTAATTCTACTTCTAGTTGTAAATTCTAATAAAAGAATATAACTCATAAGCAAAAATATATGCAAGCTCACTTCCATTATGTAATTATTTGTAATGGTAAAATAGTAAAAAAAAAAAAAAAATAAACTTACCCGTGAGTTATTTAAGTAAATTATCTCATATTTACTTAGTTAATAGATTACTATTATTTAATAGATTACTAAGTAGCTACTAGAAGTCATACTTAAGTTTTAAGGACATGGGGAAAAACTGACATTTTAATGATAAGTGGAAAAATACACAATTGTATATAAACTATTTATTTTGCAAAGATAGAAAATGAGAAAATTATAACAGTGAAAACAGTGGTTGACTTTGATTAATAGGATTTAGCTAAAAATTTTTCCCTACTTTATTCTATTTTTCTATCATTTCTGTTTTTACAATAAACAATGAAATAAATAAATAATTAAAACAATATTTATAATTTTTAGAATTGTTTTAACTAGAATCATGCCAGTACATGGTAAGCATATAAGATTCTAATGTAATTTTGATTACAAAAAATTTATTTAGGCAGCAATATACAAGAAAAGATGAAAAAGAGGATGATGATCAGGGGTATCTTCTACAGGTTTAAGAATTTTTCTACAATGTTTTTTCAATTTTATCTAATTTTCTAAAAGTTTTAAATTAAGTATATCAATTTTCATATTTTACCTTAAGATGTAAATTTTATTTAGAAAAATTAAAATATGTGCTTAGCCCATGGTAGGAAGGAAAACAAAAATGGATGAATGATTCATTTTTTTCTCTATATTTTCCATATTTGTCAAGAAAGACCTCTCTTCTGAGGTTTATATTGCCTAAATGTCTAAGATGTGAATGACTGTTATCTAATTATTTGCCATAGAAAGAGTTCTATGACCTATGAGTAGTAAAATCACAGGGGAAAGGTTATAGATAGAGGCGTAAAAGACAGAAATAGCAAAGAAATTGAAGAAGATACCTTATGCCAGAGAATATAGGCACCATCAAGATCAAACGGTTTATCAAAGAGAGATGTATAAGTGCCCAAGACAGACCTCATCTACTTTAGTTTCACCCTAATATATCCCACTTAATACAGACTTGTTAAGCAAAGATCATGATTATAACACCTGAGAAATCATTATAGTGAATGGGAGCATAATATATTTAGAATAACACTTAGTAATAGAAAATGATAATGACCATAAATTAGCATGCATTTGGCATAGATAAAACCTATAATGATCATTTTAATTAAGCAGGTACAACATAGCTTATAGTTTTAAATTTCCTTAAGGGATTCCCCCAAGGATCCTTGGAATAGTATAATAAACAACAGAGGTCTCCTTTTAGTCATAATTTTAGAAAGCATAATTTACTAATCCCTAAATTAAATGGCTAGCCACATGGGCAAAGAGTGGACAAATGGACAAATTGGTTGGGTGCATTTTTACTGTATATTAAAGCCTCCTGTCAATGTGTACATAGGTGGAGTTTTTATAGACATAGGCAAAATTACAATTTTTATTACACTCTAAAGCATGAGTACCAAGACAAGTAGACACTTTAATGACTTCCCAATCTACATCAAAATTACTAAAAATACTATGATTTTGAAATAATACAATCTCTCAGGAAGAAAGGCAGAATAAGGGGGCATGTGTTTCCATCCCTAAGGAACTCTCAAATATCCAATTATACTGTCTTCTACTAGAACGATAAAGATAGAAAAGAAAGAAACAATGTCTGGTCTATTTACCATCAAATGTTAACAAATGTTCAATAGCCAGAAAATTTTTTCAGATAAAATATGAGCACAATATAATATCGTATGGCAAATGTATTTTACTGCACAGATGGCTCATAGAAGATTACTGAAGATGGTTTGGAGATTTACTATACACACGTAAGTTAGGGTCTTTAAAATGAGGCAATGCAAGAGAAGAAATTGAACAATAAAATGAACAACGTAGGTATAGAAAAACGTGCTATCACAAAGAAAATGAGAGTAGACATGAAACAGGAGAACAATATAATTTGAAGCATCATCTTATTCTAAAATAGTGATGACCCATATCACTACGACTTAGGTTGACAATATTGAAGCTATATTAATAGATAACAGCAAATGAAGATTAATGAGTAAGTAATCATTCAGCTTATTAAATTAATAAATTGCTACATCATGGTATGATCACTAAGAATGATTTAATGATACAGATGTATTTAACCACATTGGATATAGTGCTTCAAATATGTGGTAGAAGTTTAACTGTCTTAAACACAGTTGTCTTTTTTAAATTAAGTAATTGTCTTGAGAAATTAAGAAACATGTTCCATTTAAGATGATAAAGCAGTACAAAAAGTCCCTAATAAGGATCACAGGTAATATCCTAGTGATTAACGAGGCAATTAGTCACACAGGCATCCTATTTAAGGTCCTCTGATAAAAAGTAACTATATAGTTTTTAAAAAATTTATGAAAATGATATGGTGTTTTCCACCTGCTTCATTGTTTGCATTGTCAATTTAAAATCATATTCATTATGTATTCAAGCATTCCTATTTACCAGCTGTCTGGCTAACAAATTCTCCATAAATATGGGGTTTTTTTGTTGTTGTATTGTATACAGCAAAATTGAAACCAAATCATTATGTAGTTAATGCATACAAACCCAGATATTTAAGGACCCTAACTACACAGAAAAGGTTGATATATAATTTTAATATTTCATTGTTTAAAGTAGATCAATTTATTTAATGGAAATACATATTCATAAGAAATTAAGAGAGTGTGGATGTGCATTAAAGGAAAAGCAATAGTCAATTTCTTGATTCACTATACTCACACACCTAAACATTTCCATCTCCCATAGGTAACAACTGCTAACAATATCTTATCTAGACTTTGACTTATATATGTATATATGTATATTTAGAGGAATAAAAATCATATAATCATTTTCATTTACTGTATTTTATTGTACCCTATGGTTATACAATAATTGGTTTAACTGCTTTCTTAGAGTTTTAGATAAACCCAGTTTTGCATTATAAATAATGCTTCAATGAACATCTTCCTATAAATTTCTTTGGATAATTGTGCGACTTCATCTGTAAAGAAGTTAAAATGGAATTTCTTCAACAATTTTTATGCATTTATAAATATTTTATATGCACTGCCAAACCGCCTTCCAAAATGATTGTACCAATTTTTATTCTTATCATTTTTCCAAACCCTTAAAATTTTCTCTGCTTTCACTCTCCAATTTTCATATGACACAGTGACCACTTTAAAATGTAAATCTGTCAATTCCCTACTTAAAATCTTCCAATATTTCCCCACTGTATTAGTTTGTGGGGCTGCCAACAGAATATTACAGACTGGGTGGCTTAGACAACAGAAATTTATTTTCTCATAGTTCTGGCGGCTGAATGTCCAAGAAGAATTCTGGCAGCACTGGTTTCTGGTGAAACCTTTCTTCTTGGCTTGCTGAAGGTCACCTTCTCATTTTGTCCTCATATGGACTTCCCTCTGTGTGTGCATGAGAGATCTTTGGTGTCCTTTCCTCTTCTTAAAAGGAGACCAATCCTATCAGATTACAGTCCCACTCTTACGACTTCACTTAATCTTAATGACCTCCTTAAACTTCAGTTATATAACTAGTAAGTCCTGGGATGTAAGGTACAGCATGGTGACTGTACTTAACAATGCTATATTATATATTTGAAAGTTACTAACAGAGTAGATCTTAAAAGTTCTCATCACAAGAAAAAAATGTATGACTATATGTGATGATGGATGTTAATTAACTTTATTGTGGCAATCATTTTGCAATATATACATATATGGAGTCATTATATTGGACACCTAAACTACTAGAATGTTATATCTATTATATCTAAGTAAAAATCAACGTACAATACAACTATTCTGAGGCTGTGAGGAAGCCTAAGCCATAATAAGAAACCACATGTAGGCATTTCAGTTAATAGTTCCAGCTAAGCCTAGCCTTCAAGTATTCCCAGCCGAGGCACCAGACATGTGAATGCAGAAACCTACAGATGATTCTCCAGCTGTGAGAGTCTCCTCTAGCTATCTGAGAAATGGCAGCTGATGCCCTAGACATCGTGAATCAGAGATAAACCATCTCTTCTGTATTTTTTCTAAATCCTGATGCAGAGAATCCATAATGAGAGTAAAATAGTTGTCATTTTATGTGACAAAATTTTGGAATGGTTTACACACAAATTTGGATTGTTAACTAGAATGCTTTAAATACAGTTTCATTTTATTTTTTAACTTAGATCACTCTAGATCATTGGCTGCAATGGCAGATGAGGAAGACCTTGAGCTCACCTTCTCCCATGGGCACACCAAAATTACAAGTATTTACGGAGTAGCTATTAAAGAGTTTCTTTTAAAGAAACAAGGGCTCCAAGCCCACCTCAGGCTCCCCAGCCCCAGGATCCTGCACCAGGAAGATGAGCCCCAGAATGTTTGGCTTTCCAGGACAGTGGAGCTTACTTTTCAGAGGCCCAGATGGCTGTGGTAAATAGACACACCACTCTTAAAGGGCACATGCAATATTGCAAATGCTCCAGGATCCAGGGCAAAAACAATAATTTCAAAGGTGCCTGGCTCAGACCCATCTGTGATCTTAGAGAACCTCCTGGAGAGGCAGGAGGCAGTAGGGACTCATCCCAGGGACATAGACACTGGCAGCAGCCATTTGGGGGAGCTCAGCCCACTATGGGGACACTGCTGCTGGAAAGTGCATTTTGGAAATCCTCCCTCTACCTTATTAGTGATGGGATGCAGACACGCCCACCAGCCAGGCAGCACCAGTCCTGGGTCACCCCAGGCCAAGTTGTTAGCTAGGCAGGAAACAGCCTCACCCACAGCAAGCCAGCTGCTGTCGGACCTCCTAGGCACAAGCAGATCCAGGACATGGACCTGCCTACCAGCAGGTCAGCACTAGTCCAGGGACCCAGCCTCACACATTAGTGGGCAGGCACCAGCCCTGGGGACCCCCTGGGCACTGGCTCCACCTACCAATGGGCCAACAGTAGCTCCAAAACCATCTCAGCCACACAGTAATCCATGTCAAGACCAGGCAAGACACACTAGTAAGCTGGAACTAGCTCCAGGACACCTGGACCTGAAGCCCATCACCCAGGATCTGGTTCCACCTACCAGTGGGCCAGAACTATTCCCAGGAAATTCAGGGGCTCCACAGCCAGTTGCCTCATGACCTGGCTCTGCCCACCAGTAGGCAGGGCCTGGCAACCAACAGGACAGGGAGCCAGCCATACCTAACAGCATGCCCACTGTAGTGAGCCCACACAACAGAAGGACACATGTAGCCCACATAGAGGGCATGCCTAGAGCATGTAGCTCTGGTAACCAGAGGGCAGTGTGCTGCTGGGCCCCATAGGATGTCTCCTAAAAAAGGAAACTTCTCCAAGATCAGGAAACATAAACACCCTACCAAATATGTAGAAATAAAAACAACAAATTAGGCAAAACGTGTTCAAACAAAGGAACAAGATAAAACCCCAAAAGAAGAACTAAGGGAAGTGGAGATAAGCAAGCTATCCCATAAAGAGTTCAAGGTAATGATCATAAAGATGCTCAGAGAACTCAGGAGAAGAATGGATGAACACAGTGAGAAATTTAACAGGGAATTAGAAAATATAAAGAAGAACCAAACAGAGCTGAAGAATATAATAACTGAAATAAAAACTACACTAGAAGGAGTCAACAGTAGATAAGGTGATACAGAGGAACTGTGAAGCAAACTGAGACTGAATAGAGGAAATCACTCAAGATGAACAGAGAAAAAGAAACAATAAATTTAAAAAATGAGGAAATTTAAAAGACCTCTGTGACAACATCAGCTGTACTAACACTTGCATTATAGGAGTCCCAGAAAATGAAGAGAAAAAGAATAGGGCAGAGATCATATTTGAAGATAATAATAGCTGAAACCTTTCCTCCAGGTCCAGGGAACACAGAAAGTCCCAAACAGGATCAACCCAAAGAGGACCACACTAAGACACACTGTAATTAAAATGGCATAAATTAAAGATAAAGAGAGAATATTAAAAGCAGCAAGGGAAAAGCAACAAGTTACATACAAGGGAACTCCCATAAGGCTATCAGCTGACTATTCAGCAGATACTCTGCAGGCCAGAAGGGAGTGGCACTATATATTTAAAGTGAAGAAAGGGAAAAACCTACAGCCAAGAATGCTCTACCCAGAAAGGCTTTCATTCAGATTTGATGGAGAGATCAAAAGTTTTACAGAGAGGCAAAAGCTAAAAACGGTCAGCACCACAAAAATCAGCTTTACAAGAAATTTTAAAGGGACTTTTCTAAGTGGAAAAGAAAAGGCCACAACTAGAAATATAAAAATTACAAAAGGAAAAATCTCATTGGTAAAGGCAAGTATACAGTAAAGGAAGAAATCAACCATGTACAAAGCTAGTAGGAAGGTTAAGAGACAAAAATAGTAAAATGATCTAATTCTATAATTAATCATTAAAAGATACTCAAAACAAAAAGATGTAAAATATGATGTTAAAAACAGTAATTATGAGGGGAGAGGAGTAAAAAATGTAGGGCTGTTAAAATGCATTTGAAATTAAGAGATCATCAACTAAAATAATCACACACACACACACACATATATTTGTATATAAACCTCATGGTAATCACAAACCAAAAATCTATTATAGATACACAAATACAAAAGAGAAAGTAATCCAAACATAAACTAACGATAGTCATCAAATCACAAGGGAAGCGAACAAAAGAAGAAGAAAGGAACAAAAAAGAACTACACAAACAACCCCAAAACAATTTAAAAACTGGCAATAAGTACATACCTGTCAATAATTACTTTAAATCTAAATGTACTAAATGCTCCAATCAAAAGACATAGAGTGGGCTGAATGGATACAAAAGCAAGTTCCATATATATGGTGCCTACAAGACTCATTTTATATCTAAAGACACACACAGACTGAAAGAGAAGAGATGGAAAAAGGTATTCCATGCAAATAAAAATCAGAAGAAAGCCAGGATAGCAATACTTATATCACACAAAATAGACGTTAAAACAAAGACTGTAACAAAAGACAAAGATATTACATAATGATCAAGGACCAACCTAAGATATAGCAATTGTAAATATATATGAACCCAACATAGGAGCACCTAAATACATGATGCAAACATTAATAGACCTAAAGGTAGAAATTGACAGTAACACCAGCCATATAGGGACTTTAACATCTCACTTACAACAATGGACAGATTATCCAGATAGAAGATCAGGAAGGAAACACTGGCCTTAAATGACACATTAGATCAAATGTTCCATATATATATATATGGCACATTCCACCCCAAAGCAGCAGAATATACATTCTTTTCAAGTGCACATGAAATATTCTCCAGGATAGATCACATGCTAGGCCACAAAACAAGTCTCTGTAAATTTAAGAAATTGAAACATATCAAGCATCTTTTCTGACTACAACCCTATAAGACTAGAAATCAACTATAAGAAAAAAAATTGCAAAAGCACAAACACGTGGAGGCTTAACAATATGCTACTAAACAACCAATGGATCACTGAAGAAATCAAAATAGAGATAAAAAAATACTTGGGGAGCAATGCAAACAAAAACAACAATCCAAAATCTATCGGGTGCAGCAAAAGCAGCTCTAGGAGGGAAGTTTATAGGGATACAAGCCTAACTCAAGAAAGAAGAAAAATCTCAATTAAACAACCTAACCTTTAACCTAAAGGAATTAAAAAAAGAACAAGCAAAACCCAATTTTAGAGAAGGAAAGAAATCATAAAGATCAGAGCAGAAATAAATAAGATAGAGACAAAACAAATAGAAAAGATCAATGAAACTAAGAGTTGGTTCTTTGAAAAGATAAATAAAATTGATAAATCTTTAGCCAGACTCAGCAAGAAAAAAAGAGGGCCCAAATCAATAAAATCAGAAGTGAAAAAGAAGTTACAACTGACACCACAGAAATACAAAGGATCATAAGATATTACTACAAATAATTTTATACCAATAAAATGGATAACATAGAAAAAATGTACAAATTCTTAGAAATGTACAATCTCCCAAGACTGAATCAGGCAGAAATAGAAAATGTGAACAGACCAATTACCAATAATGAAATAGAAGTAGTAATTTAAAAAAAAGAAAAATTCTCAACAAACAAAACTCTAGGACCAGATGGCTTCACAGGTGACTCCCACCAAACATTTAGAGAAGAGTTAATATCTATCCTTTTCAAACTATTCCAAAATATTGCAGAGGAGGGAATGCTTCTGAACTCCTTCTACAAGGCCAGTAATCACCTTGATACCAAAAACAAATATATCACAAAAAAGAAATTTATAGACCAATACCACTGATGAACATAGATGCCAAAATCCTCAACAGAATATTAGCAAACTGAATTCAACAATACATTAATAGGATCAAACACCATGATCAAGTGGGATTTAGCCCAGGGATGCAAGGATGGTACAATATTCATAAATCAATCAATATGTAACAACACATTAATAAATTGAAGAATAAAAATATGATCATCTCAATAGATGCAGAAAAAACTTTTGACAAAATTCAACATTAATCTATGATAAGAACTCTCAACAAAGTATGTATAGGGGGAACATATCTCAACATAATAAAAGCTATATATGAGAAGCCTACAATTAAAATATACTCAAGACTGAGAAGCTGAAAGCATTTTCTCTAAGAGCAGGGCCAAGACAAGGATGCCTACTCACAGCAGTTTTATGCAACACTGTATTGGAAGTGTTAGCCACAGCAATCAGAAAAGAAAAATAAATAAAAGGAATATAAATTGGAAAGTAAGAAGTAAAACTATCACCATTTACAGACGACATGATACTATACATAGAAGATCCTAAAGTTGCCACCAAAAAACTACTAGAGCTCATTAATCAATTCAGTAAAGTTGCAGGATACAAAACAATATACAGAAATCTGCTGCATTTCTATACACTACCAACGAAGTATCAGAAAGAAAAATTAAGGAAACAATCCCATTTACTACCACATCAAAAAGAATAAAATATCTAGGAATAAATCTACCTAAGGAGGCAAAAGACCGGTACTCCAAAAAATATAAGACACTGATGAAAGAACTGAAGATGACACAAACAGATGGAAATATATACAGCATTCATGGTTTGGAAAAATTAATATTGTTAAAATGACCATACTACCCAAGGCACTCTACAGATTCAATGCAATTCCTATCAAAATACCAATGGTATTTTTCACAAAGCTAGAACAAGTAATTCTAAAATATATATGGAAACACAATAACCCCAAATAGCCAAAGTAATCTTGAGAGAGAAGAATGGAGCTGGAGGTATCATGCTTCCTGACTTCAGACTATAAAACAAAGGTCCATTAGTCAAAACAGTATGTTACTGGCACAAAAGCAGACACATAGATCAATGGAATGGAATAAAGAGCCCAGAAATAAAACCACACACTTATATCCAATTAATCTACAACAAAGGAGGCAAGAATATAATGGGGAAATGACAATCTCTTCAATAAGTAGTGCTGGGAAAACTAGACAGCTACATGTAAAACAATGTAATGAGAACATTTTCTCACCCCATATAAAAAAATAAACTCAAAACGGATTAAAGACCTTCATATAGACTGGAAACCATAAAGCTCCTGGAGGAAAACAGGCAGAACACACTTTGACGGCGATTGTAGCAATATATTTTTGGATATGTCTTCTAAGGCTAAGGAAATAAAAGCATAAATAAGCAAATGGGACCTAATTAAATTTAAAAGCTTTTGCACAGCAAAGAAAACCATCGACAAAATGAAAAGACAACCCACTGAATGGGAGAAATTTTTTGCAAATGATATCACCAATATGAGATTAATATTCAAAATACATAAAGAGTACATACAACTCAACATCAAAATAAACAAACAACCTAATTAAAAAGTAGGCAGAAGGTCCAAATAGACATTTTTCCAAAGAAGACACACACATGGGCAACATTCACATGCAAAGTTGCTCAAAATCACTAATCATCAGGGAAATACAAGTCAAAACCACAATGAGATATCATCTCACACCCATCAGAATGGCATCAAAAAGACAATGTACAACACAATAAATATAACTAACACTGCTCTATGGTATATCTGAAAGTTATTAAAAGAGAGTAAATCATTAATTCTCATCACAAGCAAAAATTATTTTTTCTTTTCTTTAATGCTATATCTATATGAGGGGATAGATGTTTATTAAACTTATTGTGGCAATCATTTCATGATGTATGTAAGTTGTTTGACATTATGCTGTACACCTTAAACTTGTATAGTGCTGTATGTCAATTATACCTCAATAAAACTGGAAGAAAATAATGTTTCTTTATATATAAAGAAAAAGCCACGTTGAAAAAATAAGTCATCTGACTTTTAGGCCAATATTGTGCCACCACTGCTTGAGTAGTTGACTTTGCATATTGAAATATCATAACTGTAGGTACATGACCCAAGAGTGTCTAGTCCTGTTTTGATGATGGGTTTATCAAAATATAATTCTAAGTTTTAATTCTGCCTTTGATTTTGATTTTTCTATTTCTTATTCTGCTTTGAAATTTATCAAATTCTAGGATCTTTAAGGTTCACAACGACAAAGGAATATTCTTACTTGAAGTCACTGGCCAGCAAATTACAAAAGATGATAAAGGGGAAAAAATTAAAAGTTAGCAAAATGAGAGTAAAACAAAGTTTCAGTGTTAAAATCACATTTTTCCCATCCTTGAAATGTGATGATAAACCCCTTTCCTCTGTCTCCTCTCCTTTTACTCCCTCCCTCTACCGCTTCCTTTCCTCTCCTCTAATCTTTCCCCTCCTCTCTCTCCCCATCTCCTCTTTATTTATAGTAGCATGTATTATTTAATGTAGAATATTTCACATGAATCTTGTATTGCCATTTGCTGAACACTTTCTCTACGTTGGTGACTGACACACGTTATCTTACTTAATATCTACAACCCTCTGAGTTTGTAACTTAAAAATTCCTAATAAGAGTGTGTGTGTGTGTATTAAGATCTTGACACTGTGCCAAATGCTTTATGTCCAATATTTCATTTAATCCTTGCAGTAATCCCACAAGGTTGGTACTATCATCAACTATTTTAGAGGAAACTAAGCCTATCAGTTGATGAATAAACTGTCTGACTCCTGTAGTAAATTCCATAACCAAGATGTAGTTTCAGCACTGTTTGATTTCAGAGTTCTGGTTCTTAACTACTGTAATTCTCTCCTGAAACTCACTAAAGGAAGGTTTAGCATTATTGTCAACCTAATTTGAAAGAAGTCACTCAGTAAGTAACTGACAGAGCTAGCTAGCACTTCTTACAAATAGTAAAAAGTATTTCTTACAAATACTATTTGTAAGCACTTCTTACAAATAGTAAAAAGCATTTCTTCATAACATGCTATATTAATTCCTTGACTATTAAAAAGTCACTATAAAACTAAAATGTGTACTGTATACTTCTTACCATCAGAAGTGTATAGTCTGATTGTGAAGACTGGCAGATACAAAGAATTTCACAGATTATAGGGGTGAATTTCTAAGTCACTGAATTTTAATCTCCCCTCCACTGTCAATTCTAACTTGTAGTTACCTTCCACTGCCATATCATGTGGCTGACCAGATTGTGTATGACGTTCTCTGTGCAGCACCAGGAGGAGGTCCTGTCTTGATTTTATCTATTATTTATTTATTTCTGTATTTTATTCAATTTTATAAAATAACTTATTTGAGGAATAGAATAAACCATACATGGAGAAAATAAAGACAAACTTAAATTTAAAATTACGTATAAACTATACTCAGAGGAAGATTAAGACTGAAATAGTTAAGTGGAAAATCCAGCAATTTTAATTTTTGAATTGTACCCCTATTCTATCTTGGGCTTGAGACAGAACTTCCCTTGGACATATTAGTTATTTCAAAAACATTTATTGAGCGTCTTTTGAGATTCACCAGTGAATGAAAGAGGAAAATCAGTGAACAAATGAACCAAGAGGGCAGATTCCTGACCTCATGGAATTCCTATTCAAGTCGGTTTAAGAAGTGGTAACCAATAAGCAGAAAAAAATAAATTTAATGTGCATTAGAACAGAGAAGTATAAATAAGAAGATTAAAGAATAAGTGGTGTATAACGGGGTGGAGGGCAAAATAAATACTATGGGAGGGAAATAAACAATTTTTACAACATAACACCTTTTATGGATCACTCTGAGGCAAGTTCTCATCACAGTGTCTCTAGAACTTGGGGAGTTCTTTGGTGTTGTTGTTATTCCAGTGATACAGGGAATCACAGATTTTGTCTGAAGGTTGGAAAAAAGTACCTGTGAAGAGTGGCTGTAGGAATATACCAGCCTGAATAATAAGAAAAGATGACATCTGTTGAGTGCTCATTATGCAACATTGTGCAAAGTTCTGTGAATTATTTTTAAAAATACTTAAAACAAGCCTATGACATAGGCAAATAATACATGCATTTTGCAGATGAGTAAAAGGAGGCCAATGGAATCACTGGGGTTACCCAAGGTTAGAAACTTACTATGTGGAAGAGGAAAGTTTCCTGAGCCATAATGCCTGACACCAAGTTTTTAACTACTATTACCTCTCATCTAGATGGGTATATATCTTTATACCCCAGAACCTCTAAGACTCAAGTAAAGAAAGAAATTATTTAGATCTCCAACTAATTATATTATGCTGAAGTGGATGTGGTGATATATGTTCCAGCAGAAGAAGTGTAAAGGTAAAAGTTGTAGGGCCTTTGTCTTGAACCTTCCTTCCTTAATGTGATAGTGGCAGTGGAAGTTACTTTAGCAGTAATGGAACCAGAGTGGTGGTGGGGTAGAAGTAGTAAGGGGTCCTTTTTTTCTCTGAGTACTTCTTTAGGTCTTTTATTTTTAATCAGCTAATGGTGAACAATAGTTCTTTTTAAACAAAATAGTTTGTGTCTCTGCCCATGTGCTTATTTCATTCTATAGGTAGTGTAATAATATTTCAAAATGTATATATGGCTGAAGTTTGGCTTAACAAGCAGGCTGAAAATAGGAGTTCAAAGCTGTTTGCATAGGGAAAAAATCAGTAATTTGTATCAAACACAAGGATATGTTTGTTGGTGAATATGGTCTCTTCATTTTCCTAAGATTAGAGTGTGTATTTTAGAAAGCTCCTCAAATAATTTTCAGGTTGAAATTTGGTGTATGTGAAAGTTTGATGCTCTATCCAAGATGTCTAAGCCAACATCTTGTTATAGACAAATCACTTCACATTTTTCTTTCAATGAAACTTTTCCCATTCGTGAAAAGAAATATATCATCTTCAGATAGAATTTATCAAAATAAGATTATTAGTATATGAAAATATTTAATAATGTAGGAAATGCTCTAGGAGTCAAAAGTGCCCCCAACCCACCTCCCCTCCAGGCACTGGAACAGTATGGCAGTACAATGGAATAAGATTAATCTCTATAACTTGGCACAAAAATCAGTGTCAGAGTCTAACATTTCTAAAACAAACTAGCTCATTCTTATTATTTTAACTGTAATTTTTCTTTGTTTTAGGAATTTGTTTTGGAATTTAATTTCTGCTAAATTAAATGATTTTCTGAATATTTTCATAAGGATATGTAGGATACTCTTAAGAAGATAATATCAAGATTTATAACAGGAGTGGGAGGGTTGCTTCCATTTTTTTATTCACCCTATCTAAATTTTAAATTCAAGAATATATATTTATTATATAATGCAAATCCTTTATTAAAAGTAAAAGGCTCTTGGATGGAAAACATAGCTCTGACCTGAATTTCTATACCATTATATACAAGAGATTATCATTACTGTGGCTGCCAAGAGTTTCTTAATAAGCAAAGTATATTTAAGATGTTATTATTAGCAACATCTCTGCTGCTCAAGATGCTACTGGCTGAGAAACTAAAGCTTTCTCAGCACCTTTGGCAATGACACAGCATGCTGTTCTTCATGTTCTTGGCCCTTCACGAGTAGAACATATGCCTTGACATGTGTTTCTATAAATATGGTAAGTTGCGCTGTTAGCTACACTAGTGTCTTTTTAAAACTCACATTATATAAAGAGGATTTATCTGGGTTGCAGGTGCATTTATTTTTCCAGTTTAAACATCACAATCTCAAACCCACCTTTCCACATTTCCAGCTCACTCTCTCTAGTACCCAAATTTGAACAATTTTTCAAGTCCATCAAGAACTAAAATCCATTAATCCTACAACTTTTCACTAGTTTTACAGAACATTTCCCTCCTTTCCAGAATAAATCATAGGCATTTATTTTATTAATCTTCCTGCAGTCATCTTCAACTCCCTTGAACCTGTTACTTGCAAATCTGGTTCTATTCAGATTTCTATTTTGTACCTGCTCTTTCTGGACTAGTTAGATATAGCTGGACAATCCTACAAAGTAATGCTAAGTCTCTTATTATAAATTCACTTATGTCAAGTAGTCTCTTCCTGTTTGTACATTCATGCTCCATTTCTTAGATGACACTCTTACCTCTACTTTTTATGCAACCCTATAATACCTCCAACTCGAGGACGCTTGTCCTAGGAATAACTAGTGTATGCTAAAAATACTCGTTGATGAATGAACCTATATGGTGATCATTTTATGTTTGTTTTGATTTTTGAGTTGTCTTTTCACATTGAATTATCCAAAAAGATAAAAAGAAAAAATTTTGAAGATACATTTAAAAAAATATTTTGTGTTTTTTAAATGTTTATTTTTATTTTATTCATTTTATAAATTATCTTATGACTTAGTTGAGTCTGATTTATCTTCTTTCTATTCTATTGTTTTGTTTATGTTGTTATGGCTTTACTCAGTCAAGAGTTTAAGTCAATATTTTCAAAGCTTCTAAAATATGTTATTTTTATAATGTTATTGTCTTAATTGAGAGTCAATTCTTTATTTCAGATAGCATTTATAGGCATGTGACACTCGTTAAACACATTAGGCAAATTCACATACAGCCATGATGAAAAAACAAATTCTTTCTTTTTTTAATAAGGTAATGCTGAGTGAGAATAGGAGGTTATTACAGAATGGCAAACATTTGTAAAAATAAATTCCAGGAAAGGAGACCACTTAATTGTCTTTTGACTCATCTACTGAAATAAAGACAAAGAATGTATCTTGAAAGTGAGTGATAATTTTTAAAAATACAAATACAATTTATTCTATCATTTCCATTTAGTGGCAAATAAGAAAATAATTCTGATAAAAGCTAGGAAGTGATAACTTACTTTTAATTATTATGTCTTCTATTGTTATTTATCTCTGTGCTATCAAATTGCTTCCTTAAACCTTGCCAATAACACAATGGAAAAAAGAGAGAACTTTTCCAACAAATAGTTCTCATTTTGCTTTCTGACTTTTCTTCAGAATAAAACAATACAATCTCAGAGTAAATTACAAAATAGTTCCCAGAAAAATAATATGTCCTATTCAGCTGTAGGCAAATTTTTCTTTCAACTTTGTGTTTAATATACCATAAAGTGCCACAAAATTTGAGAATGCCTGTATAATCTCCCATTATAGATGCATTTTCCTTTAGAAAAATTGCTATATTGCATGTATCTTACTCCTATTTATATTTTATGTTTTTTTCTAAATGGAAACTGATGAAAACAACACTTTTCACATTTTACTATTTCATTTGTTGAAAGTCATACTTATCAGGTATTGATAATTTGTTAATAATTTTAAGAGCCCACTATAATGAAAAGAAGTAAATTACATAATCAAATCTTTGTGCATGCCACATGAATATACTTTGTACAACATATCTTCAAAGTCTCATATGTTAGAGTAAATATAACAACTCTAAAGACAAACTGATATAAAACTATGAGAAAGTGACAAGTTATTATTCGTCATTTTTACTTAGCACTAAGATGTATTGGTTATAGGCATGATTGCTGTAAGCAGGGGGAACTAAATCCTAGAGCAGAAAAGAACTGAGTCATCTAATGTTATAATTCATAAACTTTTAAAGGACATTTGATAAAATGCTATCTTATGTCAAACGTGAACAAACAGACAAAACGAATAGCTGCTATCATGGAAACTTTTCAGTTCAGCTCTGAGTTTAAAAATATTGATTTAACAGCCCTCCTTCTGATTCATGAATATCATCTACAATAAACTTGATAATTGGCTATTGCTTTGACTCCCCCTAATAGGGAACTCCTTTTTCCCATGATAGTTTTCCTTCACCTTGCTAATTACTCTTCATTAGATCTACTAGAGTTTGACTATACCCACTTAAAGTGATATATTTCAAATGTGGTCTCACTGGATTAAAATAGATTTTTTTCTCACTATCCTGAAGACTCTATGTCGGTTAATGCAGCCTATACAATCTAAGCATACTTTAACTTTTTGCCAACCAACAAATAATTTATTAAAGCTATGTATCAAAAAATATCCTAATAGTCATAAGGGTCCCCATCTTCCTTACCTTTTTCCATACTACCCCCTGCCCCTATTTTGTTTCATACACTTATATCTAAGTAGACATGGATATAGATTTACATATAGATATGATGTAGTAAATAATCTTTGGAGTAGCTGCCAAAGTCATAATTCATGCTTTTCTGGAACCATTCTGAAACAAGATGGGGCTCTCGGTGTCCACGTCTGTACTGCTTGACCACACCTCTCTGTGCACAATCAGTGATCCATGAGTAAACACTTCACTTAGTTGAGACTCTCGGGATTCTTGACCAGTACTTTTAAGGCAGGATTTGGAAAAGAAGGCCGGCCTCTCTCTGGTGTATCTGCCATGTGATTTCATTCCCTACCCTCTGGGGGAAAGTCACATTTGGAGGTTTTCTTTTTGGGTGGGAGGATTTAAATTCTGCTCTAGGGAGGAACAGTGGCCAGCACAGAGGTTTCCAAACATCAGACTGCGTGTATTCCCCAACATGAGTTTTTAGTAAAAGCAGCCAAGAGTCACCATTGGAAAAGAAGAACAATGCCACTCTCTTTTACCAGTCTGGGCTCTGCAGCTCATTTGTTAGAAGCAGGATTAATTGAGTGTTAGGTTGGAGAATCCTGCTCTTAATATTTTATGATTCACTGACTCAAGTTCCACAAAGTCCTTGGAAATGACCCTCCTAATGTAAAAGACCTTGAGCATAATAAATATGAGATTAAAAAAAGCAAGCTTTGGACCTGGGTGTAACAGGTTCGTTACCTTCCTAAGTGGAGCATGTGAGAGGCATTGGGAAACTTCCAGGCTGCCAAGACTTGGGGTTGGAAAGAGGAAATATAAAGCAAGTCCTGGAATCTTTTAGTACTTTTGCTCTGAAGCAAACAGAGCTGTTGGTGTTTTTAATGGTTTTTTTTTGTTTTGTTTTAGCTTTTGCAAAAAGGATGGAAATCCAGATTTGATAACATAAAGACAATCAATTTCCCAACTAAAGAGTAATGAAACACAATCTTTCTCAATGATTTATTGAGATGCTCATACACTTCAGTAGCAAAAAAACAAACAATCCGATCAAAAAACAGGCAGAGAACCAGAACAGACACCTCTCCAAAGCAGACACACAGATGGTCAACAGGCACATGAAAAGGTGCTCAATATCACCAACCATCAGAGAAATGCAAATCAAAACCGCAATGAGATATAACCCTCACACCCATCAGAATAGCCACCATCAAAAAGACAACAAACAGGGCTTCCCTGGTGGCGCAGTGGTTGAGAGTCTGCCTGCCAATGCAGGGGACGCGGGCTCGAGCCCTGGTCTGGGAAGATCCCACATGCCGCGGAGCAACTCGGCCCGTGAGCCACAATTACTGAGCCTGCGCGTCTGGAGCCTGTGCTCCGCAACAAGAGAGGCCGCGATGGTGAGGGGCCCACGCACCGCGATGAAGAGCGGCCCCCGCACCGCGATGAAGAGTGGCCCCCCGCTTGCCACAACTAGAGAAAGCCCTCGCACAGAAACGAAGACCCAACAAAAGCCATACATACATACATACATGCATACATACATACATACATACATACATACATACATAAAAAAAAAAAAAAGAATGTAAGCAGACAAGAATAGCATTAAAAAAAAAAAAAAAAGACAACAAACAACAAATACTGGTGAGGATGTGGAGAAAAGGGAACCCCCTGTACTGCTGGTGGGAAAGCAAACTGGTGCAGCCACCACGGAAAACAGCATGGAGGTTCCTCAAAAAATCAAAAATAGAACCACTGTATGATCCAGCAATTCCACTCCTGGGCATCTACCCAAACAAAACAAAACGCTAATTCGAAAAGATACATGCACCCCAACGTTCACAACAGCACCACCTACGATGGTCAAGACACAGAAGCAAGCCAAATGTCCATCAACAGATGAATGGATAAAGAAGATGCAGCACATATACACATACATAAATACATACACACAGTGGAAATACTACTGAGCCATAAAAAAGAAGAAAATCTTGCCACCTGCGACAACATGGATGGATCTCAAGGGCAACATGCCAAGTGAAATAAATCATATCGAGAAAGACAAATACTGCATGACCTCACTTCTATATGGAATCCAGAAAACCCAACTCATGGAGAACAGATTGGTGGCTGCCAGAGGCAGGAGTGGGTCCTGTGGGTGAAATGGGTGAGAGGGGTCAAAAGATACAAACTTCTAGTTAGAGCAGCGGTCCCCAACCTTTATGGCACCAGGGACCGGTTTCGTGGAAGACAATTTTTCCACAGACCTGGGCACAGGGAGGTGTGGGGATGGTTCAGGCAGTAATGAGAACAATGGTTCAGGCAGGAAGGCAAACAATGAGGAGGACGGTTCAGGCGGTAATGTGAGCAATGGGGAGTGATGGGGAGCGGCTGATGAAGCTTCCCTCGCTCGCCTGCCGCTCACCTCCTGCTGTGCGGTCGGGTTCCTAACAGGCTGTGGACCGGTACCGGGGTTGGGGACCCCTGGGTTAGACCATAAATAAGTCCTGGGGGTGTTGTGTACAGCATAGGACTATAGTTAACAATAATGTATTATATATCTACAAGTTGCTAAGAGAGTGGATCTTAAAAGTTCTCATCGCAAGAAAAAAACTTTAATTGTGTGGTGGTGGACATTAACTAGACTGAGTTTGGAGGTCCCTTCATGATATACCCAGGCATCGAATCATCATGTTGCACACCTGAAACTAATGTCCTATGTCAGCTACACCTCAATGAAAAGCAAAGCTGGCCTGTCACCTCATACTGCTCTAGCTAAAGGCTGAGTTGATCAAGAGACTTGTTGACAACCATGATATCAACTAACAGTGACAGGTGCTCTTCAGTAGAAAAGAATCAAGTGGTTTTGCAGATAGAAGCAGATAAAAGAGAGAGAGAGAGAACTGAATATCTGGTTCTACACGTCCATAGCACCTAAGCAGATTCATGCCTTGCCTTTGGTTTAGTTATTACATGAGAAAATCAAATAGGCTTTCAATAAAACTCCTTCTCTTATTTCAGGAAGCTCAAGTCAGCCTTCGGACATTTAGGATCAAATGAGAAATGCCTAATATTATGTATATTTGTTTGTTCTCTTTATACAGAATATTCATACTATACATATTTATTCTGTTTCCTTCTGTTTTTTTCAAATTTAACAATGTATCCTGGATATTATTCTAGGTAGCTGAGTTTTTTGGCATTTATTTTTAGTAGTCTTCTATCTCATCAGAGACTGCCCCTCCTGTCACATTCACCTCCTTCCCTTATCTTTATCACCCACAGTTAGTTGTTACAGTGTTGTTCCTGAAAGAAAGAAATGCATTTACTATATGACAAGAGTGTATATTCTTAACATATACCTATTTTAATTTTTACCAAAAACTTCTAAGTTAGGTATTATTTTCCTTATTTTACATTAGGAAACCAGCTCTAACAAGACTGTATTTCTTGTTCTGGGATATTATGACAGATAGAGAATTCAAACCAATGTTTTTCTGACTACAAATGTTTATTGAAAGAATGTACAGTGAATTAACATATAAGGCAGCAGACATCTCTGAGATAAATTATAGATGGTAATTTAAAATTCACGTTTTGTAATAAATCCAATGTAGGGTGATAAAATCAATTAAAAATAAATTAAAATCAGACTATTTGCCTCTAAGTGTGTTTGGAATTCAAACTAATTCCTAAATTAACTCAGTTGGCATCCTTTTCATTTGCATGGATTTCAGAACTCCATGGGTAACTTCTTTTATTCTGTTTTTAAAACTGTAAATTATGATCATTAGGGATGTCTCAATTCTCAAAAAAAACACCCTGTAATATTAAAGTAATGCCTAAAATAATGTTTACAACGGAGGAAGTACATTGTGTAAATAAGGGACAATATAAGAAAACTAAGTGAATAGTGTACATTTTTCTGGTCGACAAAATAAGACATAATAACATGAAAAAGACTGAGTGTGAACAATGTGGCAAGCTGAGAGACAGACTATAGTACAGAAGTCTCCATTTGCAAAGAATTTCCCACTCTATCTTCCTCATTCAACTCCTTTCTTTCTGTCTCCCTTTCTCTCTGTCACACACACACACATTACTATAAACTGTTTCAGAGGCATCTCATGAAATTCACCAAGTCTCCAAAAAAATCAGTAAATAAGGCAGTTCACTGAAATTGTTGTAGTACCAAAGCAGAAATATAGTCAACATGATAGCTTTAGATATTGAACCTAAATTATTTATATCACCACTTCCAGAAATTTGAAATTAACATTCTTGCTGTTTCAAAGTTTACTAGAACATTTGTGTCTCTTTTGCCATACTTAAATCTTATATATGCATGAGATGGTATGGGGGAACATTTCAAGTAATAATTGACTCTAAGGAGAAATATTCTGCAATGCATTTGAATATTACAAAAGGCACTGTCACGTGTGGAAAACACATGTTTGGCGTTTGAAAAATTGGCCAACTTTGGCTCCAAATGCTGGTTTGACCACTTGCTGTCAATGGGATTTGGGCAGGTGAATTAAATTCTATGAACCTTGGTTTGCTCATGTGTAGAATGTAACTTATAATCAATTATAATACTCTTAGACGGACTGAATGCGATAAGGTAGATAAAGAACAGAGCCAGGGAATTCCAGAAAACATGATAGCTAAAAAGTCAACAGTTATTAAGATCTCACTATGTACTTGTTATAATAAACTCAGTATATGAATGGACATATTTAATCTTCAAAACAATACCATATATTAGTTACTATCATTATCCCCATTTAAAAGATAGAAAAACTGAGACATAGAGAGTTTAATAACCATTCTAAATCACAGAGCCAGGATTTGAACTCAGATGGTCTGCCTGAGAGTGTAAAATCATCTTAACCAAAATGAAAAAACTTGACATTTATTTTATACTAAAGAACATGAAATCAACAAATATACTCAGCAAATAAAATATAATTAAAAAAGAAAAATTTCACGTGTTTACATCTACTCATATACAAGATTAATTGCCACATATTAAATGTGGACATAACCAAAACAAGATTTCCATATTGAATCACACTTCCCAGCTTAGAAGCACAGTGAGTCATGGCGGATTGGAAAAGAAAAGAAATTCTTAAGATTCCTACAATAATAACAAGATTGCCAGGACAGAACTGAAGATGTGTTGAATATGTTGGTTATATGAAGATCTGTAAACCTCTCTTTTGGAGCTAATTATTCCACTGCAGTTGTCAGAGAAAGCAGCCTCAGAGAAGAAATTGCTCAGCTAGTATGTTTTTCTCTCCTCCCGAATCAGTTTCCTGACTGGCAGGGGTGAGCTGTGCACACAATTCTGCTTTTCTCCTGCAGCAAAGAGGCGTCCGTGCAATGAAAATTATGTGCTGAACTACAAACAGTACAGCCCATGAGCTGCAGGGCTGTCACCATCACCAGACCTAACCAACCTAACGAAATTGGTTGTTATCCCTCAGCAAGAGACCAAGCCAAACCCAAGCGGAATTTCCCATCCCTCAGAGAACAGGTTAAGCTTCCCACCTGGAGGAGAAGGCCCCACACTTAAGGCTCAACAAAAACTCAAATAACAAAGAACAGAAGAGGGCACAAAGTTCTCACACAATTCTTCCCTCTCTCCTGACAATTTTTATGATACTGGCATTATTGAGTTTCACTGGGGAAAAAAAACAAAAAAAACCCCTGAAACTATCCAGCTAGAAATATAAGCTCATTTCAAAAGGATAAAAAAGTAGAGTTTAGGATAACTTTAACTGAAAAGAAGAAAATAAAACAATATCCATATTGTTTGCAGTGCAAAAGGCACCAAGAATTATAAACTTAACCAAATTCCTAATGAACTAAAAATTATTCTGGTATAAAAGGAGAAAACTTTCCTGAAATAAAGGAATATACCAGGAGCAGATTTTGAGATGAGGAACGTATGCAAAGGATTATCAGTGTTTCCAAGATAAAAACAGCAGGGTAGTGGAGAAATGGGCACAGGAATGGAAGGAAGCTAAACAGTGGTATGATACCTAGTAAAATACCAGAAGGGGGAATCATGAACACATCCCACTTGGCAGCTCAGGAGACAGTATAGCTCATTTCTGAGAGTTGTCCCAGTCAGAGGCAAGGGAATTGCATTATTTAGACCCTTGCATGTTTCAGTCATTGTTTAACAGCTAATCCCAGGCCAGGTGGGGATATAAATTCTCAGGACCCTTAGTTTTTCAAAAGCAGGTGAAATGAGGTTGGTAGCCTGAGGACAGTCCTCCAAAAGAGACCCTGGTACTCACTGTTGTGAGTGAGAACACACTGGGAGTTGGTGTGCATGAAAATGATAAAGGGAACTGAAATGATATAGGTGAAACACAGCATTTGCTGCCACCGGCATCTTTAGACTGAAAGGAAACCAAGTTCCAAGAAACCTTGGTACAGGATGATCAACAAGATGATATAATCTCTTATTGCTTTTTTCCATTTCAAAGGCAAAGAAAAATTCTATGGTCTCTAAGTACAAAAAGTCAACTACTTATTAGTGAAAACAACAACAACAAAAATAACAATCTGAGTTCAAAACTTTTACAAAGGATTCATTGGTCAATACTAGAAGATACATTTACCAGACCTAAAAGCGATTGAGACATAAGGTATGACTGAATAGTTTTATTCCCAGTCAAGTTATTATCAATTTAAAATGTAAATTAATAAAATCTTGTGGTTAAAATTCAGTCAACTAGGGATATATCAAAATAATAATAATAATACCTCATTTTTTGAGAAACTGTGGTAAAAAGAATGACAATGAACATGAAAGGCATTTAAATAGAAAACTATAACTAAATATTTCTGGGAATTTTATGTACAGAGCAGAATGCAAATGTCTTAAATCTTGACAATATAAAAATAATAAGTGAGACTATCTGGAAAGAGGTGGTAAAAGGGAAATGACAGAACTATGTAAGTGTACCAACTTCCTTACTTTTTTAGAGGAATCAACAAAATTTGTCTGAAATCAGAAAGTCATAAAATAGAGAATTATGTACATTTTAAAATAGAAATATCTCTATGCTATATTATTAAGTTAAAGTCCCAAAGTACAGAATCATGTGAAAAAGAAACCTAATAAAATTTTCTTGAAGGATCAAAGAACTTGTGGAGGGTGGTTACTTAGCAGCTGGGCAGGTTGAAGTCATGGTGCAGAAGAAAGAGGCATTTAATTTTCACTTTATCGCCATTACTATGTAGATTTTAACATACTTATGCATTACTTTAAAAAGAAAAAAGTTGTAGATACATTTATTAAAAATAATCTTCATTACTGTGTCATGATGACATTATACATTAAAAAATACTAGAGTATTTTGGAGTTTTTCTTTCAAAAACTCATTGCTACTGGAAATATTATTGCTTAGAGTTTTGGGGAATCTTCTTAGTAATCTGATTAATTCTCAGCATTACTAAAAGTTTCTGAAAGAAGTCAATTTTGAGTACCCAGAGCACTCTATTTTACTCAAAGATTATTTAGTCATTTTCGTGAAACAGTTATTTTTGAATTTCCAAGTTAAAACAATATTATACACATCACATAGGATTTTTCGGCACCCCTAAGCTTTATTAAGGATTAGATTAAATCATATACACTGAATCTTGATTGATAAAGGCCTTAGAATACTATATAACTTATGTGAAAATTTTGCAGTTGTTTCACATAACTGCAATAGTTTTATCAACAAACTTCATGTTTACACATAGAAATTATGCCTTCAGTGAAACTGTAGAAGTTTCCATTAAAGAATGGACTTCTTACTCTCAAAAACTTCTGCTAAGAAAAAAGCAATTTTAGTATTTAAGAAGTTTATTATGACAAATATACAAAAAAAACAAGTAAACTCATATTATTTAAAATAACTTAGGCTATACTAAATATTAGTCCCTAATAGGTAATAGTTTAATATAAAGTAAGTTTATAATTTACATGCAGTTTAGGATTGCTTCAGGAAGGCGGGATAGGTGTGGAGATAAGGGGTAGATGGGCATGCTCTGTTTACACAGTTATTCAGAAACTTAGGCTGAAGAAAGTTTGATCTTCATTACCTGGTTTCATGACACCTTAGGTATTGCAATCTCAATGAACTGGAAGGGAAAAAGCATGGCAAATCATCCATGGGAGGTGTTCTTGGTTATGTCTGAAGATGGCCATCACTTCATCTTAATATTTCTCAGGCTGAAACTCAGTCATATGGCCATATTCAAATAGATTAGAGGGTGGAAAAGCTAGAATTAATTATATACCTATGTTAGATCTAAAACTGTCTACACATTTCTGCAGTCTCTCTCACCAAGGAGTGGGGGTCTTTTTTCCCCACACCTTGAATCAGATCTTGTCCAAATGAGTTGCTTTAACCAAAAGATCTGATGTGACTTGTGCACATTTTGAACCTACGACTGAAAAAGCTTGCTGTTTCTGCTCTTTCTCTCTTGAAATATTGCCAAGATTGGAAATCAATCTAAAGTGGATGGAATGACCACATGGAGGAGAACCTGGCCAATAGCCTGCCAACCATCAGATATGTGAGTGAGGCCATCCAGCCCCAGTAGGTCTATCAGCTGACCGCAGGTGCCTTAGTAAGCCAAGCCCGGCGCATAAAAACTTCTCAGCTGAATCTAGTACAAATTGCTGACTCACAGACTTAGGAACACGAAGAAAAAAAAAGATTGTTAATTTGAACCATTAACTCTGCCATGGATTGTTAGATAGCACAGGCTAACTGATTCAGTGCCCATGAAGAAAAGAAAAAGTTAAACAGACTGTGGCAAAAAGCCAGCACCTTTGTGATACTCATCAGAGGAGAAAGATCTAAAATTGTCTAGAATTTCAGGATTTTCCGAGTTTCTTAATGGTAAAAATTAGCAGTTTCTTACTTATGATTTTCAGGTTCTATCAAATACTAGAGGAAATAATATAAAGAAATATTGTGATGCTTCTTAATTTACAATATTCACAAATCTATACTCTGCAGTGTAAAGGATGTTAAAAGCTGATGCATACATAACTTGCTATTTGCAAAATCTCTTATTTTCTGCCTTACATTTTTATATTTTAGTAAGAATCAGAGGCAATCCACTCAGTGCCTAGATTTAACTGTAAAATATTTTATAGACTAAATGCTTTTAATTGAAGGGAATATATTCAGAATATTCTTTTAATTGAAGGGAATATACTCAAAATATGCACACTTGGCAAAATGTATTCAATTTGAAATTCACAAAACAAGGATAACTTAACCGAGAAGAAATAAGTATAAAAAGAGAGAGAGTGGGATGTAAAGAAAAAGAAAGTTTACAATAATATTCCTAAATCTTTACCAATTACCCCTAGATATTTAGCACTATATGGTGGCAACATTTTCCAAACCAAGTATCAGATATAGAAATGTATGAATAAGGACTATTGGACAGAATATTTGGATTCAGGAAAATACAAGATAGAGGCTCTTAGATTAAAAAGTTTTTGGACTATTCCATGTAATGTATGATTCATATTCATATCTTGTTTTGAGCCACACAATATACAGAGTTGATATCTTACAGTACAATTTCTAAATGATCTACGGTATGACCTCAATTGAGGGCAATAAAAATAGTTTCTTTCTTACCTAATATAAACGAATATGTAATTTCTAGACTAAAAATAAGACACATCGCTTTAAATTTATATTTATACATATATTATAGTAACTCTGGAGAGAGATATTTATAAACGCAAGTAAAATTTTCCTTGTTTTAGTAAATGATTAGGTTTTGCAAACGACTTACGTTGCAACAAAATAAAATCTGGAGCATTCTGTGGGCTACCTTGTTTCATTTATAGAATTGTCTCATTTCTCTGGACCCTTTCATATAAACGTGGTTTCAGTAAACATAAACAATTGTGATTTTACAGAAGAAAGTTTATTCACTAAATCTATACCCTAAGTTTAGCACTAAAAAGTTCAGCCAGACAATGGGGTGTATATGTATGTATGTATGTATGTGTCTGTGTGTATCCTATTGGTTATGTGTTTCTGGAGAAGCCTGACAAATACAGATATGCTTTATATTTAATTAAAAATAAATTATTAGATGAGCAGAGAGACAGTGAGCTCTTGATGTATTCTGACTATATCTGCCTTACTTTTCTCAGTTAGGGTGTGAACAAATAATTCCCTCTTAGCACTTTAGCTCTAGCACCATATTTCAATCAGAGATTTTAAGGAAATTTTCTTCCTAGCAGAAACCAGCTTAAATCTCCCTGTTAGAAGCTTGTAGATATTTGGATCTGCTATGGCTGTTGGGGTTATGGGGTAGAGGTGTAACTTTTACTTATTTGGTTTTACATTTTTAAAACATGCAGTAGGTAGATATTATTAGTGTTAATATTAATATTCTTATCATTTCCATTTTAAAGATAAAGAGGTAGAGTTTATGGAAATTAAGTACCTTTCCCATTTATAGCAAAACATTGCCCAAGTCAGAATTTTAACCAAGGTCTATGTGGTTACACAGGTAGTATTCTTAACAGTCACACCAAATTAATAAAAACAAGTAAAGAATGGTGCCACATATCTGTATGTCATCAAGAAACAAAATTCCCCCATTTTGATTGTGCTTTTTAGTTAACAAAAAGGAATGAGATATTTCTTTCTTAAGTGCAATTACAAGAAAATATGCCATTTTAAAAGTTGTCCTGATTTGCTCTGAAATGAGGGAGATAAGGTTTTATAATCTTATAAATGTCATTGGATTCATGAAGATTAAATGAAATGAAACTTTAAAATTTATATCCAGGTTTTAATATTAACTATTATGTGAGGGCTATTACAAACTTAATTTAGGAAAAATGGCATATTTCACTTTGTTTAGAAAATATTCATTATAATGGAATTATTATCATAGAAGAATGCTTATATTGGAGTTATAATACATACATTTTCACATAGATATTAACTAAAGCATTTTAAAACATTATTTCATTAGCTTTACTTCAAAAGAAAAATGAAATATGAATGTATATATACACCACACATACACAGAAGGAAGTGGTTCAACTAACTTATTGTACTGCAGTTTTTCATTGGTATTTGACATTGCATTGTGGAAATTTGGGATGTTTTTGGTTATTGTGATTTTTCAAATCAGAGAATTCTGGTAATATAATTAACATTTCATTTTTATTTTGCTCCTGTAATGTATCTTCCTGAGCTCAGAACATTAAAGTGTGTTGAGTTTCTTCAATCGCCCTTCCAGATCTACATTACACCTTTTCCCACTCCGATCTCTAACCAGGATGTAGATATTTATAAATTACATCACTGTAATCTGTACCATCTGCCTTCAGTTTGAGTTGTGTCAATAGGACACTGATGAGAACACCTGGGAAGGAGGCGAGAGAAGTCAGGTAGTCCCTCCCTTTCATCTGAAGATCCATTTCAAGACCCGCAGGGGATGCCTGAAACCACGGATAGTACCAAACCCTATATATAATATGTTTTTCCTTATGGATACATATATATGATAAAGTTTAATTTATATATTAGGCATAATAAGAGATTAGCAACAATAATGAGTAATAAAATAGAACAATTATAATAATATACGTAATAAAAGCTCTGGGTATGTGGTCTCTTTTTCTCTCTCTCAAAATACCTTATCATACACACTTAATACTTTTTCCATCTTAACTAAGCGCTTACCTCTCACTGTGGCCGTAACTTTTGCAGTTTGGGTTGCGACAGCAAAAGTAGCACAAATTTCTTTTTTCCTTCTTCACAGTTTCATGGATAGAAGATTTGTTCTTATGGTAGATCTTGGCGGCCGCAGCATACAATTTTTTTCTTTCCTTATTAAGTCAACAACTTTCACCTTTTCACTTAAAGGAAGCACTTTATGGGGCTTCTCTTTGGCACCTCTGAATTGCTGGCATCATTACTCTTGTGCTTCGCGACCATTATTAAGTAAAGAAAGGGAGACTTGAACACAAGCACTGTGCGACCCCGCAGTCCATCTGAGAACGAAGATGGCTACTAAGTGACTAATGGGGAAAATCTGGACAAAGGCATGATTCACGTCCTGGGTGGGAACAGCGCGAGATTTCATCATGCTACTCAGAATGGTACGTAACTACACAATTTAAAACGTATGAATTATTTCTGGAATTTTCTTTTTAATATTTTCAGACTGTGGTAGACTTCGGGTAACTGAAACCTCGGATGAGGGGGGCTACTGTATTTATTTCCTGTTTCCTTGAGGTCACCAGGACAGACTTTTCTCAAAGGGAGGATCACTTCTGCTCTCAGTGAGGTTCAGCTGTACATGGACTTCCTTCCTTCTGGTTTCCAGTGATCTCTCTCCCCTTGCCCTTTGGGCCTAGGAGTGATGTCAGCCCATGGCTGCTAGCTCTGTGTTTCTGTACTATCCCTTTCACTTCCTCTGTACTCTATTCACACCTGTGTAATTAATTTCCTATCCATAAACTCTCTTCTAACTATCCTAATGTGAGAATGTCAGCTGTTTCCATTTTGTTTCCTTATAGACTAACAAAAGCAAAGCAACTAACCTCAACTAAGATGTAATTTAAAAACTATATGCTTTTCCTTAATATTTTGAACCCAGCAGATATTACCCAGATTAATTCCTCTAGAATATTGTGGAATTGGAGATATTAATTTTGATTCTTTGAGTCACTTCATCCAAAATGTTAACAAGTATTAATTATGGTATAGTTTATGAATAGCAAGCATAAGTGTAGTTCCAAAGGCAATATGCTTTTGGTAAGAAATCACTTATTATTCTTCCATATTTTGCAGACAGAAGAGTATGAAACAACAGATGTTGAAATTATTAAGAGTATTCTGACAATGTCAAAATTTTGGCCTTTTATTTAATTTGGCTGGAGACCATGAGCTCAGATTTTATCTGAACCTTGTCTGAACTAAAGCAAAACTTACAGGATTTGGTTCACAGAGATGGAGCTGAAGCTTTGTGTGTGAATTTATTTTGCCATCCATGAGTTTTGCTTAGAAGTTTGGGTTTGCCTCCACAATGATTTTCAAAACTTACCTCTAAAACCTTAGAAACTTTAAGCTTCTATCAATAGCACAAAAAAACAAAAAAAACAAAAAACTGAACATAGTAGTCTTTAGAAGAAAATATAGATTATTGCCTTTTAAAAATTTTATTATGAACCTTTTCCATTTATTTTCTAATTATCGACTTGATTACCTCTTTCACTCATGCATTATGTGAGCCGAGCATAATAATCCAGGATTATTTCAATTCTAATTTAACTTTTTAAACACACTGAGTTAAATATTACTGTTATTGTTTTATATGATCAGTATTTAGTTTACCCATGGGTTAAGCATTTTATGTGATAACCATTCATTTTTGTATCTTAGTCCTATCTTTAGGAATTGCCCAGAGCCAAGTTCTAGGTGGGTGTGCCCCCTTTCTATGGAGCAAGTTCCTTGCTAATGTACCCACTAAAACTGTTCTTCACAGAACTTGACTTTTTGTAAGTGATTTTGTGTGAAACTCCCTTTTTCCTGCTGACCCCCGCCCCCCACACACATACCTCAGGTGCCAGGCTTTGACCCTGTACTAGGTTCATTTGGTTAATCAAAGGCAGGTTTTAGTGCTCCAGAAATAGGTAGATTCACCCAGGCTGACACTGTTTCCAAAGTTTTCTTAATCCTATGGATTTGTGCCTTCTTGTCATTTTTGACTTCAGTAAATATTCTTTGTTTACCTCCACATAGCTAGAGACTAGAAACCGTGTTTAAAACTGTATTTTAAAACTAAAGCAGATTATGAAAACAAAAACAAGCCCCTATATTTAAATGTATTTTTGTATTTTATCCAGTGTTTATAGCTGTGTTAAAGGTTTTCTCTGAACATCTGGCTCACTATATTGCTGGAAATATAAGTCTAAATATATATGCTTCCAGAGTGTATTAAATAAATATTAAATAAATTTCATGAAGTCTATATACTCTGTGCATGTATTATTCTTAGAAGTAAATTTTGAACAATATGTTCATGAATGCATTCTCAAATATACACTTAATACAAATAATTCATACTATAATTATATGCTGTGTGTATTTATATGAAATATTTTTAAAGGAAATCGTTAAAAGCAGCGTGTAAATTTAGCCAATTAATCATTTCACAAACTTACCAGTTAGTAAATTAGCCATCTGGAGCAATTAATTGGTTTTCCATGAGTTGATTGTTGTGGAATTGGCCATGTAGTGAATTGAAAAGGTGAATTGGCATTCTGGTAATATTCTTTTGTTGAACGAGCCTATATTTATCTCCAGAGTTAAATCTTCTTTTCATCTGCAGAGTGCAGGTCGACAAGAAGGACAGTTTTCCTTGTTGTAGGGGCTAATGGAAGAGATCTGAGATACTTAACTGCTCCTTACACAAATTTTCAAACCTTTTTGATTTTAATTCAATGTTCTCTCCATCCTCTAAATGTTCTTGTTGAGTCAGTTATTCATCCTTCCTGGAGTGTTGAGTCATAAATATACTTGCTTCTTGCTGACTTTGTCCTGCTGTAGGCACTTAGGTTCCAGATTCCTAAGTCTGGAATTGACAGTTGCTAAGTCAACTGTCAATTCTCCATCTCCATTTATCTTTCCCAGTTTTGCTGTCATCCCTCCTCTGCTATTATCTTTTCTACCATTTCTTTGTTAACATTTTTTTTTAAAGATTTCCTTCCCTGCTGTTTTAATGTAGTTATGACAGGGACTAGAAGTAAGAATTTATTTAATCCTCCAGGATTACTTGTTGTCTTTCCCCACTAGTTGACTGACTTAAAACGTATACTAAATAATGCAATGATAAACCTCTTTGTACCAACATCTTTTCCATAATAATTTGTAAAAGAGGTTGACGTTCTAAGTATTAAGTTAAGCATTTTGATGAAATGTGTTTTTAAAAATGTATTTGGATAATTATGGTGCATATTTTATTTTCATACACACATTTAATTTCATAAGAATAATAACTAGTTCCAAGTGAGTTCAAGACCTCTTGAAAATTTATGTGATGGGTTATATATCTTAAATATTTTAAATGTTTGTTCATTTTCTAGGAATAGGGTCTTTCATTATAGATTATCAAGGAATTCTATAAAAGCAACAACAAAGAAAGTTGATATATTGGATAAGTAGAATTAGTATTAAAATTCCCCAATTCTTTCTGCTTTATCTACTAAGCCTTGGAACTATTAATGAACAATTACTGTGCATAAGAAAATTCCAGGGCTTAATACAACTTGAATTACGTGTGTTTAAATTTTCATGGGTGTCACTAGAATAGATGACTGTCAAGAGGCTGTGTTCTCAACTGCTACCTACTATAATACAATTATGGATAAATATTTAATAAAATTTGGTCCAGATTAACAGTAATACAATTATTGCCCATTGTAAAACATCATCACTGGATTATTATTTGTATCAAGAACTTAATTTGTATAGCTTTTCATTAAAATACTTTCTTTTTCTCATACTGATATGAAGTGTTTTAAAATGTACCTCTAGCAAATCTGCTCATTATTAAAACAAGCTGAGAAAAATGTTGAGATTGGTATTTTCAAGACTTTTAAATGATTTACTGGATGCAATTCATCATTTATAATATTTATTTCTCTTCAGTTAATTAAGCATATGGTTAAATTTAAAAAAAAACTTATTTTCATGAAATACATAGACTATCTTCACTTATTCATGACAAAATTTGTGATTTTATTTTACCGCCATGATAAAACTCCATCACACTCCATCAACAGATTTAGTTATGGGGTAAACAACATTCTGTTCAGAATTTATAGTAAATCTTGACAGTAAAATTAATAATAGTGATATATTTGAAGTTTTTTTTTTATAAAATAAGGAGCTTTTAATTAAAAATGTCTATGGTAATATAATAACTTGTAGATAATACTGCTTAATTGTATCAATCATTCATACTTTAGGTAGGACAAAATGCTCAAGATTGGTAAAGCCAAATTCACTTATTGTAGTTTTTAAATATAACGTTTTAGGAGGTATTATACAAAATTTTAACAAGATGATTTTCATAGCTTCCCACTTAATAAAATAATACTGTTGAAAAGTTATAACTATTTTATCCTGTAATAAAAGCAAGTTGGCACACTCCTTTCATTTGTCCATTCTACTATCTATTTCTAGTTGTTTAGTAGTAACATCTTTAAGTCTATTTTTTTGTTTACTTTCGTCAAATGAAAGAAACCAATACATTTTTATTTGATAAAATGAAATGTACCACTTCAATAAAATAGCACTGAAAAGTAAAGAGAAAGAAAATCCCAAATCCTCATAATATTAAAACTAAGAGACAGTTATTACAAACATTTAGCATATTTTATTTTGCTTAACAACATATACACCTTCCCATGGAATGACTATCTACTTACAATCTTTTTTTTTGTCTCTTTTTTTAATGTGTAAGATTGTATTTTATCCTATCTGATGAACATATTATAATTTGCTTAACTAAATTTATTCTTTACATTTTTCTCTAATATAAATAAGGATAGTAAATATCTTTAACATAATTGGCTTCCACTTACTGACAGCTCACTCTCCTCACATAACATGAGTGCACTTATTCTTATTGTATAGGTGGAACCAAATCTTGCCAAAGTCCTATGGTTTTGTAAGTGACAGATCTGAGATTAAAACCGGAAATAAAAATTTTAAGAGTCTATTCTTACTCTTTGTGAATAAATTTTTGCTGAAGTTGTAGATTAATTCTTTATGACAGATTCTCAATCAAGTTATTAGATATGAATATTTTTATGTCTCTTAGAAACTACTAAAATACTTTTAGAAAATAATTGTAATAACTTACATTTCTATGACCTATTTATAAGTATGGTTTTGAGTATTACTAGGGGGGAGAATGTTCATTTTATAAGAAAATGGTGAACATTTGTTATTTTGTCTAATGATGCTTTCATTTTCTCTTCTTGCGGTAATATTGCTGTAGCTATTTTTTTTTTTTTTTTTAATTTTAAGAAAACTAGATACTCTGCACTTGTCTTCATTTATGGTGTCTTGTTTTCTCCCAAGTAAGACACATGACCAAATTTAGAACAACTGGGCCCTCTGCTTTGGATTTTGAATTTTTTTAAACTGTTCATTAAAAAATAGCTTTTATTGATTTATTTTTCTTCTGCTTACTTTTGGTTTAATTTTTTCTTCTTTTTCTAGTATCCTAAGGTGGAAGCTGAGATCATCGACTTGAGATCTTTCTTCTTTTCTAATGCAAACATTTAAGCACTAAGCACTGCTTTAGTAGCATTCCACAAATTTTGATATATGAAATTTTTATTTTCATTCAGATCAAAACATTTTCTAATATCTTTTGTGATTTTTCTCTTTGATCCATGGGTAAATTTCCAAATATTTGGAAATTTTTGCAGATATTTTTGTTACTGAGCTCTAGTTTAATTCTCTGCTGGTCATAGAACATACTTTGCATAATATTAATTCTCTTAAATCTATTGAGACTGTTTTACAGCTCATAATAATGTCTATTTTACTTAGTGCTCTGGGTGCCCTTGAAAAGAGTGTGTATTTTGTTATCAGATGGAGTGTTTTATAAATGTTAATTAGGTCAAGTTAGTTGATAGTGTTGTTCCAGTCTTCAGTATCCCCACTGATTTACTGCCAAAACTTTTGCTATCAATTATTGAGAGTGAAGTGTCAAAGTTTCCAACTATAATTGTTACCATAAAATGTCAGGTATCAATATAGCCACACCAGATTTCCTTTGCTTAGGGTTTACATGGTATAACTTTTGCCATACTTTTATTTTTAATTATTAAAACCTATTTAAGTGGTATCTTTCAGGCAGAACATAGTTGGCTATTGTCTTTTATCTAATCTAAGAGTATTTGTTATTTAATTCAAGTGTCTAGACCTTTACATTTAATGTAGTGATGGATATTGTTGGTTTTAAATCTTCCATATTGTCATTTGTTTTCTCTTATTTTCTCTTTGTTTATCCCTTTCTCTATTTTCTTTTGGTATTAGGTGAGCATTTCTATTACTCTGTTTTATTTTCACAATTGGGTTATTAGCTATAAATCTTATTTTTTTAGTGATTGTTCTAGGGTTTACAGTATAGATTTTCAATTTATCACAGTTTACCTTCAAGTAATATACCACTTCACACATGATGTAGACCCTTACAACATTACATATCATTTCCCCTTCCATACTTTATTTGTTTCACTTTTATTTATGACATAAAGTCCAGAACTCACCACTTTTTTTTTTTAACTTTAAAGAGCTGTGAAGAGTTGCTTATCTTTTAAAGAGGTGGAGAATAACAGAAAAAATATCTGTTCTGTTTATACCTGCATATTATCCATTCTGGCGCTCTTCATTCCTTTGGGTAGACTCAGATTTCCACCTATTAACATTTTAATCTGCTTAGAGAATTTCCTTTAATATTTGTTGAAGTGAACATTTGTTGGTAATGAATCAAAACTCCCTTTATTTTGCCTGAAAGTCTTTATTTGGCTAATTTTGGAAAAATATTTTCACTATATAAAGAATGCTTGGTTGACAGTTTTTGTCTGTCAGTACTTAAAAGACGTCTTTCTACCATTGTTTGGCTTGGATAGTTTCTGACAAGAAGTCTGACTTCATCCTTACTTTTGTTCCTTTCTATATAATCTATCTTTCCCCCCGGTTGCTTTTAAGATTTTACCTTTATTACTGTGGTGGGATTTTTTCAATGTCATTGCGATTTTTCTTGCTTCTTTTTTTTAAATATTTTTTCTGCTTGAGATTCATTGAATTTCTTGAATCTTTGGGTTTAAAGTTTATAGTTTTCATCAAATTTTGGAATTTTTAGCCAATATTATTTAAAATATTCTGTTCCCCATTTCTCTTCCTAGAACTCCAATTTTATGTATGCTTCCCGATAGTACTGTCCCATATCTCACTGATTTCCTGTTCATTTTTTTTCCTCCCTGTGTTTATTTTGGTGTATTTATTTTGCTCTATGTTCAAATTTACTGATATTTTCTTTTACAGTATCTAGATGTAAATCCCCCTAGTGTAATTTTTATATTAGATATTATATTTTTATTCTCTAGAAGTTCCATTTGGGTATTTTTCATATTTCAACTTTCTCTTTATCATGTTCATCTTTAACTCTACCTTACTGAAACATATGAAGAGTATTTATAATAGATGGATTTTTGAATTTGGAACAGAAAATGCAAACACTAAAAAATGTAGAAGCCATTCAAATTGGCAAGGGCACCCTGACGTGACTGTAATTATTTTCTGCTACCTCAATTGCAGAGCCTTTCTAAACTGTCTTTCTTAGGCCTGATTTCTTTACTCTTTTAAAATTCTTTTTTGTTAACACATATTGTTGAATAAAATTATTTTTTACTTAAGTTGGCTGCAGTGAGTTTCTATAGCACATGCTAAAGTTGTAATTAAATTTTTCTAATTAAATTTGTTTATTAAATAATCCCTTCACCACAATTTTTTACCAGTGGTTTTGTACTGTCACCTTCAATAATACGTTAAATCTTTAATTTATGCTTTTTTATTCTTTGTATTTTCCTCTTCTATTTAATAAGATTACATTATCTATTTTAAAGTATTATAGAAATTCTTTCCTCAGACATTCTTCATTAGATTTAATTTTTAAAAGATTCATTTTATTCCCTTTTTATGGATATTTCTCCGTGTAGCACAATATTAAAATTATTCTTTGAATTTTATAAAAACCCTGTATTTATACTCCCTACCTTTTTTAGATTAATTTTTTAGCTATTCTTTAATCGCCTTTAAAACTATTTTATAATTTTTAAACTTATACAGGGATTTATGGTAAACTAGCATCTTTATAATATTTATTCAAGAATAGTTTTATTTGGAAGATATCTTTAAAAAGGTCCTACATATATGGATATACACTTTCTTATGTTTTATTCTATGGGTATTTTTATGTGTGGCTATTTTAATCAAGTATTCATCATGTAAAAACTTGGATTACTTAGGATGTGAATAAAAGCACAAATATCCAAAACACATATACATATGCACATGTATAATCATATATATACAATCATACATATACAAAATATATATATATGATCTAGGCTACCTTATTCCCAGGAGCTGCCTTGCCTGATATACCTTCCGTTGGTACAACTCTTATCTAATGACTGATCAATGTGGGCAGATCACCAGCCCTGGTTCTCTTGTCAACATTTTGCTATTGCAGCTTCAGAGCTTCCCAAGGCACCAGGTAGTACCTTACTTTCGTAATATTTTTACCTATAGTAATCCTAAGAGCACTCTGCTATAAATCCACAAAAGAAAAATCTACCTCTGAGTTCATTTCGTGGGGAACCTGACTGAAAACATGGGCATTTACATATCTAGCCAAATGTAAACTTTTGGCTTTGATGGTGTAGCAGGGAAAGAGCAATGCAACCTCAGGGCCTCTCTAAGGTGGAAAGACTGATAGGAGAACGTCTTCACCTTAAACTTGGACCTAATGGTCTATATCCAAAAGCAAAACCAGTCTGAAAACAAAATAAAAATGTTCTTCCTAGGCCCTCAAATATACACACATGCAGACACATTAATATAAAAATGTTGCTTTGATGCTAAAGAGAGCCAAGGAGGAAAAACATTTATCCTTATGTTATCGTACACACAAACTAATAAAGTGAGATTTTTCCAGGGCAGGGACCATGTTTTTTATATACTTATATCCTTAACACACTGTAGGAGAGCATTAAATATCTGAGAAATGAACACTTAGAAAAACACATATGTTTTGTACCGAGGCCTGAAACCAAATAAATATATTTAAGGTAGTAAAGTACATTTCCGATTGCTACAAAGTATTATAATGATAAAGTGATGGTGTGAGTTTTCTTGTTAGCATAGTAATAACAAACCTAATTTTTTTAAGATATTGCCCTAAGCTTCCAGGTTAAATAACTAAAGTTAATTGTGACAACATGTACAATGTAAATTTTGTTTGAGAATAATTTGTAGTAAATTGAATGACAGGCCAGAGATGTCTGGATAAATTAGTATAACATCTAGTCAGTATACTAAGTTCACGTTATATTTTAGATGAGCAGCAGAAGGTAAAATCATACAAAGGAAAAATAAAAGTAATAGCTCTCCTTCCTTGAAGAACATTAAAAATTGTTGTCTAATACAAACACTAATACAAGCACATTTGTCTCAATAAATCATTAAAACAAACATCTACAAAAGAAAAATACTCATCAGGTCATTGAAAAGTTTGAGTGCATACAGTGTGTGTGTGTGCGTGCACGTGTATTATAAAATTTCATTTTCCCATTCCATGAATATTAACTAAATTTGTCTCTAGAGAGAAACTGAAGAAACTGTATCATTGTTCAGGAAGCAGGAACTGGCTTTTGATAAAAGGCTTCCCTTTCTCTTCCACAATGCATCTGGGACCGTCACTGTTGATTACTGTAATATTTATATAACATAGCTTTGATGTATAATTGAGAACTATAACACATTTAATAGTGGAAAAAGTTGGCTAGCATCAGATATTCTTAATGAATTGGAAGACAGCCTATTTTGTTTTGTCTGAAATCAAGAAAGAGTGCCAGGTTGGTCACTAAACACTAGTCAGTTTCTTTTAAAAAAAATGCTTTGGATTTAAAAACTTTTTGGATGTGGTTTCCAAAAATCCTTCATAATTACACTATAAAATGAAAATGAAAATGGTGCCTTTTTACAGACCCCATTAACTGGAGCATCAGATTGATGGCCTTCCTCTTACAAACACAAAGATCATTGTACTGTTTGTATTTTTTTTTTAATAACTACTTTTCTTCATATGGGTATAGAGAGAAATTTTATTTCACTCATTTGGAAGGCTTAAAAGTGATGGGAATCCTTTTCTTTTTGCCATGTCTCTATTTATTTTTAGTAAACACTATTCTGTTCTGAATAAACACTCTTCAGATAGGTATTCAAATAAGAAAATTAAAAAGGAAAAAACAACCCACAAAACCAGGAACCTATTTAGTATCTAGGGCTATAAACAAAGTTAGTAGCTTAATTACTGCACCATCTCCGAACTTTCATTTACTGCCCCTTGTTTTCATTGGTTATATAACTTGTACATGTTTATTATAAATATATATATGTAAGAAATATTTTAAGAAAATGAAAAAAATATATTTTAACATCTTTATTGGAGTATAATTGCTTTGCAATGCTGTGTTAGTTTCTGCTTTATAACAAAGTGAATCAGCTATACATATACATATATCCCCATATCTCCTCCCCCTTGCGCCTCCCTCCCACCCTCCCTATCCCACCCCTCTAGGTGGTCACAAAGCACCGACCTAATCTCCCTGAGCTATGCAGCTGCCTCCCACTAGCTACCGATTTTACATTTGGTAGTGTATATATGTCCATGCCATTCTCTCACTTTGTCCCAGCTTACCCTTTCCCCTCCCCGTGTCCTCAAGTCCATTCTCTATGTCTGCGTCTTTATTCCTGTCCTGCGCCTAGGTTCATCAGAACCTTTTTTTTTTTTTAGATTCTATATATATATGTTAGCATACGGTATTTGTTTTTCTCTTTCTGACTTACTTCACTCTGTATGACAGACTCTAGGTCCATACACCTCACTACAAATAGCTCAATTTTGTTTCCTTTTATGGCTGAGTAATATTCCATTGTATATATGTGCCACATCTTCTTTATCCATTCATTTGTCGATGGACACTTAGGTTGCTTCCATGTCCTGGCTATTGTAAATAGTGCTGCAATGAACATTTTGGTACATGTCTCTTTTTGAATTATGGTTTTCTCAAGGTATATGCCCAGTAGTGTATTGCTGGGTCATATGGTAGTTCCATTTTTAGTTTTTAAAGGAACCTCCATACTGTTCTCCATAGTGGCTGTATCACTTCTCATAAGTCGTATTGATGTCCTGCATCCCTGATAGGATGTACTGAGAAGGGCATATCACCTCTGCAGTACTCTTGCCAAAAATGTGTAACTTCAATTCAGTTATGAGAAAATATCAGACGATCCCAAAGGAGGATGTTCTGCAAAGATAACTGGCCAGTATTTCTCAAAAAATGTGAATGTCTTGAAAGGTAAGGAAAGAATAAGAACTGTCACAAACTGCAGGAGACTAAGGACATGAGGACCAAATGCAATTTGTGATCCTGATTGGGTCCTGGAAAATAGAAAGAATAATAGTAAGAAAAGCAACAACAAAACTACTTGAATGCAAATAAAGTCTGCTGTTTAGTTCATTGCATTGTTCTGATTTTCTGTGTCTACATTCAATGCATGTCTTTGTAGAAGATCATCTGTGCTATTTTTATGATTCAGAACTTTTAAAAAGTCATTTCTACTTGCTTCCTTAACCTAATTCATCCCCAAAGGAAACAACTAAATGGGTTTCCTTCTGCACATTTCTATATATAATCCTACACAAAAATTGTCACACACACACTTACAGAAGATTTAGTGTGATTGTTTTTCAACAGCAATAGATCACATATTGTTCAAGCAACATTTTGCCTAACTTTAAAATTACCTTATGAAAATCTCTTCAAGTCAATGGCATAGATACAAGTAATTATTTTTATAGGGAAATATTCCATGTTACTCAACAAAGTTTCAGTGTTTTTTCAACCCTTCCCCTATTGATGGGCATTCATTTTGTTTCTAATTTTTTTTTTTTCAACAAGCAATTCTACAACAAACTACATTTTACATTTCTGTGCATATTGGTGCTTTTATTTTTCTGAGATAGATGCTCATGAATGGGAGTATTGGAGTAAAGAAGGTACTTATTTTATCTACAATTAACTATAATTGATATTGCTAAATTGTTTCACTTGAGATAATGAACTAAATTTCTATGAGCAATATATGAAAGTTCATCTTTCCACTTATTAATGCCAGTCATCAGTGTTGTAATCTATTATCATTCCTTTGTATTGGTAATAAGTGAGCTTTCATTATTATTTTAATTTTGTCTTAAATCAGTTTTGTCCTCAACTTACAGAGTGCTTCAACATCTTCTGGTACACTTACAGGTTATTGAAAGCAGCTTTTTGAATTGTTAATTTGTACATTTTTCTATTGGGATATTTATTTTATAGTTTTCAGTATGCAGATGCCTTTGAGTAACATTGGTATGAATACATTATCCACCAGCTGTGGTGCAAACTTTATTTTCTTTTGATTTAGTATCTTGTACTACAGAACTTTAAAAATTTGTTTATATATTCAAGTAAGGATGGCTTTTCTTGTATTGCTTTCAGACTTAATTAAAATGATCTTCCCAAATCCTAGGTACCATATATATTCCTAAATTTTTTTGTTTTATTGTTTTCTTTTTTAAAACATTTAAGCACTTAATCCAATGGCAAGTGGTTTGATAATGCACTCATTTTTGTTTCCCTTCCTTGACTTCTAACATCTCAACGGTGTTTCCATTACCTCTTAAATAAGCTGCTTTCATTCAAGTCTTTGCTCAGAATCTGGGTTCTAGAGTAACCCAGTTTGACACAGAATTTTAAAAAATTTTTGATTAAGGTTTTTGAATATTTTAGTTTTCAGATACATAAGTCCTCAGATAGTGTGGTAAATCATCAATCCCCAGAATTAAAAAGAAAAAGTTTATATTTGCATTTAAGATCAGTCTAACAGCAGGGGACTGACAGTGAGTTTGAAGATATTAATCATTTCAGTTTAAGCAATAATCTATGATTGTCCAACCAGAAGAATTCTAAATATGAACGGGAACACATTTGACCACCTAAATTTAGGACATTAAAAAAGAAAGGTAAATCACTTGGATAAGGGATATAATTAAGTTTGAAAGTACAAATGTTATTATTAAAAACTTTAAGGTTATTTCTTCTTCTGCATTCCAATAATGAAGTGTTATTTATCTAATTCCAGATGGCAAAATTGATTTTTTTCACTTTATGTGTGCATACTTTCACTAAAATATATATTTTTTTACAACTGACTTTTATTTTTATAGCCCAGACCCTACAAAATTGCACTGAATCTAGTAGGTACTCAATAAATGTCTACTGAGTAAATGAATGACTTTTACACCTATCATTTACTTTCTTATATTGTTACCTCAAATTTTCATAGGTCTTATTTTAACCATTTAATTTTACAGTCAGTGACTTGTGAGCAAGAATCATTGTGCCCAGACCTACTAGAGAATGGACTTGAGGATATGGGGAGGGGGGTAGGGTAAGCTGTGACAAAGTGAGAGAGTGGCATGGACATATATACACTACCAAACGTAAAATAGATAGCTAGTGGGAAGCAGCCGCATAGCACAGGGAGATCAGCTCGGTGCTTTGTGACCACCTAGAGGGGTGGGATAGGGAGGGGGGGAGGGAGGGAGATGCAAGAGGGAGGGGATATGGGGATATATGTATATGTATAACTGATTCACTTTGTTATAAAGCAGAAACTAACACACCATTGTAAAGCAATTATACTCCAATAAAGATGTTAAAAAAAAAAAAGAATCATTGTGAATTTCCACAATGCTCAACTATTTATAGCTGACTATTAACTAACAGCTGACACAAACAAATTTATTAATTGACTTGTTTATTGAAAAAAATATACTTCAGCTACTTAGTAAAGGTATATCTTGGCCCATATTGTGAAATTATCTCTCTTAACCACCATATTTATGTTAACATTTGTACATATTTTTGTAAATCACCTCAAATACCTTCTCAAATAAGGCGGGTTTGAGTGGTAACTCTCTTATTGTTAAATTTTTTGATTTGTTTCTCAAATCAAACATGAAATACTGTCGAACACTCCTTCCATACACTTCCTCTTACTGCATTTCTTCCTTCTTCCTTCACTACGAATACCACTCTGCTTCAGAAGGCCATTACTTCCTGCTTGGATTGATACAATTGTCTTCTACATGCTCTCTTAATGTCTAGTCTCACCAACCTCAATTTTATTTGCACTAATCACTCCTTTGAAAATGCAGATCTGAATTTGTTCATGTCATTCTCTGCTTAATAACTTTTAATGACTTCCCTTTGTTCTAAAGCTAAAGAACAAGACTCATTTTATAACTGTTGCCTCAATTTAATTCTCCTGTCTTGTCTCTTAGTACTCCTCCCTCTACATTCCAGTACTCTTCAATGTTTTTCAATAATCAGAAAATATCATTCACATTCTTTTTTCTTGTTTTCTATTCCCTTTGTCTTGAGCATTCTAATACTGCTCTCCTCACTCTATCTGATGTATTCAAAACCAGAGTCAATCTTTATTTCTCAGCATAGATGTCACTTTCTCAATGTCACATTCCTTCAGCTTTCCAAGATAGGTCAGTGGCAGTGTGCTTCTTTACATCCTGAACTTCCCCATCATGTGAACTTTCACTAACAACTCTAAAAGATACAAAGAAGAAATCAAGCAATCAGGACGATGTGGGTACTGATTGAATATAAGGTCAAGTGGAAAGGCAAGTCTTTATATTGCCCAACATCTCTGAGTTAATCAAATATATTATTCATCTCTATATTCCCAACACTGATGCTTATGTGTATTTTGTAGTAGATGCTCAAATAATTGTCATTGTATGAAGATCATTGTGTTAACCTTATACTCATAGTTCATTCATTCATTAAGAATTTATCAAAACTTACTATGAATGCAGCTCTGTGCTATGTTCATCAGCAATAAACTAAGCTTGAGACACAGGCCAGGACTTCAAAAAACTAGGGTTAAGTGGCAAGAATATTATTGTTTTCCAGTATAGTACGATAACCTCTTTTCCACACTGAGAATTTGGTAAGGCCTAGATTTTGTTATGTGGGATCTTGATAATTATATGACATTACCAAATTCTCAGTAAGAAATTCTGAGCTGAAAAAAGAGTTAAATCTTTGAGGCCCGCCGCTATATTTTCCCATTATATCACCAAGACATTCATTTAAATAAATACAATAGAACAAATAAATCAAAGAGCCATTGCATCAGAATTGAGAATTGACACTATTCATTTCTTAATTAATTTTTAACAGGTCACTGCCTTTAGAGTAGCAAGTATAATTTATGATTAATTATGAAAACAATTTCCTCAGATTCATGTCTCTTTTGAGCAGTATACTGGAAGATCATTTAATATGAAACCCCAGCAAGCAAAGTCCACGAATGTTAACAATTTAGAACCTGAGGAATTATTATTGTTTTAAACTAAATTGACATCCCTCACTTTTCTAAATTAGCACTTACTGAATTCTTTCTTTTGTTTCCTTTCATAAGTGGCATAATAGCTCATGTTTTAGAAAATGGATTCTTTAAAAAATTACATTAACTTTTGTGAAATTTGTAGTAGATAATAGAATTAAAACAATGTTAAATCAAAGATTTTTTTGAGGTGACCAACTTCCATGTAGCTAAATTCATATTAATTCAGATTTTCCCTAATTGAAATTGTATTATTTCTAATCTCAATAAAGAAATAAGAAACAGAATCAGTATAACTTAAATCCATCTTGATGTTTGCACTGAGTGTTTTTCTTGTAAAAAAACTGAAAACTGTAGATAATTGCTAGTGTTAATTTTTTTCACTTTGCTCAATATAATTCCAAACTTGAAGAAAAGGTACAAAAATGATAGATAACCTCCCCATGACCTTTATCTAGATTCACCAGTTATTTACATTTGGCATGCTATCTCTCTCCCTCTCTCTCTCTCTCTCCACCTTCTTTCCCTCTCTCCTTCTCTTGCTATTTTCTCTGTCCCTCTCTCTAGATAATTAGATAGTTAGATATCCAATATCTATATGGATAGATATATAAAGAGAAAATTATCTATCTATATCTATCTATCTAACATCGATAAAATAAGTATAATCTACAGATCATATTCAAATGTTGTCAAATGTCCCAATAACATTTTTTTTTTTTAACCAGGTTTTGGATCAAATCCAGGATCATGCATTTTATTTAGTTTTGTGATCCTTTAGTCTCCTTTAATTTGTAACACATCAACTTTTATCTTTCTTACCTTTGATATTTTTAAAGAGCTGCTATTTTGTAGAATGTCTTCAATTTGGGTTTCTTTGTCAGGAGTAGTATTGAAGTAATGTATCCATCTCAGGGCATTGTTATTAGGAGGCACACAATGAGTGACTGTCCTGTTATGGAACATGGTTGGTTTGATCATCCATTTAAGGTGAAGTCTACCAGATTTCTCCACTGAGGAGATAATATGTGTTCCTTAGGAATTAATTAGTAATTTATGGGGATATATTTTAAGACTATATAAATATCTTGCTTCTCACTAAACATTCAATTCCTTTTAGCTTCTAACAATGATTATCTAACCACATTAGTCCTTCTATACTTATTAGTTGAAATTCTACTCTAAGAAAGTGCTTCCAATTCTTCTATGCATTTGTTTTTTTTCACATTAACTTCTTTCATGAATTATGTATGCATCTTTGCCCAGTGAGCGCCCTTCAAGTTGACCCCATTAATATTCTCTCTCATTAATATTCTATCCAAATATTAAAAAAATATCGCAGGTTGGATAACGGAAGAACTCCCAAGACTCCACAGAGCATATTTATACAAGGTTTTAATAGATTTAAAATACATAAAAAGCAAGTACAGGCAAGAATTGGGGTCCTAAGACACTTTCTTCAGGGAGCTTTGTTGTCTGGATTATCATCTATCAGATATGTGTAGAATTCTTTGTTTTAGGAGAATTTAGACAATATTTCAAGGAGGGTCTTGATGCCCTCCTGGTGGGGTTGCCTGAATTAGCAAATAAAATATAGGGATCCCAGTTATAATTGAATTTCAGAAAAACAACAATTTAAAAATATGTATATAAATTAGTTGTAAAATAATTCACAGGTATTCTCTCTTTTATCTGGCAACTCTATCCAGTGGTCAAGTAGCCAAGCCAATCAAGATACCAATTAAAATAATTTGTAAGCCACAATTAACACATCTTTAAACAATGTAAACAAACTTGTCAATATCCCATTCCTCTCCTTTTGGGATCTAAAGTTACAATATACTGCTTGATATTGTCCCAACTGTTTATTGAGGCTTTGCTTATTTTTCTCTAGTAATTTCCTGAGCTTCAAGTTTGATATCTTATCTTAATAATTATCAAGTGTTAGGCCATCTCAGACACTGGATTTTATTAAGTATGTAGCCAATTTTTAGTACTACTTTCTTGGCGAGTAAATTTAACTTTTGAATGTCCCATCTGCTAAATTAATATGATATTAATGCTCCACCTCAAGTTTAAAATGCAAACCAATGGCCTTACTTTGATATACACTATTAATTTAAACTAAGATATTTTCTTCAGTTTTATTTATCTAGTACTTATGTATGACCTGAAAGTGATCATGGAATAAAGCATTGCAAATTTAAACTAGAAATTCACTTATTCTTTCTCCTAACTTTTTTCCCTTGTCAGGCATATTTTATGATAGTGAATATATATTTCTATATACGTATCTTTTCTATAAAGTCGTATGTTTCAAAAATATTTTATGGGACAGTAAGTTAATTTTAAAACTTGTTCTAAAAGCAGTTAAATTTCTATCAACAGATTTAAGAAAATCCTTTAAAATTATGCAATATTTTAACATAATTATAAATGCCAATTTTAGTTACAAAGCAACTCATTTTCTTTAATCTTGTCCCAAGTAAACCAATTAATTCACAAGCTTTAATTATCTGTGCAAATGAAAATGATGGAAAATTAATCCAAACAACAGACAATGAAACAAATTACTTGAATAGGCTCTGAAAATATCACGTTGTATTTTTCTCTCAGTAGATTTACCTTCTCAGTTGATCATGGCAGTTAATTTTATCACTGATTTTGTATTCCCTAAGAACATGGTAGCTAGTAGAACAATCATGGTGCATAAGGGAGCACTGAGTAAGTATGTGCTTTTGTATATACATGGTGGGGGTTTTGGAAGGGGGGTTTTGATGATAATCAGCATTTTCTTATTCAACACATTTACTGAGATCCTTTGTGCTTGACTTTAGTCTCTCTAGTAGGCTTTCGGTTTTAAGAGTGAAAACAACAGTAAAGAAAAACAAATCTCTCCCTCATGGAGCTTATATTCCAGTGGGAAGAGGTAAACAATAAGTAAATAAGCAGACAACTACTACCATATGTTCTGCTACTGCTAGTATCTTAGGAGCTCAGGGAATAGGCACCATGGAGCCCACTGAGGAAGTGATATGTCCCAAAGGTGCTGGTACCAGACAAGAAGCAAATGTACTCAGATGGTAATAAATGTTATGGATTAAAATAAAGGCAGGGAAGGGATACATGGTGTGCTGGTGAAAGGAGTGTTACTTTATGTTGGGTGGACAAGGAAAGCTTTAGTCTTCGATTGTCATTTGAGAATAAACTTGATGGAAGTGAGGAAGTAAGTATGTGAATATATAAGGGAATTACACTCCAGACAATGGGAAAAGCTAGTACAAAGTCTCCAAGTAAAGAGAGTTCTTTGCCTGTTTGACAAACAGCTTGGCTTCATCAGAGAGAGGATATTGAGAATAATAGATTATGAGGTCAGAGAGACCATAGGGGGTCAGATGACTTAAGCAATAACTTTGGGTTTTACTTAAAGTGAAATAGGAAGCCAAAGTAGTGTTTGAGCAGAGGAGTAAGTTAACTTATTTTACATTTCAAAACAATCACTGTGGCTGCTTGGTTGAGAACAAGCTAAAGAGGCAAGTTTGGAAGCAGGATGCTCTTGCATTACTTCAGGGCAGAGTTGAGAATGCCTTGGACTAGGGTATAGCAGTGAATACAGTAATTCATGACTGGATGATATAACTAAGGCAGCTCCTGTTTAATCTATTCCTGAAAATCAGTCACTTTGCAGGAAGATGTTAAGTTCCTATTTCTCACTATTTGAAATTAAAAATGTTCTAATGGGTCACAATCAAATCAAAACCATCAACAAATATCCTAGACATAACTGTAACCCAGTAAAACATCTGTATAAACATAAAAACTATCAAAATAGCATATAAGATGCATAGCATATTGCTTCCTGATCATCAATTAATATGCTTTCAACAAATTGAGTCCTAAAATAATGAAAATGAATGAAGTGAGAAAATATAATTAAAGACAATTAGAATCAGGATGTATACAGAGGACATAAAATAATTATAAGATCATACTAGGAAAACCTCATGGGAAGATTGCCAAGAAACATTTGGAAAATAAGAATAAGGTTAGAGAATCTAATCTGATGAATATATATTTTGAAAACATTTTAAACACTATGGTAATTAAAAGACTATAGCTCTGAAACCAAAACCGACCCAACTAAAGAAGTGGAAGAGACTAGATAATAACTGAGCAGATACAATGCTCCGCATTTTATCTTGAGGTAATAATTAAAGATGAATGCAAGTCTATTAATGTAAAATTATTGAAAATAATGATGAACTAAATATAATTTAAATTCTATACAAGGGCATGTCAGGGTTGCTTAATAAAGTAGCTTTAACCACTTGATAGCTTATTCTGTAGGTTTTATGTATGTTTTCAACACGTTTAATAACATAGAAATATTATGATGTAATAAGAAAAAATAACAATAATAATAGCTATCATATTTTCATATTTAGAGTACTTTTTGTGCTAACACCTTGCATATATATATATGTATATATATCCTCACAATTTTATAAGCAAGAAGACAATCTTTGCAAGGTTACATAAGGCTTCACAGCTTCTAAAATGCAGCCAAGTCTCAACTCCAGGCAGTGGAGCCCCTAAACCCCATATGCTCTACCAATCTCCTTTGACACCATTCCACCGTCACCAAAAGCAGAACACAATTGGGGTTTTTTTTTCCTATCATTTTAAGCCTACAATGTAATGTTTGTACCAAGGAAAATAAACCTGAAGAAAATACATTAAAGTGCTAATCATATTACAGTGTTAAGTATCACAAATATTTATTTTCTCTTTTGTTTGATTTTTCCTTTTTAATTCTATAAAGAGAGAAAAAAGATAAAGATGAAGTAAAAAAATGCAAAAAGTTTTTACCAAGAAATGACTAATAGTTAAGATTAGCTAAACACTAAGTTTGAAGAATAAAGGTATTATTTGATTTTACAAGGTGAAAATATACAGATGTACTTCTATACAGTCAGCCCTCCATATCCATGGGTTCAGCATCTAGGAATTCAACCAACCACAGATGGAAAATATTTTTTAAAAAATTCTAGAAAGTTCCCCAAATCAAAACTTGAATTTGCCATGTGCAGGCAACTATTTACATAGCATTTATATTGTATTAGGTAGTATAAGTAATCTAGAGGTGATTTAAAGTGTACTAGAGGATGTGTGTAGGTTATATGCAAATACTACATTATTTTATATTAGGGACTTGAGCAGCCATGGATTTTGATATTCTTGGGGGTTCTGGAACCAATCCCCCATGGATACTGAGGGATGACTGTATTATATTTTAAAGGGTTTCCAAGTATCTGCAAAACTATCAAGGAGAAACAGAGAATCAGCTGTGTGATGAGTATGAACTTGCTTTCTGAAGTAGGCATATTCTCCTAGTAAAGGTTTTAATGTAAGTTAGACCTCATTGTAGAAAACCTATGAATATCAATATATAAATTGATGTTTTGAAAGGCGTATAGCTGATTCTTACTTCATCTGTTTCAATGATTGTGGTACTTTGGACACCATGGAGTCCAAGCCAGTAAACAAGGACACCAAGCCCCATGAAGTTCGGATGTTTTCAATACAACCAGTTGACTCTGGGACTCCCATCTCTAAACCCCTCTACTACACCACTTTCTTCTTTACCAAATGGTTTCTGACATAGGATGTACCATAATGTAACACAGACTCATATGCTAGTTTCCAACCTTCAGCATAATATCAGTATGTCAGTGTTTTTATTTTACTTTTATTATTTTTGATGGTGTTTTTGTTGTTTTTTAGGGTGCAACAGAATATATGTGGTTTGAATAAAAACATTTCACTTTTCATAAAATCCTAGTAAATAGTAGCACATTTAAATAACACGGACATATAAAAAAGTAAGCTGCATAGAAACAAATTACCAGTTACATAATTAATTAGAGTATTTTTCCATCACTGAAATATTTGAGTTTTCCCAAACGTTTCAATCCAGGAAACATTTGTACTTAAAATGTTGTGTCTATAATATCCAGTGAGGAATAATAAGCTTATATCTTCCTTGGTTTTATACATGGGACACTTGACTCTCCAGAGCTATTCAACTGAGGCCACACTTGAGGACAACTGTAATTTTCTTTAAAGAGGAGAAAAACATGATTTTATTCTATGGATAATAGATGTAAATTACATAGGTTTAGGTAGGATCTGGAGGCACAGGACACCTATTAACAATAGAAACATTCTACATGTGTTTTTACATGGCCCAGGAGAGCCCTGCATACGCAAACAAATAAGGGAAATCAGAGAGTAATGAGTTCCTATTAGAAGTGAATCTCAAAAACACCAACTGATTCAGAAAGAAAAGTAAAGGAGGAAAAAAAGAAAAACTGGGATAATTTTAAAGCATATAGTACTCCCCAAAATTTATCCACATGCGCCGGAGTTTTCTTGTGCTGACAATGAGTAAATAAATTACAAACAAGGGAAGAAAAAACCTGGTTTTTAAACAACAGTAAAAAAATATGTATATAAACAACATATAGTATGAGTCACTCATATATATCAATAAGGTACTGTGACTTTTTCTAATAATACAATTTTAATCATAAAGAGTCAATATATATATTTTCACAATCATTAAATTCAGGTATGAAAGAAGGAAACATTTCTTAAACTTTATGGTACTTTGTATTTATTTTTGACTGTAAACTTAAATGGCAATTTTTCTTTAAACCATTATTCTTAATATATTTTTTAACTAAAAAGCTGCCATGTGCATGTGTCTTGCAATGCTTAACTTGACTTTATGTGTTCACTTATACTGCTTATCATTTTTCCTGCTGTGACTTTTAAAATTGTGTCCTTTCATCATGCCAGAAAACTTTTTATGTAATATTATCATTGCTGGAAACTCATTCTTTGTAGAAAGTTTACATGCCTTATGCCTTAATCACTATGGCTTCACTAATTTGTCTCTCATATATAAAACAAGGATACACACACACACACATTCTGTAGGTTTCCACAACAGATATAAGATTTGAGTTCACTTTACTATGATGATTTCACATACTATTTTTATTTCATGTTTAGAATTGTTTTCAATATTCAGATTCTTCATGAATTAGTGATAATTGAAAACATTCTTGCTTACTTATTAGTTAGATTTTATGTGCCCTGAAATTCCCAAATTTGTTATTTGAGAGAATGAAATATCGTGAATCCTTACCACAGTGTTTTACTGAATATATTCCACTTATCGGTTACTTCTGTCCTTCCTTTCTTTATTTGCTATTCATTAAGTATCTACTATGTAGTAGGTTCACTGCTAAGCAAGGAGTTAAAACATTAACAAAACAACATACTATAAGGAGCTTATGATAATGAAAGAGGAATCACTGTTTACAAGGCAGAAAAAAAATCATGTTGTGCGTGTGTGTCTGTGTGTATGTGTATGTGTGAAAGAGAGATGGGGGAGTGAAGGGAATATGATTCTAGGCAGAAGGCCCAGTATGAGCTGGAGCCATATTCAGGAAACATATGTAGTTTGGTGTGGCTGGAGTGTAGGGTGCAACTTGTTTTGACAAATCCTGAATAGCATCTTATATTCTCTGTCTTCCAGGAAAAGATAAACATAAAAATGCATTTCTTACACATATACTTTATTGATATATAGTGCAGAGAATCCAAAGGGCAATCTGCATCTATGATAAACACATTTACTCATCTTCATAAATTAATGTTTCTCTTCCACTTAAATTTCAGATGTTTTCTTCAGCTACTTTATCAGTGGTATACCTAGGGTTCAACTTGTAAATTGCACAAGGGCATTTGGTAGAATTCACAAAGTATATCTGAAATTGTACAAAATTCCAATTTAAAATCAACCACTATCAACTGCAATTTGTTTGTCTGACAGTGGATCTCCCTGGTAGGAGCATTTCAGAAAAAAAAAGAGTTTCCAATGAGATCTGAGTGGCTTGCTCATGTTGAAAAAGCAGAGGAGCCAGAGCTTGAGGGTATGGTAAGACATTGATTACAGCTGATGTTGGCCTTTACGTAGAGCATATGCCAAGTTCTCCCTGGGGATCTCAATGTCTACTATATTTTGTTTTTAGTTAGAATTATTGGCTGATCTGAATAGGGGCTGGCCTTTCCACATCATATCCTGTCTTGAAGCATAGGCCTTCACTGAGAAAAGCCTACATGCTTTATTGCATAATGGGAAGAGTAGTAATTTGAAATTCCAGAAAGATAAAAGCATGTAATCCCAACAACTACACACACATTTACACATAAATTCAATTTTCTCTTACTCTTTTTGAAGAATGAAAAAGACAAAGTCATGAATAGAATAGAAAAGGGGGATGTCTTTTTTTTTTCTTTTTTTAAAAAAGCAGTCAATGCCCCTTCCCCCAATCCCCCGCCTCTGTTAACCACAAATCTGATCTTTTTTTCTATGAGTTTGTTTGTTTGTTTTTGAAGTATAATTGACTTACAACACTGTTAATTCTTGATACACAACATAATGACTCAATATTTCTATACATTTCAAAATGATCATCATGATAAATCTAGTTACGATATGTCACCATACAAAGATATTATATAGTCATTGACTATATTCCCCACACTGTTCATTTCATACCTGTGACTCATTTATTTTGCAACTAGAAGTTTGTACTCTTAATCTCCCTTACCTGTTTCTTTCCTTCCCCCACACCCCTCCCCTCTGGCAACAACCAAATACTGTTTGACAAATACTATATGATTTCACTTTTATGTGGAATCTAAAAAGCAAAACAAATGAACAAACATAAGACAGAAACAGAGTTATAGATACGGGGGATACCTTCTTAACTAAATATTTTTTAGATTTATTTTCTGAATGTTCCTGAATTAGAAAACAGTCCTGTGATTTCTTTGAAGGCAATGGGTTATGTCTTAGCAATCTTTGTACATCCGTAACTTAGGGTAGAACCTGGCACATGAGAGGAATTCAGAAATTTGTTGACTAGTTGAGCAAACCAAGTTTTAAAATTTTTTCTAACACCTACCGACATCCTAAATTTCCAAAGGAGTATTAAAAATCCTAGAACCTAAGCATCATTTCCTATATTTTGGGGAAGGCCATCAAGGGTACTAATGTTTGAACTGTGTGGGGTTGAAAGTCAATTCAAGGCAGGTTAGCCACTCCATCCTGGATAAGCCAAATGGTAATAAACTTTCTCCTTCAGTGCCATGTGGTTAAGTACAGCAATTGCAAGTTTGCTGTTGGAGTGTCTATGGGTCAGAGCTTCACATCTTAAGTCCTATACGTGTGTCTGGTATGAAATTAGCAGTATCAATAATTAAATAATAATATAAATAATAGTATCCTAGGAGCCAAGCCAGAGACAACGCAGTGTGTTTACCTAGAGGTAATAGAAAACATTTCACCAATAGGGTAACTGTGGTGATAAGATCTATGTCACACACTTTTGTATGAGTCCAAAATCAAATAATTTGTTTGAAATGATTTTGTAAATTATACAAATAAAAATGCTGTCCTTTCTTTTTTATCTCATATTTTTGAGAGATCTAATTTCCTCTTTTTTTAATAGGAGATCCACTCTTTAATTTTAATACTATGACAATCCTGCTTCTATTGTGAACACAACATTCTTTGTGAAAATTGATAGTTTAATCTCAAACATCCTTTGATTTATCCTTTGATATATGCAGACTTTCTATGAATTTTATATTCCTTCTCACAGAGGCAATGCACTAGTTTAAATGGTGTCAGACTTGGGTAAATTAAAAACAATGACATTCAAAAAAGAATTTAGTGTGAAAAACTTTATACTTCCATTTATCCATTTTTAGTAATAGAGTAGATTAGAAACTGAAAATAACCACAAAAATTAAAATGCTAAGCTAGAAGACAGCTCCAGGAAATTATTTGTAAATCTCTTGTTATCCACAGCTTTGTTTTTCACTTTTTGGCTTGTTTTACATCCTATTGAATTATAGCACAATACATATAAGTGTACAAATTATAAATGTACCCATCAGTCTTCATAAAGTTAACTTAGCTGTTTAATCAATACCCATATCAAGAAGTAGAACATTTATAAAAGCCCAGAAGCTCTCTCATTGTTCCCTAGTTGTCACTACTCGATTCTTCTCCAAGGGTAAAACCTCTCATTTAGGTTTTAAAAGGCATGGAAGGATGAAAAAAGAAGGCCTAGAGTCTACAATTTGATTAGTGCAATGTTGGGAGATTGAAACAGGCAACACTCCCTAAAGAAAGACTGCTGTTTGATGAAATGATAAACTTAACCAGCACCACCACCACTACCATGACAAAATCCAATCCACAAAGGAAACTTACATGTCTTGGTCTTGATTTGGAAACGAGACTCCCCTGAAAACTTGAAATCATAAGTAGGTTCAGAACTCATATCCATGTTACCTGAATCTCCAAAATAAACTACAGCCAAGGAAATTTTCTGAAAAGTTATCAGGTGGTTTGGATTCTATTGTAATTTCCAAATTTGTCCTCACCAATATAAACTCTGTCTCACAACCTCTTCTAAAAAACTTCCCTCCTCTTAAACCTGGGTATCTCTTTTAAACTTCCTGTGATAGAGCATGACAGAATTGATACTATGTGACTTCTGAAGTGAGATTGTAAAAGGCAACACAGACTCCACCTAGCCCTTTCTTTTAGAACAAGTGCCTTTGGAACTCTAAGCTGCAGTGTAAGAAATATGAGTACCCTGAAGCTTTTAGGCTGGAGAGAACACATACATATGTCGAGAGCTAACTGAGGAGTCCCAACTGTTCCAGTTTCCAAGTGTTCAAGTCTTCTCATTCAGGTACTATACATGTGAGGGAGTAAGCTTTCAGATGAGTACAGCTGTTGAGCTGCCTAGGCAGCTGGCCAAAGTAATACACAACCTTTTGAGTGAAGACGACGTTAAGCAAGATGTCATGGTATTTCCATGAATCCTCAAATTCATAAAGTCCAACACATCCTGAATAAATCAGATTATACAGAAACTTCATTGCATCAAAGTCAAGAAGAACATCTTAATAGCATACAGAGAAAAAAATCAGTATCGCCTATAAAAGAATATCAGTTAGACTGATAGTTGACTTCTTGGCAAAACACAGATGGCAGAAGAAAGAACAATATCTTCAAGTGCTAAATAAAAATATCACACTTATAATGTATATACAGAGAGACTATATATGATACTAAACACATAATATCAAATTTTATAGGCTGAAACAAAAATCTTCATAGGAACTCATAGCACAATGCATATATTTTAAAAAGAGACTAAAATTAATATCCTTTGATCCAGATTTAGATGTTGCAAACAAAATAGAATAAAATACAGGCATTCCTCTTTTTATTGTGCTTCTCTTTATTGCACTTCACAAATATTGTTTTTTTTACAACTTGAAGGTTTGTGTCAACCCTGCCTTAAGCAAGTTTATTGGTGCCATTTTCCCAAGAGCATTTGCTCACTTCATGTCTCTGCATCACCTTTGGTAAGTCTAGCAATATTTCAAACTTTTCATTATTATTATATTTGTTATGGTGATTTGTGATCAGTGATCATTGATGTTACTACTGCAAAACGATTATAACTTATTGCCCTGAAAAGGGGTCGCATGCTACTTCTCTGTACAATAAGATGTACATGAGCAAGAGGTGATCATGAAATGACTTTTGCTTCTTGATAAAAGGGATAGTTATAGCTTGAACCACTCTTCTCCTGTCTTCCTGCCATTTAAAGGTTATTTTTGCTAGAGCCATGGTGGTCATCTTAGGATGTTCGTGAAAGGCCATGAGAATTACAGTTACAGAAGACTGGAAGATTATTGAGCTGTTCCAGCTATTACCATCACCACCTCTTCTTGTTATGTAATAATAAAAAAAACCTAACCATTGTTAGGCACAGATTTCTTGATAATGACCAAGATAATACATACTATAAAGACCAAGTTAACAATAATGTAATAAAATATTTGAAAGCCAGGTTGTAGATAGCACTCAAATACAGTGACTGCATCAATTCACTGTTATGTCATGTTGCCTCTTTTTCTCAGTCCTCTGATCTCAGTCTCCCTCAAAACATAACACAAAACCAATGATGGTTAAGATTTCCAAGGTCTCAAGTGTTGAGCAATGTATGTAATTTTTTATATACTGAGCAATATGTGTAAGTTTCAACCCCCTTATATAAAATTATGTAAGGCAGAGAATTAAATCTATTCAGATGCTTAGAGAAAAAACTGGGTTAATATAATTTGAGGATACAGTCCATTCCTATAAACTCAGATCTTTCGGATAGTATGATGTTTATTTTTAGGAAAGAAATAATGGTGAGAGGCATTTAATTCAACAGTCCAATGTTTTTATCACTCATTTCTGTCTCTACTATTAGAAAAGAAATGCAATGAGAGATGGAACTTGAGTAATGTTCTAGTAACTATTAATGTTCACGATTTCAGTAATAATTATACTTTAATTTTTGTCAAGGTCTTTTATTCATTTCTCGCCCAAGTATGATAGCTAAGGTGTGGTTTGACATATATTTTGCAATATTTAAAATATAATTTGTGAACACTGACACTTTTCTTTCTATGTGCAGCTGCCAGATGAGGGGTTTCCCAAAAAATGGATTTCCCAGACCTCCTGTCTGCACATGTATTGTAAAATTGTTCCCTCCAGGTATTTTAGCAGATTTAGGAAACAATTTTACTACCATTAGCTTCTCTATGTTGGGTCAGAGGTGCTTCATAAACCCTTGCATGGTCATTTTAATTTTATGGTTTTTACTGAGAGAAAGTCATAAAGCAGTCTAAGCCATAGAAAGAATCAAAGACTAACATGCCTATTCTTTGCAAAGGCATACTTCCCATTATTTGACTATTTCAAGGTCTGAACAAATTTAATGAATATGTCATAACCCCTTTTAAATTTCTGGATCATTAAGACAAGCAAAGAACAATGAAAAATGCCAATTGAAACCACATAGGAAATTGCCTGAGCTAACAGAACAGAGAAATATTAAATAATGTTAATATTAAATATTAAAATATAGTTATTTTATTTTATAGTAAAATGCTATCTGTGGAATATTTATTGTATGAACTATCCCAATAAAAATATGATTTATGTTTTAGTTAGGAAGAAGTTTTATTTAAATTAATTAAATCTTCTCTTTTGTAGTGAAGAGGAGTTGTGTGATGGAATAGTCATAGATAAAATATTCAAGATACAAGTTGTTTTTTCCAATGCAAGTAATCATAACTATATTAACAGTTACATTTTCTTCTACCTCAAAGCTAGATAGCCAATTAGAAAGATATATAAGTATCATGTTTTCTGAATTGATAGTAAAATATGTTCATATAGTTAGAGAGATTCACTTTATGAATCTGCTATTATCCTTTAAAAAAATTATCACTTAAAAATTTCATCATGAAATATCTCATATACAAAACAGAATAAGTATAATATATAATATAAAATATACCATGAATACTTGTGAATTCATCAAACAGCCTAAGAATAATAGAACATTACATAACTTTTGAATGTCCTTATCTTCATCCCTTTCCTTCTCTTTGACTCAAATTTATTATAATTTTGTTTCATATCTCGGTCATTTTAAACAAACAATATGTTATAAATTTTACCTGTTGTTGATTCCTATCTACTTGAATTATATAATACATAGTTTCACCATGCTTGTTTGTTTGTTTTTTATATTATTTTCCCTACTGTGTCTGTAGTTATCTCCTCTTTTCATTCTTAATAACTTTTTTGTTGTTGCTGTTTTTCTGTATTTTTTTTCTTGTCAACTCTTGTGAGAGTTTGTTAAATTTTGTCCAGCTATTCAAAGATGCAACTTCCCATTTGTTGATTCTATTTACTTGTTGATTTAATTCATTAATTCCTGCTCTTTATCATTTTATTTCTTATATTTTTGCATAGTACTATATTTTTGTTCATAAGAAAAAATAAAATATGGGATAGCAATATGCATGAATTTATAATCTGAAAAACTTTCTACTATAAATACCTGGATGTACACAACAAATTATATCAAGCATGCATAACTGAGATCTTACAAAGGAAAGCACAATTCCTCATTTTCTACAAAGAAGAAAGAGCTCAAAACAAACTCAGTAAGCAACCAATGTTGAGGCTTGTGTTGTAGCTTTTCTAAGTTGGTGGGTATGTGAAGATGAATGGGAGTTTTCTATAATCTAGAGGATTGGGACTTACTATCTATACAGAAAGAAGAACTCTGTGTCAGGACCCTGAAAGGTCAGTTTTTGAAAATAAAACCCCTACTGTAAAACTAACCTTCAGTGAAAAAAAAATAGGCTAAAATATCCACCCACAAACAAGAAAAATAAAAAATAAGTATTTATTTTTTTTCTTGGGCTCCAGCTGGGATGTCTTCTAAGAATTTGTAACTACATGTGTGCCATCAAATAGGTATGGTTTCAGTGTACACCACAACTTTACTCAGGAAAAGTCTAGCTGATAAATAAATATAAAATTAAATTCTAAACTAATTGCATTTCTGTGGCAGCACAAACTCTAAACCCATGCCATACAAGAGTTTTAGGATAAAGCATTACAAATTTTAGCTTATAACATAAATGTAAATTTACAAGCCTATTAGGGTTACTATTGCTATATAACACATTCCCACTAAACTATTGGCCTAAAACAACCTTTTCATATATTCACGGGTTCTGTGGGTTTAGAATTCAGAAAGATCATAATATAAGAGATTTATTTGTTGCATGATGTCTGAGACATAGGCTTGTGAAGACTTGACAGGAAGGGGCAACTCCATGTGATGGATGGAATCAACCAGAGTCTTCACATGTTTGTGAGTTGATTTTGGCTGTTGTCTAGAAACTTAGCTAAGATTCACAGAAGCACCAACATGTGACCTTTCCATGTGACCTGGGCTTCTCCACTACATGGTAGCCTCAAGATTCCAAAAGGAAGTGTCTTAGCAAACAAGTCAGAATCGACATTGCCATTTATAATATAATAATATAGCTTCAGAAGTCCTGCAGCATCACATGCACTATATTCTATAACAGTGAGATATTTATATCAGCCAAGATTCAAAGGAAGGAAACACAGATACTACCCTCAGTGATAGAAGTGTTAAAGGATTTGTGGACATGTTTTAAAACTATCACAGTCTGCATTTTGGCTACAAATTATTTGTATTCCTCCCACTTGAAAAACATACCTAACTTCTCCCAAGACCCCTCAAAAATTATATTTCACTATAGCATTATGTTCAGGCTCAAGGACCAGATCTCAAAATCCAAATCAGATCCAGGTCAGATGAAATTTGTCAGATACAGTTACTCTTGATATGAAGACCTGTGAAGCAGAGATATGTTTTCTGCATTCTCTGCCCACACTTTTCTCCCCAATGTATGCAATATCTATGGTGATATAGGCATGGATAACTTCTATTGATACACCCACTTTAAAAAGATTGCCAAAAAAAGTTATATAACAGTGATTGGTCCATACGTCCAGGTACATGATGGCAATTCTTTCATTAAGGCTCAGTCCTACTCTCTGTACTCTCTGAAGGTTTTTTTGTTTGTTTTCCCTGTGGTACTTGGCTTTGACTCCTGGGTTCTTGGTTCTGCTCTCTGACAAGCTGTATTATACAGTGTTTTCATGGATAAAGCATGACAGGTTATGAGCTAAAAAAACTGAAATTACAAAGCCCATTAGGAAACAATCTAATATGATTGAATGCAATGAATATTAAATAAAAGTAGGTTAGAGTGTCATGAATTTATAAAAGTGTTATGATAGTAAAATTAATATTTTAAATGATTAAGACACAATCTTAAAATCTTAAAAATAAGATACCATGAGACAATGGATATAGGCTTAAAAATAGAATTTGAGAAATAAAAATATTATTAAAATTTAAAACATATTGCATGGGTAAAAATAGCAGTTTAGATACAATTGAAGATAGAATTAGTTAACTGGAAGAAAGGACTAAGGAGAATGCAGATCAGAGTGAAAAGGGACAAAAAAATGTGTGAGGTTTAAAAGACTTGTGGGATAGAATTACATGGTCTAACATAGACTAATGGAATCTCTTTAAGAGAAGGATAGTAGCAATTTATGATGTAAAAATGATTTACAATATTTCAGAACATCTTAAATTGTCAAATACTAGGAGTATAGTCAGTCCCCATAAGGATAAATAACAGTAAATCTATACCTAGAAATATTCTAAAGGATATTTCAGAGTCAGAGGGATCTTTTTAGCATACTGGTGAAAAGGACAGGATAACTACTCAGAACAATAAGTTTGACATTAAACTTGACATCAGCAAAGTGTCAAAAGACAATATGATATAATCGTGGTGATCAGAAAAAATAATTATTAGTCCAGAATTCCAACCCCAGGTAAACTACCATTAAGAGTAGCCACGAAATAGAAAATTTCTAAAGAAACAATGAGTGAGAATCCACCACTCATAGACATTCATAAAAATCTTACTAAGGATGTTTAAGAGGAAGGAATTCTCTATACACTAGGAATGAGTATGATGCTATGTGCAATAATGATCAAAGAATATGTTAAATATATGGATAAATCCAATTAAGGCTGACTTAAAATTTGGAGATATGAAAAATTATGGACAAGAAAAATGTGTAAGACAGGAGGCAGTGGCATAATTAGAGGTAATAGATAATAAGCATATTGTATATCTTGGCAGGAGATTAATAATAACAGCTAACTTTAAACATTGTTAGATAAATTATGTTCATTGAAGTTGTTAAACTATCACGAAAGTAAGAGAAAGAAGATACAAGAAAAAAAAAACTTGTTTCAGAAATATAGAAGACAAGGTGCTTTGAAAATCTCTTATGACAAAACACTGAGGATTTTGAATAGAATATAGTAAACATTATTGCAAATGTATACTGAAATTCTCAGGATTTTAAGTGCAACATCATGGGTCCAAAAACAAATAGCGAATTGGAAGCTAGAGTAGAAAGTGAGAACAACCGTATCACACAGAAAGTGAGATGCAGCAGCTGTGCCAGGAGGCATGTCTTTATAGTGGTAACTAAAGGCTTGGCTGATAAAGGTCCAAAGGACAGAATGTAAGTTGAAAAGTAGGGCAGAAAGTGAGTACTGATGCTTCAACTGTGCTTGGTGGCATTTGCTGATAGTGATAATCAAAGAGCTTGAGTGCTTATGGCTATGCAGGTACAGGGTCAAGGTAGGATATAAGAATTTGAGAAACAGACTTTGGCATGAAGCCTGGACTTTCAAAGGGTCTCTGCCCTCTGTGTAAATGTGGACAGAAAAAAAATCCCACTTTTAAAAGGAAATGAAAAGAAATATTGTGGGTTTCAGTTTTGGCTGTGGATAGGTTAGAAAAAAATATTCCCCATGACATTTTGTGACCACATGCTTCACATGGATTTTGTATTAACATTTATACTACGTTACTTGTGAGGTCTGGGAACTCAGACAACATAGAATTTCTGAGATAAAGTCCCACCAAATATAATCTTTTAATCTAAAATAACAAAATACAAGAGGAAGCAAGCTACCATAAAGTCAGCAGCAGACAGAAACAAATTGCATGATTAATCTGTCAAGAACTGCAGAACAGAATTATTGGCTAGAGACTATGTGGTATCGACTGGCTAGCTGTTCTTCCAACCTATGCCATCTTCCTCTTGGATTCAGAGGTGAAGTGACTACATCCATTATATGCAAAACACTCAAATAGTAGCTGAGGACACTATTTGAGAAGTGAATAAAGAGACAAACTCCTAGCCTCAGAGAACTTAGACTCTAGAGGGAAGTAACAAAAAACATTTCAATAAAATATACAATGCTAAGTGCCATGTTAAAAATTAAAGCAGAGGATGGAAACAGAGAATGTTCAGAAGGAGCTTCAAGTTTTAAAAGTGTGGCCATGAGAGTTAAATATATTTTTCCCCTTTGTTTGCTGGCTAAAGGCAAAGTTTTTCCTGTGCTCTTACAATATTCTGACACCAAAAATGTGGGGATTTTCCCACACCAACTGATTCTCCAACTTTCTGTGGACACCAGCTGGTTGTCTTACAATTTAATTCATTCTCATACTAACTGCCCAAACAAACAACTACAAACACAAATACTACAGATCAGTCCCACAAGACTACTCCCCACTTCAGAAGCCAATGGTACAGATGAACCTATTTGCAGGGCAGGAATAGAGACACAGACATAGAGAACGGACATGTAGACATGGGGGCAGGGGGGAAAGAGGAGGGTGGGACGAACTGGGAGATTAGGATTGAGATATATACACTACCATGCGTAAAATAGCTAGCTAGCAGGAACTTGCTATAAAGCACAGGAAGCTCAGCTTGGTGCTCTGTGATGACCTACATAGGTGGGATGGGGGTGGGGATGGGAGGGAGGTCCAACATGGAGGGGATATAGGTATACATATAGCTGATTCACTTCATTGTATAGCAGAAACTAACACAACATTGTAAAGCAATTACATTTCAATAAAAAAGAAAAACGGTTATCTCCTATACATAAGATCCTGCAACTTGCTTTTATCACTTAGCATTGTGTTGTCTAGATCTGGCTCCATTGTCACATATAGATTGGGTCCATGTATTCTAGTTGCTGTATAGTATTCCACCATACGGATGCTCCACAGTTTATTCATTTTATCCATATCTCACTGGTGGGCATTTTGTGGTTTTTAAATCTTTTGGTTTCTATAATTAATGTTTATAAAACATGTACAAAATTTTCTCTAGGATATATCTTGGAAGTGGAGTGCTCAGTCACTGGGTATGTGTATTTGCAATTTTATTAGAGTTTGCCAAAACAGTTCTCCGAAGTTATTTTACCTACCTGCTGAATTCTTGTTTCCCTGCATTTTCACCAATACTTTGTATTGTCATAATTTTCCATTTTTACCAAGAAAAATTGAATTTCCTTGTTTAAGTTGAATACCCCTGTTTACTGGTGAGGCCCAGACATTTTTTCATGTTTATTGGATATTCAGATTACTGGATTTCTTCTGTAAATTACTGGTTTATAGTCTTTACTCATATTTTAGCTGGGCTCTTTGTCCTTTTTAAAAATTGACATAAAGAATTTCTTTATAGATTTCAAATACTAGTCCTTCCTTATGACTTGCCTTTATCTTTTCCGAAGCTTTAAATTTTGACATTTTCCTTTTTGATGTCTGATTTTCACGTCTTATAAAATAAATCTTTCCCTGTCTCCATGTCATAAAAACATTCTCTCAAGCATCTGGGTCTTTAAGGCATTTGGAGTTTATTTTTGGGTGTGGTGTGACATAGGGATCTAATGTAATTTTTTTCTATAAAGGAAGCCAGTTGCCCTAACATATTTATTAAACGGCTCATAATTTCTCCACTAATTTATAATGCTTATTCTATCATAAACTAAAGTCTAATTTATGTTGTATCTATTTCTGGGCCTTCTATTCTGGTGTGTTTTTTTTTTGGCATGCCACATGGCATGTGGGAGATTAGTTCCCCAACCAGGGATCAAACCTGCATCCCCTGCAGTGGAAGCGGGGAGTCTTAACCACTGGACCGCCAGGGAAGTCCCCTCTTATTTCCCCTTCTATTCTGTTTTATTGATAGATTACTCTATCCCTGACCCCCCATTCACTTCAGTTGAAAATGATAGCTAAACCCTCTAGCCTCGTATCTTCCCTGCCCATCTCCGTCTCCTCCCTCAGTTTTGCCCTGCACTCTGCACTCATCACTAGACCTATCTTTTCAAGAATCATCATCACCTAACTTGTTGAGTGCCAAATGTGTGCTAGGCAGTGTGATACACATGTTAAAAAAAAAAAAAAAAAAAAGGCTATGTTGTCACCTGTGTAGCTGACTGACCAGCTATAAATTGGAAGCGCACATGACCCCCTTCCCTGGTTTGATAATTTGCTAGAATAGGTCATAGACTCAGGAACACATTTATTTACATTTACGAGTTTACTGTAAAGGATACGACAAAGGATACAGACGAAAGACCAGATAAAGAGGTACACAGGACAAGGTATAAGTTAGGGGCACGGAGCTTCCATGCCTTCTCCAGGCATTCCACCTTTCCTGAACCTCAGTGTGTTCACCAACCCAGGAGCTCTCTGAATTCCCTTGGCTAGGTTTTTTATGGAGGCTTCATTACATAGACATGATTAATTGTCATTAGCCATTGGTGATTAAATCAATCTCTAGCTCTTTAATCATGTGGTTGGTTTCTCTGGTAACCAGCCCCCATCCTCCAAGAGTCACTTAACTACTATAAACTCAGGAATGGTTGAAAGGTGCTGATTATAAAAAACAAAAGACTATCCTCTCAATCCTATCACTAAGGAAATTCCAAGGGTTTTAGGAGCTCTGTGCCAGGAACCAGGGACGAAAACTAAATATATATTTCTTGCATATATCACGATATCACACTGGCCAATACATATTTAGAGAAGAGCCCAAAGCTTAGCTCAACTTCTTCTATGCAGATATTCATTTAATTCATTTAATTTATAGTTCAAACGGGCTACATTTGAGCACTGAACTGGGTGCTATTAATAATTATTTTGGTACAACAGGTGAAAATAAGGACTGTACTGGCAAAGTTGGACAAAGAGCCAACATACCTATATATGGAAAAAGTTTTGGCCATCACTTTTAAACTATGTCCTTTTCCTTCTGGAAATGTGAACTTGGCCCAAATACTAGAATCTTAGCTTAAGTTTAATGCCAGGTGATCAAGACTGGAATGTACGTGTAAAGAAATGTTTGTATTACTCTACATAGTCTTAAAGTGAATGAAATTTAAAATGAAAGATATATAAACAAAAATATTAGTCTGCAACTAAGAAATATCTGGAATAATTTAAAATAAAAATTAGGAGCAAAATAAATTGATCTAGGTAAATTGAAATACAATTTTAAGTAAGATAAACACAGAAGGCCAATTAAGAGATTAAGCAAATATTAATAGAAGTAAGGCTAAAATGAAATGAATCCTATTAGGTAAGTAATAATCTAGGATAACTAGCAGAAAAAAAATAAGAAAAAGGACGAAATAAATTAACCAAAGAACATAGTTCATAAGAGAGTCCCTGGAATGGCTCACGGCCTTAGGAAGTAGCTTCTGCTGGGGCTGTGGCTTGCTCCTCTTTAGGTTCCCATCACTACATAGCGCCCTCATCCACTTCCATTGTCATCTGTGTGCATCCTTTCTGCTTTTACCCCAATATAGATATCCCTTTCATTTACCTATGGAAAAAAGACTCATATTTATAAATTTGAGGGCACAAACAATGGCTAAGAATTATTTTGAGTGAGAATCTTTCTCTCCTTAAGGAATGTATAAGATGTTCACTTAATTTTCCTCCACTCTTTTCTCCTTAATTATAAGCTTCCCCCCTCCCCCCGGATCAGGTATTGAAAGTCCTTCCAAATGAACCTTTTCTAAAAAAGGAGTATTTTCATTATGAGATGCAAATTTCAATCAGTTAGGAAGAGTATCAAAAGATATACAAAGACTCTGGTTCTCAAATTTAGCTAGAATCACCCAGAAGCCTTGTTAAAACAGATTGCTGAGCTGCAACTAGTTTTGATTCAGTACCTCTGGGAAGGGGCCCAAGAATCTGCATTTCTAATAAGTACCCAGGTGATGCTGACATTGTTGGTCCAGGGACAAGAACTGAGAATGACTGCACGGACACTGAGAGTTAATTCTTTCTTCCACTCTGAACCACATTAACACAGTCTTTTTTCTTCCTTTTACTGGAATATTTTATCCCTAGAAACTGTAAAATCTGAGTATCTTACAGGGAATGTTGTTAACTCCAATGAGGCAATATTGCTCACAAGTTGAGTTCATTTATATTTGGCAACTATTCAAAGGGCTGTGAGTTCATCTCCCCAAATTTTGATTTCCTTCTCAATAAAAGAAGAAAGATACATCTGGATTGTTAGTGTTTGTACATGTGGTGAGGTTTAATAATAGACTCCACATAAAGTGTTTGAAATGATGCCACAGAATATGTACTTATCACTGGTAAGAGGATGAAGAGAAAAAGAAAGAGGAAGAGAAGGAGAGCATTAGGAGGAAAAACATTCAATGTGCTACACATTAATTTCAAGAGGAAACACAATATTATAACTTTTCAGAAAACACTAAGCAGCACTTTTATATTTCTTACCCAATTCTGCACTCTAAAAGTAAATAATAGTATTAATAAAAATCTAAAAGTTTTTTCTATAAAAGTAAAAGCAGTGATTAAACATTTTTATTAAACTTACAAATACATTGCATATACTATATAAAACTAAGCAAATACTATGCAAATAATCCTTATACACCGAGATAAATATATTATAAATTCTAAGTATGGGAATGATTATGAAAATCTTTTCTTTGGCTTAAATACATATGATATATTAATATGTGGTAACTATTTCTCATTTTTTCCCAATTTTGAGATTTCAATCTGAGGTTATTGAGAATGAAGATTCTGCTAGCTTTAAAGAAGTAAAAAATTGCCCCCAATTACAGATAGATAAAAAGGATTAAACAAATTCACTTCCCATATGACTATTTTTACAAATTAAAAATTCTTAATGATAAACTCCATGCTGTTTTTTAGGAATGTATTTCTTATGTTAAAAAGGCAAGTGATAATAATGTTATCTCAAACCCATTTTCCTAAATAAAATATGTTACATCACATTTACTTAGCACTACTTTTTTTTTTTTTTTGGCTGTGTTGGGTCTTTGTTGCTGTGCGCAGGCTTCTCTAGTTGCAGCGAGCAGGGGCTACTCTTCCTTGCGGTGCACGGGCTTCTCATTGAGGTGGCTTCTCTTTGTTGCAGAGCACGGGCTGTAGGCACGTGGGCTTCAGTAGTTGTGGTGCGCGGGCTCAGTATCTGTGGCTCACAGGCTCTAGAGCGCAGGCTCAGCAGTTGTGATGCATGGGCTTAGTTGCTCCCTGTATGTGGGATCTTCCCAGACCAGGGCTTGAACCTGTGTCCCTTCCATTGGCAGGAGGATTCCCAACCACTGCACCACCAAGGAAGCCCTACTTAGCACTACTTTTAAATTCTGTTTTACATCTACATCTGTGGAGTGCTCAAAACTTTTCTTCTGATACACAGAAATCAGAGGAATTAATGTTATTTGTTTTTCTCAACCTTTCTTGAATGAAGTGAATGAAAGTTGTATTCTCTGCTAATGCAGTTGAAACAGTTTACTCACAGTGAGATGGGAGGAAAGAAAAAAGAGACGAATACACAGCGATTAATTCAAAGAATCCTTAGAAAACATGTGTAGAATAGTGATTTATGAGAATATACTGACTGGGGACACGCCCAAACTCTGTTGATATGTAAAATAAATAGCCCAACCTACTATATTATGAATGCCTGCCAGTTCTCAGTGTGGGTTAGAGCTGATTTGACTATTAAACAGCAAATAGTAACATCTGGAAATGTGAAGGTCAAAGGTCATTTTACTCATAAAACTGCACCAGCATGATTCATAATAACCTGTATCTGACCTTTGCATGGATTGAGGACTGCTGCTGATATTGCTGTATAAATAAATAAAAACCTATTCTTTCATTCTGCTGTGATTTTATTTTGGTGACTTGTGTTACTTAAAAAATTAGTATAGAATTCAAAAATTCCAAATGCTGCATCCTTATGTTTAAGTTGAAAAGTACCTATTTTTGCTGAAATTCATTCCATCGTACATACGTTATAATAACATTTTGCAGACAAGCTTTATTAAAGTAAAAATGTTTTCATATTCAAAGCTTGCATGTTATTTTCCACTTCTTGGGTTGATAATTGAATGTATTATATTTTCATTTGAAAGCATGCACTGCTTTAAATGATATTTAAAACAGAACTCCTGAATTTTCTTTTTTCCTCTCATTATTTCTTTCATCTCCCACAACATACTTGTTAAGGACTGAATGTTTGTGTGCCCCCAAAATTCTTTACTTGGGGTTATTCAGATGATGGTATGTATAGGACTACCCTCCCAATGCAATAGGGCATGTAGTTGGGGTATATGTTATTCACAGATATTGAGGGAGAATGGACTATTTTCAAAGAAAGCTAATAATGATGTTTTGAATGATCATCTCCATATTTGTATATCTTAGAACTGAGCATTAACTGCAAGGAAATCTTAACTTTCAGCTGGTCAATTTCTAAAGATTATATGTAACTGAATAAAATGTCATTTTGTAGAAGACAGCAAATAAAAATATCTTAAGAATGCCATATATAGGAATATTTTTGCAAGTAATTAGGGCAGAGAAAATTTATTCTCCTTCTCCCTCCCTCCCTTTCTAGATAAAATGTGCCCCAATCTGTCTCAACTGAGATTGCTACATAAATATAAATATCCTTTGACTGCAATTCTGTTGCATCCTTGATCTGCAGAAATGCATCAGAAAAATTTTAACAGAAGTTGTGGGTTCATTTGGAAAAGCAGAACTTCCAGAGAGCAGATGTTCCATAAGTGTGTATATTAGATGCCATTGGCAAATCAATGTTCTACTTCTACTCTCAGCTTCTTTCTTTTTCTAGTACTAATTAGTCTTTAACTATTAGACCACTATTTAACTGCTTCCAATTTACTAAAAGGATGACTCTCTGACTGGGTAGATGGACTTTTAAAAATCATGGTTTTATCTCAGTTGAGTTGTTTCTTGCTAGAGAGAAGAACGTTTAGACATTCAGTGATGGTGATCTCCACATTGGCGTGTGGTTGATTTGTTACTAGATTGCATTGGGTGGATAATGGTTAGTTGCAATGGGTTTGCTGAAGAGATTGTCATTCTAGCTGGTGAGCTAATGATAGCAGCAATTGTTCCTGATGAAATTAAGAGGTTGTTCCTAAGGTAAAAGTGGGGGGGGGGAGCATTGACAGCATTAACTTTTATTTTTTTTAGAAAACTCATTGGTTTATTTACTTATATTTCCATCATAATAATATTTTCATATATTTGAAAATGGCTTTAGTCAGTTTCTTTGTGCTGAGTTTTATTACTGAAAAAAAAGGTATATGATCTATGATTAATTGTAGATCTTATTTAATAAGTACCAGGTGCTTGTCAGTTAACATTTGTCAGTTTTCTATCATTATCTCCGAACAAATGTTCTGAGTTAAATAAAATAGGAGAATTGGGGACTATGAAAGGGTAAGCCTATACCTGGATCATAGTTGGCTTCATCTGATATGTTAAAGCTGATGTCCGATTTCTTTAAATAACATATTAAAACCAAAGGATTGAGAAAGAAATAACAGGTTTTGACCTTAGAGACATTAGCAGATGGATTTAAAACACTGCTTCTGTAAAATTTTAAAAATACAAAAAACCTGTTTGACAAAAGAAAATTAAAAATTATAATAGGATTACATATAGGTCAGCATATTTTTGGTAACGAATATATCTTTCATATCATTTTGGCTTTTTATGTGTTATTATATGGAATGTCTTCTTAAAAACTACACATTTTACTTAATTGGAGTGCTAAAACTCTTGATCAAATATCTAAGGAAGAAGACAGAAATAAACAGTATAAAAAGAACTATAATCAATAGATTCTGATAATTTTTCTTTAAGGTTGTCTTTAAATTGAGGTTTTGTGTGTGTGTGTGTGTGTATCTGTGATGTGTAGCAGATTTCCAACATCCCAATGGTAAAGACTAAAACTGGTGAGAGTTTATTAGCATATAGAAGTGCTTAGCTCTAGAATCACTGCATGAAGTTATAGATTTTTCTCTAGTATCTAACTCACTTTGAAAAAGAGGCTTACCATCTGGATCTTATTTTTTTTCTTTTTACAACTTTCTGCTGTTGCTCTTTTTTTCTTCACCTTTAGTCTGTTTTCCTGTGCTTCATTTCATGAACTAATCACTGAATCTTACTTTCATTTTAATACACTAAGAACTCAGTGTATTGGGAAGGTTATTATCACTAGGTTGGACTTAGAAGAAATAATTCCATTGATTTCCATTTTTTCATTATTATTTTCAATTTCTAACCAATGCTCCAAACACACAATTCAAATGTTTACTTGATACCTTTAGCCAGTCTACTTTTAAAGTGCATAAATCACTCCCACCTTCTTTTAAAATTTTACACACTTTAGTCAATTGCTATATCTTGTGCTTCACAAATAGAATTTTAATATTACCCTAAGTGTAATGTAAGTGCTTCTCATTTAAGTTAACACAAAAAGTTCTTTCTCCCATTTGGAGAATAGATTTGAGGGGAGCTAGAATATAGAACGTTGCAGCAATTGAGTGGTGAGATGAGTAGCTACAAGTAAAGATGCAAAAAAAGGGGGACATTTAAGATAATTTTGGAATTAGAATAAATAGCACTTCAAGTAGGACAAAAATTTGGGAGAAGCGAGATTAAACGTTAATAATATCATCTAGGGCTTCCCTGGTGGCGCAGTGGTTGAGAATCTGCCTGCCAATGCAGGGGACACGGGTTCGAGCCCTGGTCTGGGAAGATCCCACATGCCGCGGAGCAACTAGGCCCGTGAGCCACAATTACTGAGCCTGCGCGTCTGGAGCCTGTGCTCCGCAACGAGAGGCCGCGATAATGAGAGGCCCGCGCACCGCGATGAAGAGTGGCCCCCGCTTGCCGCAACTAGAGAAAGCCGTCGCACAGAAACAAAGACCCAACACAGCCAAAAATAAATAAATAAATAAATAAATAAATAAATAAATAAATAAATAAATAAATAAATAAATAAATAAATAAATAAATAAATAAATAAATAAATAAATAAATAAAATCATCTAGATTATTGGCGTGGGCAACTTGGAGAAACAGCACTGATTAAGGGGGAGAAAAATGAGGGAGAAACAGTTTGGGGCTTATTATTTTTCTTCCAGCATTAGTGGACAAGCATGGACTTAAGCAGACACAAGGCTTGCAGTGCTTCTGGTTGTTTTCCCCATATTGCCTACCTCATTGGTGTAAGCAGCTATAAACATCCTTTGAAGCTTCCTGTGATTCCTGCAACAGCCTGACATCTTGGGAGGAAGCAGTGAACTGGGAAAATTGTAAAGAAAATACGATTAAACGGTGACGTTGTACCTTTATATATTCATTACTCAATGATTTTATAAACATCTAATTACCTGTATTAAAGCTATTCTTGTTTTAAATAGCTCTAATGACTTCTGTTTTCCTGGCACAAAGGACTTATTTTTCATCTCAATTCTTTAAAATAGAAATATACTAAAAGTATTCTGAATGAAAATATGTCAGAAAGTTTCAATAATATTATCTCTTGGAGTAAGGGTGGGGAATGATGATTCTTGACAATATAATTTTTGCCACATACTTTATTTTCTGAAATTTATAAATTTATAAGCAGTTACAATTCAACAATCAGAAAAAGAAATGTATACACTCTGGATCTTATTTAGATAATAATTATAATAGCAATTAGATTAATCAATTAATATTAGTACCTACTGCATTCCAGGCACTGTTCTAGGCACTGGGATACAACTTTGAATAAAAAAGAGTACTTCTGCTCATTAAGCTCACAATATATGTCAAGCAGTGGCATATAAATAGAATGATAGAGAACAGTAAGGGAAAAGAGAGTGTATGAATTTTGAGCAGAGGCCTGAATGAACTGAAATAATGAGTCATATATTATTTCCGGGCAATAATCAACCAAACCAAAAGTGGTAAGTGCAAAGGTCATGAAGTGGAAATTTGTCTGAGTTATTCAAGGAAGCTCAAGAAGATGAAGGTAGATGGTTTGTCATAAACAAGTGGAAGAGGAGCCAGATCTTATTAAAGACTTTCAATGTTATTCTAAATGCAAAGAGGAAGCACTGCAGTGCATGAATAGTTTAGAGAAGAGATGTGGAGTAACAATTTAGCTCATATTTTAAAACCATTTTCTGGCTAGTGTGTAAGAATAGTCTGAAAAGGAAGCGGGGTGCAGGAGCAAAACCAACTGACCTGTCAGAACAACTTTGCAGGGAGCCCAGCTTAAAGCTGTTGGAAGCTTGAACTGGGATATTTCAGTAGAGATGGTGGGGAAAAGTGGAGTTCAGAGCATATTCTGAAGATAGATCCAAAATGATTAGTTCAGCAAAAAAGAGGAGTAAATGATGGCAACTCAATTTTGGGTCTGAGTAACAAGTTCAATAATTGAATGTTGCTATATTAGAGTTGGTAACTGTTTACATGTGTCATCTCCCGGAGAGAAAGTTGCTTTCAACTGGTAACGAGGGATGTAACATTTTGTTATATTCTATTGCTCTTGTAAAATATTTCTGCTGTCTTATTTCCTACCACATTGTTCAAAAACATCAAATGACATAATCTTTTTCTACAATTTTTTAATAGTTTTTTTTTTTTTTTTGGTTTACTCTTGGTACACTAGACACATCTCAGGAACTTATGAGGAATTATGGTTACATCCTTTGTACCAAATTGGCTCAGTACAATATGCCTTGATATTTAACCAGGAACATTTTTAATTTTTTTGGCCTGCGCCGTGTAGCATGTGGGATCTTAGTTCCCTGACCAGGGATCGAACGTGCGCCCCCTGCATTGGAATCACAGAGTCTTAACCACTGGACCACCAGGGAAGTCCCCAAATGACATAATCTTTTATCCATGAAGGCTATTATTATAGATTCACTAACATAATTGGACTGAAGGAAAACATTAACTTATTGACCTGCTCCAAGACTTTCACAACATCAGCTAGAGACACCTCTTCTAAAGATGTATTAACTGTGGCAGTCCATAAATTCCATAATTTAAAATGTGATGTGGAAGTTTTATTATGGAAGGATTACTAGTTCATCAGAAGAAATTACCTGCAAAAATTCATAGGCTTCAAAGCCTGTGCACATATGCATTTGTATATATTAATAGAAGATCATGCTTATTGTGATTATTGCGTGCTTACTGTTTGCTAGCCACTGTTTTAAGTGCTACGTATGCATTCATTCATTTAATACTCATAATAGTTCCAAGAGTTGCATTACTATTATAGGTAATTATAATTATTTTCCTTTTACACATGAGAAAACCAAGTTGCAGAGAGATTAGGACACTTGTACAAGGTCATACAACTACTAAGTTGCAGAGTTAAATCCAAAGACACTACTCTGGCTATAAGGTCCATTTTCTTAAACACAGTGAAATAATACTTATCTCTTGGTTTCTTGCTGCCCATAAAAGAGAAAAGCAAGCTCTGTTATTATAGAATATATAATTTTATCACAATAACTAAAATAATATTTTAGCAATGATAGTAGAATATCAATGAGTATATCTGATTTTGACCTGGAATTCCTAAAGGGAACTTGTTCTCTGACATGATAACATTTCTATATATTCTTCAGGAAATGGTAGGATTCATATTACCGTGAAGGGAAGGATAAGCATTTGAGATACATGATATACCACTAGGGTGCCTTATTTTGTTTGAAAACAAACAACAAACAAACAATAGTGACAACAATAATTTTATAGAGTTGTTTTGTACATTCACAGATATATTTGTTTTTTGCATTGTTTTCCTATTTTTGTACCTTAGTTTTACTCCTCAGTTTCTGAAGCATTTAGTTTATTATATGTAGTTGTGAATAAACTTGGTTACCCTTGACATTTCTCATTTCCTATTTTTTTATTCGAGTGTGGAAATTGTGGAGAGCTTATATTGCTTAAACTTAAGATTATATAACTCTGAGACTGCATTTTCTTGAGTATTCATTCTCATTTTTAAGATGGTATGTGCTTACTTTCTATCATAGAACTCATAAACATTAAAAGTCAAAATATAATGCACAAAATGTCAAGAATATGAAAACAAATGGTCTGTGATCTCCCAAGTTGAAGAACAGATATTCACATATATTCTAACACATAGTAAGCTTAAATATCAATGCACAATATTATACAATATAGTAATTATATACTATTTTTTGTTGATTAATGAAATTGGTAAAAAGAAATTGGTTATCTTTGATGGTCCAGAAAGCTCATATCGATACTGTTTTTGTTGGATGTTTCTCTACTTCGAATTTGTATTTCAAGAACAGTGTATATTTTTAAAACATTAAGTCAAAAAATAAAGAAATGCATAAAATGACCATTTTACAGTAATAATTAAAATTTATGAACATTAACACAAAATTTGAGTTCTAAATATGTAAAAGCACAATTCTAGGTTTTATCTTCTTCAATTTTCACAACACTCCTATTGGGTAAATGCTACTGTTATTTATTATTTGCTGAGAGAGATTAAGTAACTTGCCCAGGATGCAGAAATTGAACTAATAGAGACTGACCACAGTGTCTACTCTCTCAGAAATAGCATTCCACCATCCAAAAATAGCAATTTATTTTCTCTATTTTCTTCCACTAATCAAAATTAATAATTATATCTAGCAGTTGCCAAGTGCTAGTTATGTTCTAAACACATAAATTATCACATTTAAAACTCTCTGCAAGATAGATACACTATTATTATTCCCAATTTACAAAAGAGGAAACTGAGGCTTAAAGAAATAGGAAAACACCGACGGGAGTCAGAAAATATTGTCTAAGTTTGTATTCAAATCCAGATAATCTGGTAATTGAGCCCATATTGAAATATTCCCTTTTGCTTCCCAACAGTTATTTATATGATGACATTTTTATACAGTGTAATCATAGTATTACATACTACATAGCACTTAGTATTTTATGACTCCGTGTTATATTTAGTCTTGTATTATATTTTCCTAATGAATATATAGTGTACAGTCATTTTATGATTCAATTATGATCTGTGGAGTTTGATATACAAAAATTTTCTTAGTTTTCTTAATTTATATTTTGGGATTGACATAGGTCAGGAGTCCCCAACCCATGGACCGTGGACCGATACAGGTCTGTGGCCTGTTAGGAACCGGGCCACACAGAAGGAGGTGAGCGGCAGGCAAGCCAGCAAAGCTTCATCTGCTGCTCCCCATCTCTACCCATCACTTGCATTACCACCTGAACCATTCCCCCTTCCCCCCTCTCCCATCTGTGGAAAGATTGTCTTCCACGAAACCAGTCCCTGGTGCCAAAAAGGTTGGGAATCGCTGAATTGTAGGTAATTGGATAGATGATACAAAGAATGTCCTTTTGCATTTTTGGTTTTTAAAATATATTTCTTTGTCCTACTTAACTTTCCAAAAATATTTGAGAACATTGAGCCATAGGTCTCTATCCTTAGAGACTTTTGTGGCTCATTCTCTGCTTTGTTAATTGATTTCATCCTTCTTATTGGCTCCTCCTTCCACCTGTAATATGTGATAGTCAAATCTCTTTCCCCAGCTCTGGTCTTTCTCCTAAATGTCATCACCACATACTTCTAAATACTCCCTAGACATCTTCATCTCACTGCTTCACAGGCACCACATGTCAAGATTTCCAAACTAATTTTTTCTTTCTACACACATGGGTTTTTTCTTATAGCCAGTATCTCAAGTATAACATTTTTTATTCTCCCAGAAAGTGAACGTATTATTTCAGTCATTCCTGAGTTCTCCCTTATCTCACATGTAATTACTTACTCTTGCATGTTTCTAGAATCTATATCTCCTTTGCTCCAAGCTAATTGCTTTCGTTTTAGTTCATACTCTTACTCTTCCTATTTACTGCAATAGCTTCCTAACAAGTCTCGCTGGTTCCAGTCTGTCTCTCTTCTAAATGCTGCCAATTATCTTTCTAAAAGACATATCACATGATGTCATACCTTTAATTAAAGTGTCAAAAGGATCCCCATTTCTTATAGATAAAAATCTGTATTTTATGATATGATAAAGGTTAATTACTCTTTTCATCAGGAAAAAAAGAAAAACAACTTTATTTAGTGCTTTTGGTCATGAAAGACAAGCCCAGATAAAAGAGGCTTAGCCAACAATAACAAAATATTGCACTGATATTATAGTAATTTTGTTATATGAATTTTGATTATCTGCTTAGAGGTTGTGTTAACAAGGCTTGGGGACCCTGGAACTGACTGGAGAAAAAAAGTATAATCAAGAGAGGACAGAACTGAATTGCCAGAGAAAGGGACCCAAGTAAAGAAATAAAATCTTTAGAAAGAAAAAAATAGAAAGAAATATCCAATAGTGAGAAATGTAGATGTCACCTTATCTGTGGTTCTTTTTTTTTTTTTTTTTTACAATTTCTCTGCTATATATTCTTACTACTTGTTAATGTATAAAACAATTATTGAATGTCATGGATTTTTCTAGCTACTACCTAATAAGGTAGCCAACAAAATTGGTAAACCAACCAACAAACAAAAAACACTTCACGGAGCTTGCATTCTAATAAACAGCACAAATAAAGAAAATATGATTAAACTTTTCAACTTCTAGGGCATATTTTCAAATATCTCACTCTCTTTACTTAATTACAAATAATTAAGACCAATAGTAAAGAAAAGAAAAAGTTTAAAACTGATTGGCATTTCAAAGAAATGCATATATTTTTTGATATCTCAGAAAAAGCTACTGGTATATGAACAATTGAGCAAAGCCATTAACCTTTGTCAACACACATCTATGAATTCTCTCACACACAAACTACACACATACAAACATACAACATACATACACAACACACACCAACACCTGGAAAGGACATGGCTGCCCACATATATACATACACTATATTTTTCTGTTTGGTGACTATCTGAGTCCCAAAAGATCTGGGTGATATTAGGAGATGAGGTAGAATAGCTTGGTGGAGTCAGAAAAATATGGGTTTTGAAGTGTCAGACTAATTTCTATTCCTGTGTGTCATTGGACAAGTTACGTAGCATTCTAACTCAACAGTTCGCAAACTTTTGGGTCTCAAGACTCTTTTATGCTAGTAAAATTACTGAGAGCCCTAGAGAATTTTTGTTGATGTGTGGTACTATGTTGACAGTTATTATGTTAAAGATAAAAGAGAAACATTTAAAAGATATTTATATATTAATTCATTTTAAAATGACAATAATAAACTTATTACATTTTAATAATATTTTCCAAACCCACAAAAATTTAATGAGAAAAGTGGTATTGCTTTTTTTATTTTCACCAAATCTCTTGAATGTCTTGTTTAATATATTGCCATAACTGTTTTGGTATTTATTGTGTTGGAAAATACTATTTTGCTTGGAGTATATGAAATAAATTCAGCTTCCCACAGATATACAGTTTTCAGATGATTATAGATATTCTTCTTTAATACTGAACCTTAACTCACTATATATAGTTTCTGAATGGTTTCTGAATTGCAATATGGAAACTGAAACCATATGAAGGACAAGTTCCTACTGTTATATTTAAATTCATCAGTCTATCTTACACTTTGAATGAATTCTTTACCCATGTATGATTTTGGAAAATATTGGTTTATTGAATCATGTATATCTTCCAAGCATTGCCACATTTCATTACATACTTTCAAAAAATTGTATTAATATAATTATTGATATCATCAGAATAGTCTTTAAGTATTGAGAATATGTTACTAAACAGGAACTAAACAGGAACAGACTCACAGACAGAAAAGAAACTTATGGTTACCAAAGGGGAAAGTGAGGGGAGGGATAAATTAGGAGTTTGGGATTAGCAGATGCAAACTGTTACATATAGAGTGGATAAACAACAAGGTCCTATTGTGTAGCATAGGGAACTATATTCAATATCCTGTAATAAATCATAACGGAAAAGAATATAAAAATATATATAAAACTGAATCACTTTGCTGTACACCAAAAACTAACACAACACTGTAAATCAACTATACTTCAATTAAAAAATAAATTAAAAAAAAGAATGCTTGCAAATTCTAAAAACAAAATATGATTTAAATAGAATCACACAGAATGTGGGTGAAATGGTAGAAATGAGTGAAATAATGACATGTCCTAGAATATTTCATTTTTTCTTACATAAAGGTAACGATGCTACATATTATTCAATAGCGTATGATAATGACATACATTTTCACTTTTTTACACTATCAGGTTTACCCTCACTTGTATGTCTGCCTGTAATAGTAAGGATAGTTAAATCTTTTCTTTTTGTCCTCTTTTGGCAAGGTTGGAAATCTGTAGGATAATCTGTGACTTTTGAAACCAACAATTTAAAAAAAAATAGAGATTGGAGAAGGCTAAAGAAACTATTGTAATTTATGGAGGGCAAAAATCTAATAAGCTTATATGTAAACAAATAATTTTTTTGAATTTATGCTGCTGAAATCTTTTAAGTGTAAAGACAAAATATAGATTGCATGGTGTCAAGGCTGCTTTCCACTTATATTTCAGGTAGAACCAAGGAAAAATAGCGGGGATGTAGAATAGATGAGATGTTGAGATTATTGACAGTGAGCAGATGTTCAAATCTGTTGAGAAAGTCATTGCTTTCAACCCTTAGTTCTTTATGATCTGTAGTCTTGGGAAATGCCTCCAGATTTCCCTGACTGTAGTAGAGGAAATTTTTAATACATATGTCTGTATTATAAAACAGGTCACCATGTAATTTCTATATTTATCTGTTTTTCAATAGTTCAGAGGGAAAGTTTCATTCGACAATGTGGCACAAAGAAAATCTGGATTTGGGGATTTTTACTTTTAGTTACTTTTCTATCATTTTACCAGTTCAATTTAACCCAAGAACAGTGAAAAGGAGGGCAATTGGTTTTTGTCTACAGTAACTTATGAGATCTGATCCCTTCTGAGATATGGTACTGATTAAGAAAGTTTTTGAAGCATTTGGAATGCATTACCGAGTGATGTTATGAAATATCTTTTCTTAAGAGCTTTAGGAACATGGTAGAAAACTGTTTTTTTTTTTTTTTTTTGTATATCAGACAATGGAATGAACAAAATCAAAGGTCCTAAACCCTTTGAAACTGTATACGGAAGTTTGTGGGTGGGAGTCTTAGTGCATTATTCTGAGGAGAGGGTACACAGCTTTCATCAGATTCTCAAAAGGGTAAGAAACCCACACAAAAAGACAACAGACACTCGAACACAAAGTTTTTCCAATCCTATAATTGTAAAATTATGCTTATATGTTCAGGTTAACAAAGAATAAGTAAACTGGTAAATAGGAAGAAACAGCTTGACTACATGGGACTTTTCAAAAAGTAAATATTTAGAAATAAAGACATGTTTCCTTAGAACACTTGACACTGGCAGATTTTTATAATTTAGAGAGGAATGTTATTTACTTCATTCACTGCAAAAGAAACATATAGAAATGTACACTTGCCATTCACAATTCCTTTGTTATGTTTTTAAAATCCTTACAAAAGCTGTTAATTTCCTCGGTGACCAATGGTGGTCTAACATTAAGATACTCTTTGACAGAGAGGACACCAACAAAACTAAAGATAGGGCTTGCTTTCCTTTTGTATTCTTTTGAGAAACTACATGCTATTGTGCAGAAACCATTTTCCGTTTAACACAAGGAAGGAGAAAAGTCATTTAATGAACTTATTTTATTAAAGGTGATTTATTTCACATTATTCACAATGACCCAAAGAACAAAGTTTTATGAACCATCAGGAAATAAAATACTACACACTGAAGCCCACATAGTTGAAATCCACACTTAAAGACTTCTGTATGTGTCAATCATGTTTACAAGACTGGAAGAAAATACTATTACTCTTCTCTTAAATTTTTCCATGTTTATTAAATGCATTTAACTTAATGTCTCTCATATACAGCTCTATCGACTTGACTTACCTTGCAGTAGAACCTTTCAAATACAAATTTGGTGTTCTTTCAAGAATATAGCAGTATTCTTATCATTACTTCTTAAAGATTGGGACAAAGAATCTGAACACTAAAGACAACAAGGGCTGTAAAGTTTTATTTCCCACATCATTGATTTACCTCATCCCTGAAATGTAAGCAAGTTCTTGGCATTCAATAATCTAGTCTCCTTGTACTTCTTCAGATCTGATATATTGCATCTGTGGTATTTACTACCCTGAGTTTCCTTTAATTAATTTTATAGAAGTTGCAACACGCAGAAGATTTCCATTTGAATTTATTAACTGTTAAAATTGCTTTAATGTCTAAAGTAAGTATGCTAATGAAGTTTGATGAGATAAAGTCCCATACTCCAGTAAATCTAATGTGTCCTTAGATACTATTTTACCAGTGTCATTTATAAGAACCTCAACTATACTTTAAAGTAAACAAAGAATCACGGATAACGTCAAAAAAACTCTTCACTGAATAACAACTTGCTAGAATATAGTAAATCATGCCAGTTAATCCAACAAAAATTCTTTTCAGATTAATTTTATAAGTAGCAATATATCCCCAAGATACTAAACATGGCAAAAAACAATTACTAATGCATGATAAAGATGCCAAATTAAGTGTTTCAAGGATACATGAATAAGTGATATGGTCCTCAGGTTCAGGGAGATTATCTGCTAAATAACTTAAAACCCTGCATGAATAACATGGTGTAGAGACCAGTAAAATCCATAATTAAATTGCAAAATGATAGAAGGGTTCAAGAGATAGAAGACACTATATTAACAAATAACTATGAAGTTTTATTTTGATGATGTTGGAGAATGACTTAACTCATATGGCATCTACCCCTACTTTGTGACCATACTGAACACATTTTAGAAGATGTGATATCTACCTGTCTGTCTGAATTCATTTTCTGCTACTTTTTTCAATATTATGTTCCAATAGTATATATCTTCTTTCTGATACTGAGTTAGGTCAAGTTAGTTCCCATGTCAGTGTCTTTGTAACTGCTGTAACCTCTGTCTGGAATGTGTTCTGTTCCCACCTCTACTACCAGTTTCAGCTCAGCTGGCTCCTATTCAAAATTAATGCCTTAATTCAAATATTATCTCTTTAACCAAGATGAGCTGACCACCCTGTCTCTTGGTCTGTCCTGTGTCTGAGTTTCTTTCAGTCATATTACTCTCCTATATTATTACCCATTACCCTCTTTTATTTCTTCATATCACTCTTTACTAACCAAAATTAGAGTATACTTTATTATATTTATTTATCCATTTGTTTGTTTACTGTATCTTTCCCAATTAGAATATTTAAACTTTCCTGAAATTTCTCATTTTGTTTTCAGTAAAAGATCTCAGCCCCATTTTCCTCACTATTTAAACCCCCAATGAGTTTTTCACAAACAGAATTTACTAATTCATATAGGTCTTAAAATATACTGAAAGGATTTGAAAGGCTAGAGAATCAAGGAGAGGCAGAGAAAGACAACTCCATACAGTGGGCATAGCTTATGGAAAGGGAAGACAACAGAGAAAGTGAGGAATAGCAAGTAATGAATTAGGCAGGATTGCAAAGTTTATAGAGCAGAATAATGGGAGATAAGACTGAAAGGGAGAGAGAATAGAAGATGGGTTAAATTCTTTTAGGTTAGCATATTAAAATTTTACAGAGATGACATTTGAATTCATGCATAAAAATGGATAGAACTTAGGAAAAGTGTATTTCAGGTATAAGAAAGAATCTTGTAAGCGTGGAATGAAGTAGAAAAACATATGCATGCCATTAACACAATTTGAGCAAACATTGAAGGTACCCAACTTTTATGCCCAGCATAATAGCTGTACCCATTTTTACCCTCCTCCACTGTGAAAACTTAGAAAAGTTTTCCCTTGTCTACATAGTGTCTCTCTTTCCTCTCCCTTGGTACTTATTTTTATATTTTTCCATGGAATTCCTCTTTCACAGCACAGTTTGTTTTTTTTTTTTTTTTTTTTTGGTTTGTTTAATTTTGAAAAGCATTTTTCCTGTTTAAAAGCATAGTGTTTGTGTAGACACAGAATTCTCCTTTTGATGGTGCGTAGGATTAACTCTTCTATCCTGTAGTTAGACAAAGACTTTCTCATCCTCACTCCCACACACTCTCCACCATGCTATGCTCTGATTTTACCACAGTCCTTTGTCCATGATTATAGAATGGTGTTCAGGAACATTATTCTCTGGAATAATGTTCCTGAAAAATCATTTTTATTTGTTTGATTTTTTTTTAAAGTTTGTTCTGCAATGTCTGGTATAAATTTTCTCTCCTTCCACATGCTAATTACATTAAACATAATGTTTTCATGAACATATGAAATCTCAGAAGAGTCCATCTCCCTTAGAATTTTTTTTTTTTACTTCCATTAGGAAACCATTCTAAGATTCCCACCAAGGCAACCTAACCGTCACTGACACCTAATCTTTGCTGGCATATTTTCCTGGAGATACCTTACTGACCCTGAGTGAAATACCTGTTATTTCTTGATCTTCACACTGGTATTTCATAGTTTATAGCTAGTATGTGTGAGAATGGCATTGGCATTTAACATTCTTTATTTTTCACCTTGACCATCACAGAAATGATGTATTCTTTAAATTCAACCAGCAAAATAAGATCACATTTTAATGACATATAACATTGAGACAAGGCTGTAACTATAAATAAATAAGTAAATAAATATATAAATCTCTAGTAGACAACATAAAACCTGATTAAAATGAATGTGCTTTGGGTTTTATAAAGACTCAGCACCTGTACGGAATACATAATGCAACCAATTGATTTTGAAATGATTAAGAAACATCTTATAAAATATGATGTATCATTTGCCTAGATTTTAAACTTAAACTATCCACTTGAACACAACAAAAATCTAATTGCTCCTAATTTTTGGAATACTAAATACATGTGCTTGAAAAACTAATCAGAATAACAACTCTCTTTATTATCTTAAGCATCAAGAAGATTTTAGAAACAATGTAAAATAGGGAGAAAATTGAAAAACAAAGTTTGGAGATTTGCTCTGGCATGATGGAGTGAAGAGGCTAAAAATTCTTTCTCCAAAAAGCAACTGTAAAGTTGAATAAAACTATCAAATCAACGATTATGATGCTCTGGAAATAGACTGATGAGATTGAGATAGTGGAAAAGTGTTTATTTATGAAAATTACTGGTCTTCAGATAAGAAAAGTTTGAATGTGTGGTGACCCCAAAAGGATATGTCTACATCCTAATCCCTGAAACTTGTGAATGTTACCTTATTTGGAAAAAGGGTCTTTGCAAATGTAATTAAGTATTTTGAGACAAGATTATCTTGTATGATCCATGTCGTCCCTAAATCCAATGACGAGTGTTCTTACAAGAGTCAAATACCAGATGAGAAGACAGACATAGAGGAGTAGGTGATGTGAGGACAGAGGTAGACTGGAGTGACGTGGCTACAAGCTGAGGAAGCTGTCAACACCAGAAGCTAGAAGAGGCACAAAATGGATTCTCCTCTAATGTTTCTGTAGGGACTGTGGCCTTGCTGAAAACTTGATTTTAGACTTCTTGCCTCTAGAACTGTGAGACACTAAATTTATGTTGTCTTAAGCCATCAAGTTTGTGGCAATTTATTATAGTAGCCTTAGGAAGTTAATACGGATATCAAGAAGTTATTTGTAACAAAAGTGTTTTAGGTCACATGGTAAATAATAATTAAGAGGAATTTGCTTCAGTGAAATGAATATATTTCAATGAAATAAAATGTAAAGTCAGTTTGTTTGATAAGCCAATTAATATTAAGGAGTGAATCACATGAACACATTAAAAATATAAACTCTTATTGATTTGACATGAAATACTGACATAGGGATTTGTATAATTTAAAAAATGCTTCTATAACACAGACATGTATGATAAACAGGTTAATGAATGTTACCAATTTAAAGACTACTTAGAATTATTCACTGCCAAAATGAACTTGAAATACATGAATATCTTACATCTTGGTAAAGGTTTCCCAGATTTGACAATAATCCTAAAAATATAGATACTATTATTAATAACAAGTTTTGAAGAATTTATTAAACTACCAATGACAAAAATTAAATTTTGATTGACAATCTTGTAGAAAGACTAACTTCTTTCTCTATACAGAAACCATATTTTAAAATAGTTTTTATATAAGGAGAATATATATATATATATGTATGTATATATATGCATGTATGTGTATATATATATATATATATATATATACACACACACACATACACACTAGAGTATATAGCCAAAAATAAAGACCAAAAATGTATTACAGAGATATAACAGGGTAGTTAATAAAATCTTATTTTCTTATTTTGAATTTGTATCATGCTATTTGTCAGTTCTTTAAAAATTTATAATTTGTTGGGATTCTTTTTCTTATTTAAACAAACATGTATTTTAGTACTGTGTTCATAATTTTCGGTTTTTTCTTGAAGAGTTTCCTTGTTGCATTTTGTATAAGCTTCTCGACTTACAAACTCTCCATCTGTCCTTGCCCTTAATGACATTCTAAGTCCATGATGCTTTTTATATCAGCATCCAAAAATAATCAGTTTATGATTTGCTGAGTCCTGGTCTCTGCACTAGAGGAAAACCTCAAAGTTTTCTTCTCCCTTCCCAAGGTCTGAGTTCCTCTCTCTATTTCTCATGGCTCAGAATCCTTGGCTAGTATGAGACAGTCCTATCTGGCACAATACAACTATTTGCTTTTTTGATCATAGTCTTGGAAGAACAAAACTCCCTTATCTTTCTACTTGGTGCAAAGGGACCCTATTCCTTTCTCATTCGAAGCTCAACTTTTCTTCTTGGAAGGAAAAGGGGAAATTGACCTCTCCTTCTTTCTGTGATATCTTGCATTGCTGAAGAAAATTAAAATTAGACATGCTAAAATCTTCATTGAGACATACTGCAACACAAGGTACTGGATTAACCGAATTTAATAATGGTCTAGTTTGAATCTCAGAACATTTCCCCTGACCACCTTCCCATCTCCACATCCCATTCCCTCTCCCTTTAGTAACCTTTGATTCTAATTTCCTAATGAATGCAGGAAATATTCATTTTGGTAGTAATATCAATAACACTCTTTTATTTTGAACCTATGCCATTTGGAATTGATAAGATTTCAAATCTTAAATTTATTATTTATTTTTGTCTCTGTAAGAAACTAAAAAAAAAATCCACAGTGTTGCCTTGACAGCAATTAAAATTAGCTGCAGTCCTTGGTGCTCATCTACATACATTTATTTGCCTCTAGGCCTTCACCAGCTGTTACAAGTTCCGCCTCATGGTTCATGCTTGACATTGCTATTGGCACATAGCTCTCCTTTCGTTGTCAAAGAGGCATGGCTCCTCCTGTCACTGCCAGTCTTCCACTGCAATCCTCATGTCACTGCTGAGCTGCTTCACAGAAGTGACTGAAGCACCCTTCCACTTACGTGACTACTGCTCTCTTGTTTTCAGCTTCCTATGTCAAGAAACTCATCTCATTTCCTGGTCAGGGGTTATTTGAGTGTCACCCCACAACATGCACTAGAAAATATTCTTCTCTGTGGTCTTTTAATCATTCATAGAGCATAGGTCTCTGTTCTAAGCTCAGCTAAGTTTCCTTTCCCTTCATCCACAAGTATTATCTAATAGAGTAGGGGTGGTCTTGCCCCAGTCATAACATTTATTTAAGAGATTTTGCATCAAATTCTAACCTTATGCATTTCCATGTATTTTCGATTTTTCTTACAGGAAGCTTATCTGGTACACATGGGCCACAAAGAAAACATGATGGCTCATCCATACATGCCAGTAGAAATGTAGAACAGTTTCTGCCAGAAAAGTAAATTGTTCTTCTTTTTTAGATAGAATCTACGCCTTTATAATTGTTATATCTCCACAGAAATCATTTTGTCTTAACGTTTATGTATATACCAGATATATATATATACTATGAATCAATTATACATATATTAAACAATTATGTATACATATATATGTAGAATATCCTACCAGACTGTCTTAATGATATTTCTCACCTCATTTAAGCCTCTCAGTAATCCAAAATTAAAATTTTACCACGCCCTATACAAGAAAATAATATTGACATTTTGAAACACTCCATAGTTGTAAAATTGCATCAAATTTACATGATACGAACTAAAAATGTTTGAAAAAAATCATTGTTATAAAAATAAAATTTTAGAGATTAGTTTTAAAATTAATAAGAATAGCATTCCTTTTAGACTTTTATAGATTAAAAATATATTAATTGAAGAAAATTAGGGACATATGGAAAAGTACAAAGACTACGTGATCAATATCTAAAGTTCTACTTTATAGAGATAACCACCATTGCTAATATTCTCTTTCATGTAGATCTATATCTATATCCACAAATATGCACACAACTGGAATCAATCTGGACCTTCCTATTTACAACTTACTGTAACCATTTTTTCCACTTAAATACTGTGAACTTTTCCTCAGTTTATTAAAATTCTTCCAACTTATGGCTTTTAAAAAGTAATGCTATTTTTAAAAATGTATAAAACAATAAATTATTATTTGAGTATATGTGAGGAATGGGAAAAAGCCAAAGCCATAGCTAATTGATATGATACTTTGATGAGATATATTTTTCAATTTCTTTTTCCTTAAGGACTAGTTGTTTGATTAATAAACCTGTACCTAGGGATTCTAGCCCTAAAATCTCAAATCACACAGATTATCAGTAGCAAAATTCCATAAAATCAAATCATGCCCAGTATATGCGAAATGCTTTTAGTGATTTGTAAATTTGAAAGAAAAACAAACTAACAAACAAAAAACTTCCCAGGTAATTGGTTGCTGTACGTGAGTAAGTATTATTAAGCAAAAGTTCATAGGTATTTATTTATTTTGCACATTTTGCAAAACCGAAGGAATATTTTGAGTGAGGTACCAACTTACTTGACAGTAATATTTATAATTTCAGATTTCAGAATGCACATCAAAAACTAATACCTCCAGGTATTATGACAGAGTGATATTTACAATAAATATTTTAGTATTTATCCTCATGTAAATAGCAAACAAGTCTAAATTTATTAAGGAGAGACTTTTATTCAAAAGGATTATTGCAAGGGGAGAAAGGGACAATCGCAGCAAGGAGAATGCTCTGACCACAAGGTCTGCAAGCAGCTCAAGAGTTAAGAAAAAGTTTTTTTTATTGTTGTTGTTTGGTTTTTTATAGAGAGGAAATAATGCTAGGGGGGGAAAAAAACAGGTGTGAGGAAGTGGGAGGAAAGAAACGGTGGCAGGATTGATAATAGATCAGAGAATATTTTACCTTGAGGACAGCCTGTTTTCAGGAGGGGCTGTATGCTGGCTCAGGCTGAGAGTGAGCCAAAGTTCAGGGTCCTGAAGGAAGGAGAGAAGCTTAACCAAAATTTGGTTTGAAAGCATTTTGTTGTAACTGATCAGTGGGGGACAAGCAGTTTAGAAAATCATTTATGAGGCAAAGAAAGGGAACATTGAGAGTCTGTATCTGGTCTTATTATAGATAAACAAGGGTGGCATCTAGTCTAAGTCCTTTTGGGAAGTGTAGTTCTTTGCAGGAAGCTATTTTCCAGAACACAAAGGGTGGGGAGGGTGGTGGTGGTGTTACAGCAGGCAGGTAGCTAGGTAAGAGCAGAGAAATGGGGGCAGGAGCCAGGTGGCAGGAAATCACGCAGCTTGTAAACAGCGGGGGTCCATAGGCAGACAAAGGAAAGCAGGAACCTCCAGACTGACAGGAAACCACACATTCTGGGTGATAAGTGTCGGCAGCAGACAAAGAAAGGTGGGGGAAAGGCGGGAATCTCCTGCATCCGAATGTAACCTGTTTCTCATTATGCTCTCATTACAATACAATTAGCCTTACCGATAAGAAGTACCCATCATGCACCGACGCCATGACACTTCTGACCTAAGCTAAATAAGGACAAATACCTCCTCCTCTTGGGAAGACGGAGCTGAGATGAAAATCAGGGAATACAACCCCCAAACTCCTCTTTCCCCAGTGAATATTCCTCCCCTTCATTTGTGTGCCCCTCATAACCAGCTTGCCAAAGAAACAGGGCAGCAGTTCCTCACCTGTCTGCCCTCTCTCCCTCTGAGAGCCTATCCTTGCTTAAATAAACTCGTACTATACTTTCTTAACCTCTCTGCTTCGTCTCCAAATTCTTTCGCAACGAAGAAAGAACTTTAATTCGCCAGGAACAGTGGTTCTTTTAACCTTTCCTGTTTCCAAGAGCACAGGGCTCAGGTAAAATTCAATATTGTTATTCAATATAAAAAAATCCTGACATTGCTGCTATATATAATTGTATTTATAAAGCACCTACCCAAGCCCACTCCCCACAAACACGTGCACATGAAAAATTAGTAGGTAACGTGAAGGTCAACTTTTCCTTACAATCAAAACCATGCTAAAGTCACCCTTCCGCTAACTCACAGTGACTGAAGTCAAGGAACCCAATGGCTGAACTGTATAATAAGAGTATGTTTAGTTTTGTACAAAACTGTCAAACCATTCTCCAAGGTGGCTGTACTCTTTTGCATTCCCACCAGCAATGAGAGTTCCTGTTGCTCCACATCCTTGCCAGCATTTGTTTCAGTATTATTGGATTTTGGACTTTCTAACAGGGGTGGTATGTCATTGTTAAATTCAGCACTTTGTCAATTACAATTCAGGTTTTCCTACCCCAGCACTGGTTCTTGGTGAGGTTGAGGCTTGTGGGTTTCTTCTCTCATAAACTGTGATTCTCTGTATTAGCCTGTAGGTCTCTCTAACTTGGGGGGCAGTTGTTTGCCTCATGATCTCACTTCTCTTAGGGATGTAAGAAGAGTTGTTGATTTTTCACTTTGTTCAGTTTTAACTTGTTTAGTGTGGAGTAGTGACTTCCAAGCTTCTAACTTGTTTCTAACTTAAGTACTGTGTTGCCATATCTTTTTTTTTTTTTTTTTTAATTTTTAATTTTTATTTATTTATTTATGGCTGTGTTGGGTCTTCGTTTCCGTGTGAGGGCTTTCTCTAGTTGTGGCAAGTGGGGGCCACTCTTCATCGCGATGCACGGGCCTCTCACTATCGCGGCCTCTCTTGTTGCGGAGCACAGGCTCCAGACGCGCAGGCTCAGTAGTTGTGGCTCACGGGCCTAGTTGCTCCGCGGCATGTGGGATCTTCCCAGACCAGGGCTCGAACCCGTGTCCCCTGCATTGGCAGGCAGATTCTCAACCACTGCGCCACCAGGAAGCCCGCCGTATCTTTTTATATGTTTCTTTTTCTGTTTTCAGTCCCTTTGGAGTCTCTTCATCAATCAACAGACCTCTTTCTCTAGTAGCACCTTATTTTCCACACAAGTTCTGGCTTGGTATATAGTTTGCTAATTACAATACAACCTAAGGTTATTTATTAAGCCAAAGTAAAAAAATGTGAAAAATGTACTATATTTATGAATTCATTTGAGTTAACTAGGCACTTATTCATTTCTCTTTCCTCCACCAAAATCATTCATTATTTTTCCTATAATTGTTTATGACTAGTTCTATCAAAAATAACAGAGATAAAAGAAAAAATTGGTTTTACTAACTCTACAGACAAATCTCCTTTTCCCCAGTTTTAACTATATCTCTAGCTAAATGCAGACATTCTTAATATTTCAAGAACACGCTGGGTGGCATATTGAAAGGCATTCAGAACTCCACAGAGTTTTAAAAGTGGAGCAGTTTGTCCAGGCATAGGCCTCAGGCTTAGCTTTTCAGAAAAACAACATAATTGAAACTAAGTCAAAAGGTCTGTCTTCCACCTTATTTAAGGGAGGATCGTACTAGTCAGAGTTCTCCAGAGAAACAGATCCAATAGGATATATGTATACATATATAAGTAATACCTTAATTTAAAAATATTATTTTATTGCTTAAAAAGGCTAACCATTATCTGAGCCCTTGGAGAGCTGTAATTTTTTTCGCAATAGTAACATCAAAAATCACTGACCACAGATCATCATAACAAATACAATAATGAAAAAGATTGAAATGTTGCAAGAATTACCAAAATGTGACACAGATATGAAATGAGCAAATACTATGCCTGTGAGGCATGCTTTGTTTTATTGTGTATCATTTCACTGTGCTTCACTTATATTGTGTTTTTTACAAATTGAAGGTTTGAGGCAACCCTGAATCAAACAACTCCACTGGCACCATTTTTCCAATGGTGTGTTATTTTTTAATTAAACGTATGTGCATTGCTTCTTTTAGGCATAATGCTATTGCGCACTTAACAGACTACAGTATAGTATAAACATCACTTTTTTATGTGCTGGGAAACCAAAAAATTTGTGTGACTTGCTTTATTGCAATATTCACTTTATTGCGGTGGTCTGGAACTGAACCCATAATGTCTCTAAGGTATGCCTGTGTGTGAGATGTATTAGAAGAATTGGCTCACATAGTTTTGGAGGCTGAAAAATCCCACAATCTGCTATTTGTGAGCTTGAAAACCAGGAAAGTTGGTGGTATAATTCAGTATGAATCTGAAGGCCTGAGAATGAGAGGAGCTGGTAAAGTAAGTCTTGGAGTCTGAAGGCCCTAGAGCCAGGAGTTCCATTGTCAGGAAAAGATGAATATCCCAGCTCAAGAAAAGAGAAAGAGAGAATTCACCTTTCCTTTTTTTTTTTTTTTCCATTCAGACTCAATGGATTGGATGATGTTCCCACTTTGGTGAGGGCGTTTCTTTTAACTCAGTCTTCTGAATCAAATGCTAGTCTCTTCCAGAAACACCCTCACAGACACACTCAGAAATAGTTTTACCAGCTATTTGGACATCCTTTAGCCCAGTCAAGTTGATGCGTAAAATTAACCATCACAAGGATTAAGCTGTACACTTGAAGGAAGCTTACATGATGCCTACTCCTACCCACTCACTTCACCCAGGGCAGATTCCTTCTGTTGCCCTCTCTGGTCAACTGCAGTGCTTTGGGGAGTTGTTCTGGGTAAATTAAAAAGTGCCCTATGTCAATATTGAGGAAGCCCATTCCTCTTAATATTATTTCTTAATCTAAATCTGAACTTCTGACTATGAGAAAATAACAACTGAAGAAAATTTATTTCCAAACAGAGGAGAACAAGTTATCAGAGAAAACGTTTCTCACTGAAATAGAACTAACTCAGGAAATAAGCTGGTACTTTGAAAATATTAAAGTAGTATCCTAAGTGAGAGGTAGGAAGACAACATATTCATAAAACATGAATATTTGGCTATGAAGAAGGAACAATTATATCTTTAAAATTAACTGAAAAGTCTTTGACATTTAAGAGAAATCTGTCAATAGGATTTGTATTCAGAGCATGCGTTCATTTAGATTTGAAGGCATGAGTTAGGGAAGGGCATCTGAAATGAAAACAGAATTATAACTAGGAAATAGTCCAATGAAGGACTAATGAAAGAATGCCCCATAGTTGAAGAAAACAGGTGCTGAAAATGAAAAGGTTTTGGCCTGCCTGAAAAACCATTAAAAGCCAGTTTGGTGGGTGAGAGCAATATTGCCAGATAAATTCAAAGAGGAAGGAAGTCTAGGGTTAGACTTTAGTGCCTTGTAGGCCTTAAAAAAGAGTTTGACTCTTACAATTGTAATGGTACACCACTGAAGTAATTAAAGCAAAGGATCTGACTTTTTGTGTTTTGAAATCATGCAGTATGCATTGCAGAAAATAGACATGGGTAGGGGCAAGACTGGAATGGGGGACATTGTTTAGAAAGGTATTATTTAGCCAACTTGAAAAAAAAGATAGTAATTTGGACTAGCGTGATGTCTGTGGGGATCAAGATGAATTCCAGCTATATTTTAGAAATAGAATTGGTAGGAATTTTTGATGGCTTGGTTATGAAGGTAAAGAAGGTGTCAACAAAACAGAATAGGACGTTCAGGAAGATAGCCTATTATTATTTAGAGAAATTTAGTATATTATCAAGATGACAATTCAGATCTATGGGGATATATGAATTAACCTTTCAGTGACTTGGAACAACTGACTCACTATTTGGAAAAATAAATTATATACCCATCAGACATCATTCATAAATCTCAAATGGATTAAATATTGAAGGTTTAAATTTTAAGACTACAGGAAAATATAAAAAAATATATTTTCATAAAATTGAACAGGAGAAACCTCTAATTTTGACACAAACCCAGAAGCCATATAGGAACCTTGGGCGGAATTATTATGTAACAAACTAAAAACATCTGTTATAGCAATAAACACTCTAATAAAAGTTGAAGGAAAGCTACAGACTAAGAAAAATATCACAAGATATATGGTAGACAAAATAATCTCTTTTCATAATATATGAACTGAATCTAACCCAATTACATGAAGATAAAAATAATAGAAAAAAAGGACATTAATTGTATGCCTATTATACTGTTTTGTGCTAACATGCAATAAATACATTATTTCATTTATTCCTCACAAAACATCTATGATATAGGAACTATTTTGAATCCTTATTCTACAGATGAGGAAATTGAGGCTCTGTAAGTAAAGATACTTCATTTTTAGAACATGTACATTCAAATATCTCCTCTTCCCTGTTGGCTAAAAATGTATTTCCTATTTCTACCTTATCCTTTGTGTATAAGCACGTGCATGTGGGCATGTGCGTGTGCACGCATACACACACACACACACACACACACACACACTGCCTAATATCTGTTAGCAGCACTACAGAGATTTAATGAAAAATAGCTTCTTATGACATTGTGCTGAGCACTGTTTGTAATGATTGTGTATTTCCAACATGAATTCATTGTTATATATAAGAACAGCAAATGATATGCACTGATAATCTGAAGTCAGCCAGTCCAAGAAAAGAATTATTCTATATTAAGATGTTTTATTGACTTTATGAACTCAAAATATTAATATACTCCTTAAGAATAAACACATGGCTTTCTTGATGTGACAACACTCCTCATTATAAAAGTATGAGTTTACTGGTTTCATAATGATTTTGAAATCATCATTTATACACCACAGTGCTGCATAAGCATCTCAATATTACTAATCATTTTATGATCAAAGAGCAGTTTTTATTACCTGGGTGAATATACTCAAGAGTTTATCACTGACCTATTGACATATTTAACCTACAAACACTCTACAGAAATATTTTCTCACATGGAAGTATTCTCTAGAGGAAATAGAAACTAAATTATACTTCAGGTTCAACAAACATAGAAATTAACATGGAGTTTAATTGTCTTGCTCTCGCATTTCCTTTTCATAAAGAGAGAATCTAGCTGGGTGACTTGGCTGTGAGACAGATCACCTCACCAGGTAATTTATTAGGTTCTTATCAGCATAATCTATCACTGTTCCAGCCAAAACATTTGATTTGGCAGAAAGCCTGGCACGTATGAGTTTATTAGAGATGCACTTTTTTAATTTGGGAGAAATATGCTTAGATTGATAGCTCTAGGCTGGCCTATGGAAAAAATTAGGGGATAACTGTTCATAAGCATTTCCTAAGCTTATATATCTGGAGTTAAATAAGCATCCCTAAAGATTTTTGTTTATAACTGTCACCAAGTATTTAATATTTAGAGTAAAAACACTAGTATTTTTTGAAGTAGAGTCCCTCCTGTTTCATGGCATCAATTTTTGGCATAAGGCCAACAAATTGCAGTTTGAATATAAATAAACCTCTTCCAAAATCTCAAATGGATTGTCAAAGCAGTTTTCTTTTTTTCCTAGTGGTCTAGCAAATATTATCACATCACAATGCTCATAATAAACTTGATGCTATGAGAGTATGTAATATTATTCTAACCCAAGAAATGGGAGACAAGTGAAAACAGTCTTAACAACTATTTGATGTCCTCCAGTGGCCAAATAAATTATAATAGCAGAGGAGATATAATTCCTTTGGCAGGGCATCCTATTTCGTTTTTTTTAATGGCCTGCTATTTTTCTTGGGCCTGATGTAGTTCTTATGATAGAATGTAGAGAAGGCTAAATTCTTCACAATATCTGATTGGTTGCTTAAAGATTTCAAACACTGTGAATGTGTGTAAAGTGCAGGGCATGGCATTGAGCTGAGTGTATGAGTAGACTGAAAGAAAATTAAGGATGTCCTTTTATCACAAATGAGAATAATTCATGTAGCTATATGGAATGCTAAAATATTGATAAGTTTGATTTAGCTCGAGAAATCTTTCTTTGTATAGATGAGAGACTATATAATTTGATGTGAGCTAACATAAACCAGAGTAGGTTTCTAGACAGCTAATATTATTATTTTTTTCTTTTTTCTAACTCACATGTTATTCTAAGCAAGGGACTTAACATTTTCCTTTCTCAGATTCACCAGCAAAATTTTTTTTAAAAAAGACATGTATCTGGATTGCCTTATACAATAAGTGTGTCTAGCTTTCTCCTTTCCCTCAATCAATTCTAGTCTCTCTAGAGGCAAAATAAAGAACAGCAAATACAAGCCTTGGGCCTTTATTTAGCTTGTTAGCAGGTACTTATTGATCATACACTTTAAAGCAGTTTTTTAGTAGTTGTACTCTTAATTAGAGTACTGCATGTTTGGACCTTAGTATAAATTGGGGGCGATTATTCCCAATTACTGAGAAAGTAATTTTTTTTCTTATATATGAGAGTGTGTTAGGGACTTGAGCTAAAGAAGAAATACATATAAATGAAAACAACTATCATTAAGTCTTATAATTTGATTTCAGGGAAAATATTTATAGAAATACAATACAAAGGATATAAGAGCAGTAAGAAAAAGAAGTGATGGAATGATTTGATGGACTTTTGTTAAAGAAACTTTCAGACTAATACATCTTTTATATACCTTCCTAGTGACTACAAAATAGAATCCAACCTCAGGATATGTTAATATGTCTTTTACTTATGCCTTAGTGTAGGTTTATATTTCTAAAACATGGCTTCCAATTATTTACAAAATAAAATCCAAATTTTTTCACAAATTACCCAAGGCCAATTAATATCTGTCTTACCTCTAGACATCTTCCTTGGATATATCATGTAATCTAGACAAACTGGACTATCTGCTATTTCCTGATGATGACCCAGACTTTCACTACACCATTTCTTGGCCAATATTCTCCCCTTTAAGAGGAATGCTCTTTCTCTAACCTCTCCCATCAAAATCCCATAAATTCAGTAAATTCTTCAGCATTCAGATCAAATATTATATCTTCTGTAATACCTTTTATGTTCTTCCGAATACAAATAATCTCTCCTTTCTGGAATCCAATAGCACTTGTAAAACTATTTTGTTTCTTATTATACCAGTAATACCAGGCATGACCTCCATAGGGGAGGCATGAATGTCTCAACAAACGCAGGATGCTGTTAGGCAAACGCTATGTGAAACAAGGCTGGATAGGATGACAAAGGTGACCATATCACCTAGTTAAACAACAGTCCTTGGGGAGAATTCTCAGGAAGCACTAGGATACTGCTTGTGACTTCTGAATATACACTGCAACAACAACAACAACGACAACAAAATGACTTTAGCTTATTAAGCTGTTGCTTTTTTTTTTCCAGTTCAATGGCAATATGTACCTATTATTTGCCTTGGAATTCTTTAGTCACCTGTGACAGTGTTTGTGTTCATATGATTTTTGTATGTGTTCATGCGTGCTTTTAGAATTTGGGCATCACTAATGATTCCCATGACTCCTTTCATTCTCTTCATGGAATCCTCAGAAAGTGGAAAGGTGAGCACTGTAGATAATCTGGTGACTCTTGGAAAACAAAAGTAAACAGAATTCCCTTTGGTCCAATGACTGAGAGAACTGCAGGTTTTAATCTAAAAAAATGCAGCGAGCAAACTCTCTAATCAATAGTGAACTTGAATTCTGAGTGCAGTAGAAAAAATCACACTTACATTGTTAAAGATAACTGAAACAAAATAAAGGGAAAACCAATTAAACAAACATAACCTTCATAATTATAAAGGTACTAATATTTTATTTTGATCTTTTAATTAAAAAATTAATCAACATTTGGTCTATTGTATTTCTTAGTGTTAAATTAAAGCAATAGTATTCATTCTGATCTCTTAATTGCAAATTTTGATTCTTTTGACCTTTAGTTTGCTTGATAAGATGTTGAGTAATGAGTACAGCAGAATTAAATATATATTATTTGCATGCTTTTAAATTCTATGTTTGAACGAACATGACTTTAGTTCTATATTTTAGTTATCAAAGCATTCCTTCAGGTGCCATTTGCAGAATTAGTTTAAAACAGTAAGGAAAACACTAAGGACAGTTAGTTCTATGTTTATAAAATAAGCACTTCATTTGGAAAAGGATACATGCCTAAAGATAAAACTCTGGGCAAAGAAGAATGAAGACAAAATGAAATAAATGGAGAATAGAATTTCATTGACTAAGAATTTAACTAAGTTATCTTAATGCCATGCAAATTAAGTTATCATCATAAATACTCCTTGATAATATATCAAATCCCAACAAATGTACCACAGAAAAACTGTGCACTTAAGAATGAAGAATTGTGCTTGATAACTTGTTGTATAGCCTTCAAAATCAGCTTCCAAACAAATTAGAATTTACTTGCTCTAAGGATGGAATTTCAATTCAAAATCATGCAAATTTCATGGAACAGAGTTTGATTGTAATTATTCCTCAATCTTCAGGAAGAACTAAAAATCTATTATTTAGTTAATTAATGAATCTTATTTTGATGACGTTTAGTTCTCCTGCTTATCCAATTCTTATTTCTAGTTCTGCTAAATACAGTTTGTAACTGGCACTAAGTAATTTTGGTTTAGTAAATAATGTTTTACTCTGTTTTACATATATATGTACATATATGTATATATATAATTTAAACAGTATAGCTTAGTAGAAGTTAGAAGTTTACTCTTTTCATTTTTTCTTTTTCTCTCTCTAATGCTAGTGAGAGCAATTTGAATAATTGCTAGTAAATTGAATAATGCTAGTAAATCAACTTGAATAACAATTGAAATATGAAATTTAAACCACATCGACAGAACTGTTTAAAGGAAGTAACTCCAGATGGCCCTACTGGTGATTATTCAAACTTTAAAACTGATTACATCATGAAAAATGAGTAATATATCACCACCCAAAGGTAGTTTATTTATGAATATAGTTTCAAATATTTTAATAAATATTCTTTATTTATGCTTCTACATTCAGCTAGCTGATGAGAGTGCTTTTTTTTCTAGGCTTAATATAATGAGGTCTATTTCATATTTCCTACATTATCAATCAGATCTAGAGAGAGAAAGAAGTCATTTAGACATTCGAGGAGAAATCCTCTATGTAGAAATACCTGTAACCATAAAATTGTCATTAAATGATGATATTAAGATTTTCTGATTCTCTCAAAGTAGAGAGATAATTGAATCTCAAAGAAAAAGAGGATGAACAAGAGACTTTAAGAATAAAATACTTGAAACATTACAGTGACTACAACTCATACGAAAGGGTATTTTTCAACTCATTTATTTTTTTCATACATTGTGCTGTGCTTACTGTGAAAAAAGAGTTTGAGGCAGGTTGCATTCAAAGACAGAAAGTAAAAGTTTTAAAGGGAAATACTCAATAAACAAAAACATGAAGAAACAAGAGAGATAAGCTTTCCTCAATATTTGCACCCTGACTTAAAAGATCCTTAAAAACTCAAACTCCTGGGTGAAATGTAACCCTAAATTCAATGTCTCCACTGCTTCACTGCATGTTCATTCCTCTATTACAATCTACCCTCACTCTACTACTACATTGAATCTGCCCTTTCTGGGGTTACCAAGTGCTTCCTTGTTGACAAATCCAGGAGCATTCTTCAGTATTTACATACTCGACTTCCATGTAGCTTCCCCTCCATCCAGTACTAAGCATCCCTTTGCTTTTCAAAATAGGCTGTTTCCTTGCTGGTTTTCCCTTTTCTTTTATAGCAGTACATGGCATTGGTCAAGAATAGCATGCTTTTTCCTGCTCTGGAAGCTAGGCACATGACTTTTTCATAAAGGGCATGAAAGGGTTATACTAATATAGTTCATAAACAAGCCACCTAGCTTGTTAGACAATATATGAACTATATCTAAAGCTAGTAAAAGTTCACACATATTGCTAAATTACACTGTGTATGTGCTTTGTGGTGAGATTGGCTGAGAAGTTAAGTATGGTCAAGAGGTTCAACTCTGAGATAAAGAAAGACATTGAATCAACTACTGAAGAAAAGAATGTGGTGCATAGTTGCAGGGGATGTCTGTGCTTGTGTCCAGGTGAAGGAAAGTCTAGATTTCATATTTCTGCCATGTTACTTGAGAAAAAAGTATACTACATGATAATGTGAGGTGGATAGTTGCATCACTAAAATTATGTTTAGCAGGCCCCAGCATAGTTGGCTGTTTAACCACCTGTAATGCAATGATGGCAGAAACCCTAAATTAGTAGAGAGATATTTTGAAGATTTATTCTCACTGCTTTATTTTAAAACCTCTAGAAAGCTCTCCTGCCTGACCTGGAATAGGGATGTTTATGTCCCTAGTTTTTCTAAGTCTCAGCCAAACCCAATGTAGAGTAAAGAGGCTTGTGCATTTCAAGTAGCTTTTTCTTCACAGAGAGAATGGTTTTAACATTTGAGCCTTTTCCTTGGGTTTGAGGGATTAAAAAGCAAAATGACTGCAATCCTAAAGGGTGATCCCTTGGATTGTAAAGGGGACCTCTGAATCTGCTCTGTGTGGTGCTACTGGAGTGGAGTAAAATTGAGGAGTCTCACAGGCCAATGTTGTATGGATAACTACTTTAAATGTGAATGGTATGAAAACACCAATGAAACACAGAGACTAGCAGAGTGGATAAAACAGCAAGGCCCAAATATATGTTGATTACAAGAAGCCCGCTTTAAATACATAAGGACAAGGAGAGATTACAAGTAAAGAGAAGGAGAAAACATACACCATGCTAACACTCATCAGAAGAAAGCTAGTATAGCTATATTAATTTCAGACAAAGCCAACTTCAAACAAGGGAATTTATCGGGCTAAATAGAGTCATTTTTCTTAAGCTTCATCTCTGTCCTACATCAGCAACAATAGTCAAAAATCATTTTGATAAGTATGGACCTTTGATATGATGTGATGAACATGACACTATAACTCTGTGGTTCTCCTTTCCAAAACACATAACATCAGTCTAATTGTGAGAAAAACACTGGACAAATTTCAAAAGAGGGGCTCTGTGATATATATGACCAGCACTCCCCAAAACTATCAAGGTCATCAAAACAAGGAAAGATGGAGAACCTGTCACAATTAAGAGGAGCCTAAAGAAGACATGACTTTAAATATAATGTGGTATCTTGGTTGGGATCCTAGAACAGAAAAAGAGAATTTGGAAAAGCTAAGGCAATTTGAATAAAATATGGACTTTAGTTTAGATTAAATAATGGATCAAAATTTGTTCATTAATGTAACAAATGGACCATACTATTGTAAGATGTTAATAATAGAGGAAAACTGGCTGCAGGAGATATATGGGAAACTCTCTGTAGTATCTGCTTAATTTTTTTTGTAAACCTAAAACTATCCTAAAATATACAGTCTTTTAATAAAATAGTAAAAGTCAATAATAAAACATATGTCCTTGAAATGTGTTCATTTAGTTACATGTTAGTCAGGGTTCACTTACAGATTGCTTATGGTTCAGTTCTCAGGAATAAAACTCAAGATTCTTTTATAATGGTGGCCAAATCTTTTAAACACACATGGAGAAAAGAAAGCTGGCTCCCTTTCGAACAGTGTGGCATTTGAAGAAAATCTAAGGAAGACATTTTTTAGCAGCAAAGAAGATTAAATATTAAATTGTTGTCAAGAGAAGCTGTGAATCTCCACTTTTGCAGGTGTTTATAATAGAATTATTTAGATGTAATCTAATCAGGAGACAGATTGATGGATGAGATGACTGCTTAGATTTGCCTCTTCTAATAAATTTAATATTACAGTGGCAAGTTGCCATCCTAAAGAAAATAATTGAACATTGGAAAATGATGAATAGTAGGAAGGGATGACATAGATGAAACAGAGGCTAACACTGTCCTTGAAACTATTAACATGATGAAAAGCCTACATTTTGGTACTGGACAGATATTTGTGTCCATTTCACAATGTCAAAAACCCATTCATTCAATGATCCATTTGCTGCTCAACAAATATTAAGTGGCTATAATTAGTACACTTTGATAGTTGAGAGATGCTAGTTAAATTTTTAATAAAATGCTTTTTCGTGAGGGAGAATGTTTGGAATTGAGCAAACAAAAAAAAACCAAATTAGGATTTCTTAATTTTCTTTTATAAAACCCAGTAATAGTTTATTCAAAAAATTTTGTCTTGGTTAGTTAAAATATAAGAGCAAAGGAAGGACAAATCTATATTGTGAATGCTTTACTTATGAATTGCTACTCTCTCAATTTCAACTGATCCTGCAACATGGCTAAACAACCCTATGTCTTTTAGTTTTTTTTTTTTTTTTTCCTTGTTCTTAATCATTTTTCTTCTTAGTCTCCTCTCAATTTTTATAAATGTAACCTCTTTCCTCAAGACTACCATGCAAGACTGAGCTTCTTACATTTAACAGATGACTAAGATTTCCATTGAAATCTGAGAAATTGAAGTTTCTAGATATGGACAATCTTAACTTCCTGGCCATACCACTCACCCTTACATATTTATCTGGAACTTGATCTAAAGTATCAATAGTTCCTATTCTACAGTTTCGAGGGCTGAAATCACTTTCCATTTAGTCAAGAAGGAATTTAAAAGCACTTGCTGTGTGCCACACATTGTGAGGAGCACTGTTTAAAGCTGGATTGCCTTCTTCCTTCAGCCTTCTTCAGAATTAATTATTCCTTTCCTTTTCCGGCTAAGTCATTCATATCAGCTTGTAAGTAAGCCTATTTATTGTCTGGGATTTCAAATAACAAAGATGTGAACTTTATACATGTTATCCCCAAATTATTGGACTATTCTGTCCCTTAACATTCAATTTTCATAAAGTCAAAATCATTGTCTCAAAGTAAAGCAATCCCCACTGCAACACACACACACACACACACACACACACACGCACACACACACACCAGAGAAACTGCTCTTACGAGGAACACCAAAACTATCTTATTGGCAAAATGAACAAGCATATTTTTTCAGGTTTCCTACTGGGCTTCTATACTATGTTCATAACTGTAATAGGTACTGCCTTGTTAAATATCTCTATACCCACAAGTACAGAGATGTTATTCTCTCAAAGTTCTTTGTCCTAGCTTACTCTCACTCTAAAATTCCTGGTTTGTGTTCCCCTTAAAATGTGTGTTTCACTATAATTACTTTTTTTTATTAAGGTAACATTGACTTATAACTTTCATATGTACAACATTATATTTCTACTTCTGTATACCATACAATGTTATAATTATTTTGTTTTTATTATTGAGGCCTTCAAAATCTTGGCCTCTCCTCTGAACTTCACATTTAATAATCATACTTTCTTATAGCAGTGGATAGGGAAAAATCAATAATTAATACAGATAATTTTACCTATGGAATATTTCTATTTTCCCTTAATAAGATTCCTATTTCCATTTCTATGTTTAATACCATTATTATACATATCTTGAAATATTGCAAAAATTTCATTCTTGTTCACCTTGTCTTTAATATCATCCCCTTTTTATTTATTCTCTACCTAACTTCTAGATAATTCCATTTAAAAGAAGTCTGGCCTATCCTAAAGTTTTATAAAACATTTCAATGATTCAACTTTGCTTTCAGAAAAACATATATATGATCTTTAAGACATAATTCAAAGACTTTCAAAGCCTAATCTCTACCTATTTCTTCATCCTCATATTCTGAAACAGCTTTTTTTTTTTTTAAACTTTGGGTTTATTTGTTTATTTATTTATTTATTTATGGCTGTATTGGGTCTTCGTTTCTGTGCAAGGGCTTTCTCTAGTTGCGGCAAGTGGGGGCCACTCTTCATCGCGGTGCGCGGGCCTCTCATTATCGCGGCCTCTCTTGTTGCGGAGCACAGGCTCCAGACGCGCAGGCTCAGTAGTTGTGATTCACGGGCCTAGTTGCTCCGCGGCATGTGGGATCTTCCCAGACCAGGGCTCGAACCCGTGTCCCCTGCATTAGCAGGCAGATTCTCAACCACTGCGCCACCAGGGAAGCCCTGAAACAGCTTTTTTATAAATTGTGCCAAATTATCTTTTTTTCGTGTAAGTACATTTTTGATTGGATTTTTTTTTTTTCTACTCTGTTCATCTGGTGAATTTTGCTTATATTTTAAGTCTCATTTCAGGTATCATACCCTATAAGAAATAGGCTCTGAACTTCTGGTTTTAGCTGAGTAGCTTTCCTTCCCCTGATTTCTAGACAAGTATACATATCTATTTCTTTCCACTTACATTATTTAGGAATAATATATATAGGTTTGTTCCTTCTCTAGTAGAAAATAATTTCCTTGAGGTCTAAACTTTTCTTGTATAGCACAATACAGGGCACATAAGAGATGTTAAATTATAAACTTATGATGCTGGCTTCAAGGAAGATGGAATAGATGTACTTTTCCTTTGTATCCTATTGGGTACACTGAAAGACTGAAACATCATATATAAAGCAACCATAAGAAGAAGCTGAAAGGTAAACAGAAGAAGACCTATGGGATAATCACCCAAGGAATGCACAGTGGTGAGTATCATGCGTTTTCTTTTTGCCTCATATATCTCATACTTGGTTCTGAATAAGCTGGCATCCCTAAAACACCAATAGCACAGAGAAAAAAAAACAATCACTGTAACAAAAACCTGTAAACCTGTTCTCTGTAGCCATGAGACCAGGAAAGGAGCTTAGCAAGACAGAAAGCTTTTAGAAAATAACTGCTTTATTCTAGCTAAACACCACAGAAAAAAACTGTGTCCCCCTACAACTTTGCCAGTAAAGACTGAGAAGACAGCCTAGTTACTCACCTTTGCTAGGCTGTAATAACATAGCCCAATCTACACCGGTGTCAGAGGAGGTCTACTGGGGAGCAGGGACTTTCTCCCCACTGGACAGTTAGATCCCTCCATCCCTCTATAGTGTAAGGAGAGGCCTTGAGGAGCCTGGACTTTCACTCCCACCAATTTCTTTCAAAATCTCAGCAAGATTTTTTTGTAGTTATAGACAAATTTTTCTAAAATTTGTATGGAAAGGCAAAGGAAAATTTTGAACCAATTTTAAAAAGAAAATGTGAGATGAATCACTCTATCTGATTTCAGGACACATGCTATAGCTATAGTAATCAAGATTCTGTGTTCCTGGTAGAGAGATATATGCAGAGATCAAAGGGACAGAATAAAGAACCCAGAAATAGCCCCACAGAAGTAGGGCCAAGTGATTTTTGTCAAAGATGCAAATGTAATTCAATGGAGGAAGGATAGCCTTTTAAATAAATGGTGCTGGAACAACTGGAAATCTATAAGCAAAAAAGTGAACCTCACCCTGAACCTTACCCCTTTTATACAAATAAACTCAAAGTGGATCACAGACTTAAATGTAAAATGTAAAACTTTAAAACTTTTCAAAGAAAGCGGGAGAAGGTCTTCAGGAGCAAGGGTTAGACAAAGAGTTCTTACACTTGATACAAAGAACATGATCCACAAAAGAAAAAAAATATATATATATATATAACTCGGACTGCAGCAAAATTAACATTTCTGTTCTGTGAAAAACCTTAATGAGAAAACGAAAAGACAAGCAAGAAACTTGCGGAAAATATTTGCAAACTACCTATCTGATAAAGGATCCATATCTGGAATATTTAAAGAAATCTCAAAACCCACCAGTTAAAAACAAACAATCCAATTAGAAAATGGGCAAAAGACATGAAGGAATATTTCACTGCAGGTGACACTAAAATAGCAATAAGCACTTGGAAAGGTGTTCAACATAACTAGCTTAGGGAAATGCAAATCATGACTATGATGAGATTACCTATTAGAACAACTAAAAATTTTAAAAGTAACAGTACCAATTGCTGGCAAAGACACAGAGAAACTGGATCACTCATATACTGCTGCTGCAAATGTAAATGTTACAGTAACTCTGGAAAAATAATTTGGCAGTTTCTTTAAAAAACAAACAAAACAAAACTAAACATATATTACTATATGACCCAAGTATATGATATTGTACTCCTGAACCTAGAGAAATGAAAACGTATATCCACACAAAAACCTGTATATGAATGTTCATAGCAGCAAATAACCAAAATCTGGAAACAATTATAGTAAACAAAATATACTATAGTTGACCCATGGATAACATAAACGTTGGGGTGCTTACCCCACCCCCTGCAGCCAAAAATCTGTATATAACTTTATAATCAGCCCTCCAAATCTGCAGTTCTGCATTCTTGCATTCAACCAACTATGGATCTGTGTAATACTTATTGAAAAAAAAAAAAGCATATAAGTGGAACAGCACAGTTCAAACTTGTCTTGTTTAAGAGTCAACTGTACTACCATACCATGAAATACTACTCAGGAATAAAAAAGATAAAGGATAGACCCTGGATGGATCTCCGGGACATTATGCCAAGTAAAAAAAACCTTAATCTAAAATATTGCATCCTGTCTGGTTCAGTTTACATAACATTTTAAAAATGACAAAATTATAGAAACGGAAAGCATTTTAGTATTTACCGTGGGTTAGGGATGGTGGGGGGAGGGCGATGGGTGTGACTGTAAAGCGTAGCATGAGGGAGATCTTTGTGGTTATGAAAGAGTTCTGTATCTTGACTGAATTGGTGACGACACAAATGTACACATGGGTCGAATGGCATAGAGGTAGACACACTTTGTACCAATTCCAGATTCCCGGTTTTGATTTTGTACTAGAATTACGTAAGAGGTAATCTTTAGGGCGAACTTGGGGAAGGGTACCTGGGTCCTCTCTTCTCTTTGGAACTTGCTGCCAATCTATGTGGAGTGTGAGCACCTGACAGTTGGCTTTTTTGATTGGAACGCAGGTGCCGGACATTAAGCCTTTCAAAGACAACTATCTCAAATAAACACATTGCCAGCTACATGATTAGAAAAAGAGCCAGGCTGCCACAGCCCTGAAGTTTCCTTTGCACTAGAGGTCTCAAGTTGACGTAGATACCTGACGCTTCGTCACTTGTTTTTCCCTCCCTGGGCTTTATTTCCCGCCCTCAGGTTTTGAATTCACCAATAAACAGTGACCCCTGAGACCGCCCCCGCCCCTCCCCCTCGCCTCCAATCAGAGCAGAGCCCCAGGCGCCCATGCGCCAGCTTTCTCTACCTGTGACTTGCGCGAGTGGAATCCTGTTGGACGTGTGAGTAATAAAGCGTTTTTTCTTTTTCAAAGCTCCCTGACAGTTGTTGCTGATGTGCCTCTTGCAATCATAACGGGAACAACAAGGGCTGGTCCAGCCACAGGTCGCCTTTGAGGGGGAAATGCCTTTGGAGGCCCCACCCGCGCCCTGGGAGCGGGGCCCCCAGGCATTTCTAGACGATAGCCATGCAGTCGATAGGCTGAGAGCTGCGCCAAACACTAGGGCGGTTTCAAAATGAAAAGCTAAAACATATACACAACTTAAAAACTTGAAATAAGTTAGATCTCACTTATATGTGGAATCTAAAAAACGAAACTCACAGAAACAGAATATTGGTGGGGGGGTGGTGGAGGGAGAGAGGAAAATGGGTGAAGGTGGCACTTACCTTCCAGTTATAAGGTAAGTGCTGGGGATCTAATGTACAGTGTGGTGACTATTGTTAATACTGTACCGTATACCTGAAAGTCGCTGGGAGAGTAAATCTTAAAAAGTTCTCACCGCACACAAAAAAATGGTAATATATATGTATATGAAATTTTAAAGTTGTACACTTTAAATTGACAATGGTTTATGTCAGTGATATCTTAGTAACACTAGAGAAAAAACCTTGTTGAATATGAAGGTAGATTGTAGGTAAATGAGACTATTAATGGGATGATGGGAAGTACATCGAAAGGCGTCAAGGCCATTTACCTTCCTTGTTTGAAAGATGTGCAGATCTTCATGCAGAATTTGGCGGAAATGAGATTATATATGCATAGAAACTCAAGTATGAGATGGGGAATGAAAAGCAGAACCAGATATTTAGATGTCCCACAGATGCTGAATTACACAGAGAGCATGTAGGAGGGGGTTGTGAGTGTGTGTGTGTGTCTGTCTGTCTGTCTACACATTACTGAGCTGTCTGCTCACTGCCAGCTGCTGTTGAAAGGAGTCCTTCATTAAGTCCTGGGCCAACTGGGCAGATGCCTGGTACCAATCTACAAGGATGATAAGTGATCACTGGAATACATTTAAAACATGAAGCCAGTTAATAGGGTTTCTCATAGGCACAAATTAACATATCTGGCAGAAACTAAATTTTTTCTGCTCCAATTAAAGTAGGAATTTAAAACTTGGTGAGGACCGATATATCCCTAAGTATTTTGGGGGATCAGTGTCTTCATGTTGCACGTTAGAACTAAGGGCCACATCACTAACTTAGAAACAAGCCTGATTGTAGTATTATCTTGGCAGTTACAGCTGGCTGAAATTCTGAAATTGAATTTAAAATGCATGGCATACTATTATTTATGGTGAATCGGTGACTTATTTTATAAAAAACTAAATTTTATACCTATTAATATTCCTCTAAAAATATTGCCAAATGCAGAAAGCTAAAATTGAAAAATAGAAGGAGTTACCCAAGAGTCCATGTATTTTGTCAAATTGAAAATCTGAAAAATATGTTTTAAGCATGTTTAGTCCCAATGTATACCAGAGCCCAAGTAGTTATGCCTCTGAATGGTTTTCTATCATTTTCTGCAAATAAAATAAAAAGCAGTTGAATACTAATTGAAAATGTTACCTTATTACTTGTTTCTCTCAGGGCATCAAAGAGGAAAGAATGCAGTTCATAAATAACAGCACTTAAATGTTTTTCAGAGGGTGCTCTTAATTGTTAAAGTGTTAGGAAATTTGGTGTCCAGTCTTTCACACCTTTACCAAGTTCTCCTTGTTTCCACATATATATTTGTATATGTACACAGATACGTATGGATTTTAATTTTTTTGTTTTATATGAATATAATCATACTATATGAATAAATCTAAAACTTGCTTAACAGTGTATTGATAGCAACTTTATATATAATGGATATGCCTACAAGTAAATTGATACAAATCTAATTTTACCGTTTCTTCCACCTACTTTGTCATGCATATATTGACAGTGCATGACACAATGCATTATATATACCTTATATATATATAAGTTATATGTTTATATATATACACACACATACACATAGATGTACACATATATAATTATCCTCCTAGCTCTTGAAAAGCTACATTACTTTTTAGACAGCAAATCTTTTCCCCCTCTTTTTCTGTTAAAAGCATGCTCAGCAATTATTTTGTCACAAGAATTTCCTATCAGAGAATATCAGGTGGCATATGTTTTCTTTCACATGCCTTAAACAAGTGATAGGGTTAAAGAGGTATAGCATCTTCTTAAATACTTCAACCCCTGTGCAGTAGGCTCTTTGACACTAAAACACCCTCATATTTAGTCTTTATGTTGCCATAAAGCTGTTTTTCTGAGCTATAACTATTTTAAACTGCAATTACAGTGCAAGATAACAGTGGACTCACAGAAGGTTCAAAATTGGTGAAAAAATCATAATGATGCTTAATAAGTATTCCTGAAATTGAATAAACACACAAAAGAGAAAAGACTGTCATAGGCTGAAATTAAACAAATAAATCCATCTCAACAAAACTCAGGATCCAGTGTAGGATTAGATTATGAGGGAGGGGAGAATATGGTGCAAATATCCCATCTGTTGGTGGAAAGAAGAATCAGGAAATTAAAATCCTGGGTCTCTTGGAGTTTTGTTGTTGTTGTTTTTGTTTTTTAAAGATGAAGGATGGTATAGATCAGCTTGTGGAGACAATAATTGGTATTTTGTTTCGCTACAGATTAGAGACACAGGTGTGTAAGTGTGAGCAACAGAAAGAGGATGATACCATTAACAAAATGGGAATATGGAGTTGAATGCTTTGTTACCACAGGCATAGGATTGGAAACACAGACCACTTTATCACTACAAAACCACCTGGAATTTTAGGTACCAGGAGGCTTCTCAGGAGAAAGTCAGAATGATTACTCAATTTTAGCAAAATCAGTCTACCTATGGAAGTATAGCAAAACAAAACAAACACACAAACAAAAAAAACCTGTTTTCATCCACTAAAATGTAAGCCACATGAAGGCGGAGATTGTGTGTGTGTGTGTGTGTGTGTGTGTGTTTGTGTTTTCACTTAGGAATCCCAGTGCCTAGAATATGCTGATGCCTAGTAGGCACCCAAATATACTTATTTAATCAATAAAGTGTTTTTATTCTTTTTAGTTTAATTTATTGTCTGTTTTAATTTTTGTGTAGTTCTCTCAAAGCTGAGTCTCCATAGATTTGATTTTATCTTTTTGTTCTTTAAAGTGTCTCAAGTACTTCTTTCAGAAGTTTTTATTTTGCTGCTCAGAATAAATACAACATTTTCCAGGTTGCTTACAACTGTAAATGACCATGTGACTAAGTTTTTACCAATAAGATGTAAGTGGATATGTATCAACTTAAGAAATTACTTTTTTAAGGAGTTGAGATTACTGGCCCAGGACTAGTGATATCTGTACTTCATTTATGTGACAGAGAAACTCTGTCTTGTTTGAGACACTTTTGAAATTTAATTTTTGAGATTTTAGATAAATCTAGTGAATCTAATCCTAACAAATGAACCACCCTTTCTCCAGGTTCTGTATCTTAGTAGGAGTGCATGATAAATGCTACCCAGGTCTGCGTAACAGACACATGAAAGTTGAAAGATAATTCCCAAATAGTTTAAATATTATGTAGTATTTATTTTTTGTAATATAGCATGTCTTTCAAATACCAGCATGTTTACCATTTCTATCAATAGAGAAATGTTTTATTTCCATTCCTACTTAATACATGTAAGTCAAAAGTACAAGCATATGGGTTAGAAGTGTACCAAGAGATAATCTGATAATGTGCTTATATGTTTTTGTCTGACATGTACATTTTTATTCTGGGGTGAAGAGGTATTTGGCAATAAACTATCCCTATGATATGACTATAAAATAACTGCATCTTGAGGAGTGATGAGAAACATGCCAGGATGTGCTGCTTCTGCTCAGAGCAGATACACACACACACACACACACACACACACACACACACACAGCAGGGCAGTGAAAACCCTGGATCAGTCCCTAAGGATCTATCTTCTTCCCATTCTCCCTAGGTAGTACCACTATATCAAGAAAACAGAAGTGAAATCTCCTAAACTAGAGGACAAATTAGCAACAATTGGAGAATTTAGATTTTGCAGATATCAGAAACTGATGCAGATGAAAACAGATCCTTGAAGCAGATCAAAGCCCAGACCTTCTGTTACCAGGATTAATTTAAAGCCTTCCATCATCTTCATTGGTCCTTAATATATTCTACATTTGACATACTAGGAATTTTACATACCAGAAGCTAAGAGTTAGGGACATGGGAAAAAGGATGTATATTTTCAGTTTTGCCTTGTATTTAAGACAAGTCTCCTGTGTTCTGGTTACACAACTGCTGGTTTACAAGAAAATATCACGTTGACATGTGCCCTGAAAACTGGCCCAGATGAACTAGTACAAGATTCTCCTAAACCTAGATTTATAAAACTGTGGCAGGCCAACGGATTTTTGTTTCCATTTGCAAGGCAATACCTTTTAGTCTGCAAGCTACTCTTATGACTGACAGCCACAATAAAAACAACTGCTTGGTTTGAGAGATCCCCAAATGCTGACACTAGAGAACTTAGGGTGGGGTAGAGATATGGTACCCACTGGTATAGTTCACAGGTAGCTACAATCAGATATCACAAAATTATTGATATATTTTTATGTCACGATTATTGTATTCCATAGTTGTTAACGTGCTAGAATTATAAAAGTATGTTAATGGACCAAGTAATGCGGAATGTTTCAACACTTAGTTTGTGCCAAAGTATCTTAAACCAGTTTATCCTGGATCAGATACCAAGACAAATTCCATGGAATTCTGCCTCTATATATGTCATGGACTGTTTATAAGATATGTTACTTTGTAATGTTTCATTATTGAATAGTAACAAAATAAAGCTGGTGATGAAAGTTGGCATAAAATTTTAGACATGTTTACTGGGTCATGAATGTCAATATTAGAATTAGCTCAGTCTGCTTGAAGAAAGATAGATAAGTAATTAATAAACACAATGTTAACTTTTTATTATAAGGGGAATAAACTCCCTACTTCTATTAGAAAATTTGAAAGGACTAGTTATATATTTAAATAGATATTTTATGGATGTTAAGTAGAGTTATTGTGGTAGTCATTCTGCAGTATTTACAAATATCAAATCACTATATTATATACCTGAAACTAATATGTCAGTTATAACTCAATAAAATATGATATTTTAATTAGATTATCTAAGATTCTGAGTATTCAAAATCATATTTATTTTATTGTCATAATAATAAGCATAGATAATGGAATTTCTAAGAAATAAATCAGTTCATATAGACGCTAGGGCCTGATTAAATATCAAGGGGCCTTAGGAAGCTCACATATTTAAGAGCTTATCATGGTGTGTGTGTGTGTGTGTGTGTGTGTGTGTATATGCACTGCCTGTGTGTTTTTCTCATAGCACCACCTACCTGTTCTTTGACAAGTGTGCTGTCACCTGAATGCCTCAGAGGGAGAATAGGGAGATGAGCAAGTATAAGGTTACGTATCCTACTTGAGCATTTGTTTTCTTTTTTTTTTTGAGGTTATATTTAACCACTGTTTATTGTGTTAAAAATCTATCATGTAATATAAATAGATGAATGGTAGTTTTAAAAGATGACTATATAGTTAATGTTAAATACACAAATCTAAGAAAAGAAAGTACACAAGATACTCTAAGACAACTTTCTGTTAATATATCAGAAACTGGTGTGTGCTGTGGGCTATGTTTTTATGCAGACCTTCTGGAAATGCACATCTAATTAAACTCACATCCTCTTCTAAGCTTCCATCATCTCAATTAAAAGTAAAATTCTAGGTGTTCTGTGGGAAGTATAAAAAGTATAGCAGTATATGCTGTCCATCCCCAAATTACTCTTTTTCCCCTAAAAAGTGTTGATAGGTTGAACTTTTATGACTTGGAACACATAAATAATGCTATTCATGGTGGTTTGGTTTCAGGCCAGTTTTCAAATACACTTGACCCAAAATGTAATTCAAAAATTGATTCTAATCTCCATATGTAACTATATTTTTATGGGAAAATAAATCAATATGTCTTTCTCACTGAACCACTAATTCCAGACTAGTTACTATTTTACTTCTTTAAACTTTTAACTTTTGTAAAGGGTTTACAAGTCCTCTACTGGTATGATAGATTATTGTTCAGCAAATACTCACCACTTAGCTCCCAGATACCACCCCCTCCATGGGAAGAGTATACTTCCTCACCTCTTGACTTTGAGTTTGGTCATGTAGCTTGCTTTGGCCAATGGATGCAATCCAGACAGAACCTTTAAATGTGCTTGTTCTATTTCCCTTGCTGTCCTGCATGTTTGCCATTGTCATAGGAAACCATGCCTTGAACAGCCCCTGCCCTTCCATCCTTGGGCCCAGAACAAAACATGTGGAGCAGTGTCTCCACAGGCAGCCCTTAGATGTGGGAGTGAGAAATACATTATCTTTTCCCACTTTTGTAGCACTCTGTTATGAATAATTACTGAAACAATAGTTAATACATGCATCCACCTTCAAGTCCATGGAGGATGCCTCAAGGAGACTCAAAGGTTGAAAAAAATACTATAAAATCCATGTGAAAGTTAAGCTAAGGGTTTAAAGTTTTGCATGTGAAGGGGATGACACTAAATTTTGTCAGTTTAATTAGTCCTGACTCTTAAAAAAAAAGTAATATATTAAAAATTGAGTAATATATTGAAATTGAGTAATATATTAAAAATTAAAAATGAGTGCATTTTTGGAAAATACCTCTTTCATCCACACTCCCTCGCTATAATTTGTTCTGGCTCAAACGACCCAGAGGAAGATGGATAATGATAGAAACTTAATGATGGACATTAAAAAAACTTTGATCGATGATAATAAAATCAATGAAGGACATAACATTGAGAACATAATATTGGAAAAACAAACAAACCCAGAGGCTCTGAAAACAACATCAAAATATTAAAAATCTATTTGATAGTCAAAGGATAAAAATTTTTTTTGGTGATATGAAGTCTAGACAGGTGTCAGGGGCAAGGAGAATTAGGGAAATATTCTAAAGTGTATTAATATATTAGCAAGTATATTACTAGTACTGGGAAAGCTAGAGAAACATTACAACTAAAAGTATTATGCCAGCTGATTACCCTGATGAGTAAGCTTAAGAATGGTTCACCATCATCAGAGGTGAACATTCTTAGTCACCCATAGGATGTTTTTCATAATAAGGATAGAATCAGGGAGAAGGTATATGGGAGTGTCCCTGATACCATGTAAGGAATTCACAGAGAAACAAGGTTTCTAGCTCTTAGACTCCTTATTTCTGTCATATTTTTTCTCTCAGAATGGTTCTGCTCCAAACCACACTTTGACTACTGAGACAAAATTGGCACTTGCTTTCCGTGAGCGAGTCATCCATTTCTTTGATTACTAGGGAGGCAACAGCAATAATAAGCCCCAACGTTTAGTACATTTAGAGGCACACTGATGGGCTAAACTTATTTATGCTTATTTTTTAAGCTTGATGTGGATGTTTTTTCAGATGTTTTACCATGAAAGTCAAAGGAGTATAAAACAGAACATCCCTAAGAGATTTGTGGGAAAAGGTCATTGTCTACAGTTTTATTAATTTTGACATGATGTATCAGAAATATCCCTAGGTAACTTGTATAAACCTTTTGTTTTTGCCAGGGCATAAAACATGGATTCTTATTTATCAGACAATATTTTCTCAAGAGGAATGATACTAAAAAACAAATTCCATTCTAATGTTGCTTTTTACCACAAACTAAAATCCATTTCAAGATTCAGACATTCTTTCAAATACAGATACACACCTCAGACATTCTTTAACTCTTCCCAAAATGTATATTTCTAGACTAGGATTGAGGAAATAAGAAAATAAACCTTAACTTGCACAGATGTATGCGTGGAAAGTTGCAAAATGTTATAATTTTTCTACATGGAATAAAATTGATGGTGAGTAGTATAAGTAAATACCCATTTTTTAACTTTCCAAAAGGTATGTTAAACAACTTATGTTTGCTATCAATCTGGATATAGAAATTAAATATTCATTTCATAAATATTTATTATGATTATGATGACATAAAAGATAGAGGTAAAAGCTAAGGATTCGTAGTTATATCTCTAATTGCTCAGATGTCTTCGTACTTTCAAATTATTTTCCTACACATATGTCAAAAGTCCAGACATTTTAGTATTTGTAATCCATTAATTGAGGATTTCCTATTGTTTTTGTCATTTTGACTGTATGACTGTTTTAAAAGCTTCAATGAAGTATAACTGACATAAAAGACATTGAACATATTTAAAATGTACACGTTGATGAGTTTTGACATATGTATACATCCATGAGCCCATCACCACAATTTAGATAATAAACATATGTAAAATCTCCAAAATCTATTTGTATCACTTTTTAACCCAATTTCTCTCTGCACCACTACCCTTTCCCCAGACAAAATACTGCTTTGTCTCCTGTCACTATAGATTGGTTTGCATTTTCTAGAATTTTATATTAATAGAATACTAATTTATGAATTCTTTTTGGCTGGCTTTTTTCACTTAGTATAGTTATTTTGAGAAACATTTGTTGTATATATCAATAAATTCTTTCTATTGCTGAGTATTGTTCCACTTATGGATAGATCATAATTTGTGTATCGATTCACATTTGATGGACAGTCAGGTTCTTTCTAGTTTTTGGTTACTACAAACAATGTTGTTATGAATATTCATGGACAAACCATTGTATGAATATGTGCTTTCATTTCTTTTGGGTAACTAACTAGGAGTCTGATTTCTAGATCTTATAACAGGTGTATGTTTTACTTTTTAAGAAACTGTTCATCTGTTTTCCAAAGTGGTTGTACTATTTGACATCCCTACCAGAAGTGTTTGAAAGTAAATCTTTGTGACCTTGCATGTGACAAAGAGTTGTTAGTACAACACCAAAGTTATGGTCCATTAAAAGAAAATTATAAATTGGGTTTAACCACAATTTTGAAATTCTCTTTTTTGATAAAGTTAACAGAATGAACAGTCATAGAGTAGAGAAAATATTTGAAAATAATAGATAAAGGATTTGTATCCAGACTATATAATGAATTCTCAAAACTCAATAATGACAAAAACAAATCAAATTTTTAAAATAGAAAAAATACTAAGAAGACACTTAACCAAAAATATATATAGATAACAATTAGTGAAAAGATATTCATTATTAGTTATTATGGGATTGAAAATTAAAGCCACAATGAGATACCATTTTACACCTATTAAAATGGCTATGTTAAAAAACAAAGAAACAAACAACTTGAGAATATCTAGTGCTAACACAGATATGAAGCAGTTAGAACTCATACATTGCCTGTATGTGAAATGGTACAGCCACTTTGGAGAAGTGTTGTGCTTTCTTATAAAGTGAAACATGCACTTATTGTATGACCCAGTTATCTCACACATAGATATTTACTCAAGAGAAATGAAAACTGATATTTACACATAAACCTGTATGGGAATGTTTGTAATAGTTTTATCATAATTACCCCAAACCTGGAAACAACGCTGATGCTCTTTCAATGGTGTTTGGATAAAGAAATCGTGCTAAATCCCTACAACAGACTACTATTAAGCAATAGAAAGCAAAAAACTATTGATTCATGGAACAGCATGTCTGAATTGCAAATGTGTTAAGTGTAGGAAGTCAGACTCTAAAGTCTTCACATTGGATGATTCTATTTCTGTGACATTCTGGAAAAGGCAATTATAGGAAAAAACATTATTGATAGTCAGCCGGTAGAAGAGGAGGATAGAGGGTCTGGCTACCAAGTACCATAAGGGGATATCTCTGAGGGCTGATATAACTTCTCTATCTCAGTTGTGGTGGCTGGTTACAAGACTTTATCACTTGTCAATACTCATGCAACTGAATAGCAAAAAGAGTGAATTTTACCATATGTAAATTAAAAAATACATTTAAAAAATCTGTGACTCATGGAATTTTTAAACATTAATGCGATAAAATTTATTTTTCTTCATTTTTGCATTTTGTTTCTATTAAAAATGCATTTTTATTCCGAAGTCATAAATAAATTTAACACTTTTAAAAGTTTTTTAAGTTATTACTTGAAGAATTATTTTTAATATGAAAAACCATAACCTGTTCAGATATGATACATGCTTAGAATTGTAAGAGAGTATTTTCTTCTACTTTTTAAAATGTTTTGATAAATGCACAGTTTTTGCTTCAATATTCTTATTAACTGATAGCTTCCCTTCTTATGTAATTTATATGTTTTTCCATTGTATTTTTTAATTGGTTATTGCTACTATATAGGAAAATAAAGGTACATGTGTACATTTGCTCACATATATTTGCAGTGTGGAGATCCTATGGATGATCTTAATAGTTAATTTGGAGGTACTTGTTCTCTATTATGGTCTTTATTTGCACTGTCATTTTTTGAGGTATGATTGACGTATCAGTTCCAGGTTTACAATATAATGATTCGATATTTGTGTATGTTGCAAAGTGATCACCACAACTTAAGTCTAGTTAGCATCTGTCACTATACATTGTTACAGAAATGTTTTTCTTGTGATGAGAACTTTTAAGATCTGCTTTTTAAGCAACTTTCAAATATGCAATACAGTATTATTAACAGTAGTCTCCATGATGTACATTACATCCTTATGATTTATTTATTTTATAATTGGAAGTTTGTACCTTTTGAATCCCTTCACCCGTTTTGCCCATCCTCACCACCCACCTCTGCCAACCACTAATCTGTTCTCTATAAGCTTGTTTTATTTTGCCTTTTTTTTTTTTTTTTTTGTCTTGGATTCTCCATGTAAGTGATATCATACAGTATTTGTCTTTTCTGTCTGATGTATTTTACTTATCATAATGCCCTCAAGGTCTATCCATGTTATTGTAAATGGCAAGATTGCATCTGTTTTCATGGTAAATAATATTCCATTGTGTGTTTATACAAACACACACACACAGACACACACATGTCACATCTTTATTTATTCATCCATTGATGAACACTTAGGTTGTTTCCATATTTTAGCTATTGTTAATTTTGCTGCAGTGAACATGGGGGTGCATATACCTTTTTGAGTTAGTGTTTTTGTTTTCTTCAGATAAATGCCTAGAAGTGAAATTGCTGTATCATATGGTAGTTCAGTTTTGAATTTTTTGAGGAACTTCCATACCATTTTCCATAGTGGCTGCACCAATTTACGTTCCCACCAGCAGTTCACAAAGGTTCTCTTTTCTTTACATCCTCACCAGCATTTGTTTTTGATAATAGCCATTTAATGGGTGTGAGATGATATCTCTTTGTGGTTTTGATTTGCATTTCCCTGTTGATTGGTGGTGTTGAGCATTTTTCATGTACCTGTTAGCCCTCAGTATCTCTTCTTTGGAGAAATGTCTATTAAGATCCTCTGCCTATTTTTAAATCAAATTGATTTTTTTTTACTATTGAGTTGTATGAGTTATTTATATATTGTGGATATTAACTTCTTATAAGATATATTATTTGCAGATATTTTCTCCAATTCAGTAGGTTCAGGTCTTTAATCTATTTTAAGTTAATTTTTGTGTATGGTGTAATATAGTGGTTGAGTTTCCTTCTTTTGCATGCAGCTGTCCAGTTTTCCCAGCACCATTTATTGAAGAGATGGTCTTTTCCCCATTATATTCTTGGCTCCTTTGTTGTAAACTAATTGACATATATGCATGGATTTATTTCTGGGCTCTCAACTGTTCTATTGATCTATGTGTCTGTTTTTATGACAATACTGTGCTGTTTTAATTACTGTAGCTTTGTAATATAGTTTGAAATTAGGGAGTGTGATGCCTCCAGCTTTGCTCTTTCTCAGGATTGCTTTGGCTACTCCCAGTCTTTTGTAGTTAGATACAAACTTCAGGACTGTTTGTTCTATTTCTGTGAAAAATGCCATTGGAATTTTGATAAGGTCTGCACTGAATCTGTAGATTGCTTTGGGTAATATGGACATTTTCATAATGTTAATTCTTCTAGTCCATGAACATGGAATATCTTTCCATTTATTTGTTTCTTTTTTGATTCCTTTTATGGATGTCTTAAAATTTTCACTGTACAGGTCTTTCACCTTCTAGGTATTTTCTTCTTTTTGATTCAACTGTAAATAGGATTATTTTCTTAATTTCTCTTTCTGATAGTTATTGAGGCATAGAAATGCAACTGATTTCTGTATATTGATTTTACTTTACTGAATTCATTTGTTGGTTCTTACATTTTTTTGGTGGAGTCTTTGGGGTTTTCTATATATAATATCATGTCATCCACAAATAGTGACCGTTTTACTCTTTCCTTTCCAATTTGGATGCCTTTTATTTTTTTATTTTCTTGCCTAATTGCTCAGACCAGTACTTCCAATATTATTTGAATAAAAGTGGTGAGAGTGGTCATCCTTGTATTGTTCCTGAGCTTAGAGAAAAAGCTTTCAGCTTTTCCCCATTGAGTGTGATGTTAGCAGTGGGCTGTACTGTTATTTTAATCTTAAGTGTAAACCTGCAAAAATATATTATTTCCTCCTGTTTTACACAGGAGGACACTGATGCCCATTGAAACTAAATAACTATCAAAAGAACCTATTCTATAAATGATGCTACTCAATCAGAAGCTAGGACTATCTGCTTTGAAGCTTTCCCCCCATCCAATAGTAATGTTACTATTTATATTTCCTATTACTGATTCTAGATGCTTTTTATTTGAGTTTTTAAACATTTTCCAAGTTATAAGCATGTGAAATTAATTTTGTACTTTTTAATTGAGATATAATTGACATAAATATTGTGTAAGTTTGAGGTGTATGATATACTGATTTGTTACATTTATATATTTCAATTTGAAGGGTACGTACTTCCAGTTAGAGGATGAATAAGTTCTGGGGATCTAATGGACGACATTGTGATTATAATTAACAGAATTATGTTGTATACTTGAAAATTGCTGAGAGTGATCTAAAATGTTCTCATCAAAAAAGAAAGAAATGGTAATTATGTGATGTGATGGAGGTGCTAGTTAATTTTGTATTTTATTAATCAAACTTATTCTTCTTTTCATGCCGTGTTGCGTTATTAGACCTTTCAAAAATATATTAACTATGGTGCAAGCAAACATCTTTATCTATTACAGACACCAACGGATTATGTCACTCCAGTGCTTTTTACCCACAAAGACTTTTCTCATTTTTTACAATAAAATCTAAACTTTTTACTTTGGATGTTTAAAGGAACTACACTACATTGATATAATGGACTAAAATTAAGTAATAGGAAGGGCAAACTATAAATTCGCATAATACATCTGAATTTCACATGTGTTTTTCTAAATGAAAGAAGCTAGATCTGGCTCTTACATACTTGTTCTCTCATCTCTCTCATCCTTTCCATGTGTCCACTATGTTGAACACTCATTGGTCACTTTATATTACTTATATACAACATGCTTTTCATGCCATGGGCTTTCACACAGTTTCTGCATCCTCAAAAATCCTATCCGTTGTTCTGGGCACGCCTAGTTTCTTCTGTCTTTTTCAATCTTAATTTTTTAAAAAAATTATTTATTTGGTTGCGCCAGGTCTTAGTTGCAGCAGGCGGGCTCCTTAGTTGCAGCTCACCAGATCCTTAGTTGTGGCACGTGGGCTCCTTAGTTGTGGCATGCAAACTTTTAGTTGTGGCATGCATGTGAGATCTAGATCCCTCCCGGGATTGAACCCGGGCCCCATGCATTAGGAGCGCAGAGTCTTAACCAGTGTGCCACCAGGGAAGTCCCCCAATCTTAATGTAATGTTACTTCCTTAGAGAAGTCTTCAGAAATAATGAAAATAGCTGCATTAAGCACTGCAACAGATAGAACACCATATGCGCTATTTATCTTGCGAAATATGGATCTAAGCCTATAGCATAAGACTTTCATGGGCATGGTTAGTACAATATATAAAAAGTGACTCTCAAACCCTAGCACCATCAGAGTCACAACCCAAGACACTGATTGCTGGGCGCCAGTCCCAGAGACTCTGATTTACTAGGTCTGGGGTGGGGCCTGATGTTTTGCTTTTGTAGCATGTGGCCAGTTAATACTGATGCCGTTGGTCTGTGGACCACACGTGGAGAATCACTGTAATATGGAGGAAATTATGGGCATGGGGGAGGGGGAGGATGGAGGGAGAAGTACTAGATTCTGACTTAAGCTAGAAGAGAGAGGAAGCCAATAGCTGGCAACTGAGGAGGCAGCATAGACAGAAGAATCCAAGTTCCAAGGTTCATTTTTGACTTAGAATTTTTATTTATGAAGATTTTAAAACAATGAGTGAATGAACTAATAAAATTGCTACTCATGAAAATATATTATTTGAGATATAGTCAAGGAACTGTAATATACTGTGTAACAAAATGCTTCCTGACCAATATTAGATTTAATCAATTTATAACACATTTCAAAAAATTGTGTAATCACTAACATCTGTCTTCATGTGTGAAATGCTCTAAAGAAACCTATCAAAATTTAATTTGAATCCAGTGTTTGAGCAAATCTGGTTTAAATAATTTTTCTGTGGATAAGGGACAGCTTCCTTTCCACCTTTGTATGTGTCATTATTTAAAAGCTTTATCTATGTGAAAGGTAGAACAGAAAGTGCATGAAACTGGAGTAGAAATACATGACCTCTACTTTTCTCACAGGGATATTTTGAAGGTTAACGAGATTTTCACTTGTTGCATGTTTGATGTCTCTTGATGAGAGGAACTGTATAAACATCAAATATTATTCTAGACAAAGGGTTCATTAATGCTTTATTTTCCATTAATATTTGCCAAAACCAAATTGGCACTGAGTGTAATTCTACAGAATGTTTGGCAACCACTTGTTTTCTGTCAAAGTCATGTCAATATACAGATGGATTCCATTTTCACAGGAACCAAAATAAAGTGATATTTAAGATTAAAATTTGGGATGAAATAGCTATTAATGTGTGAAATGCCTTAAGGAATTTATGCAGTAATACAAAACTGTGATGAAATACAATAAAAGCTAACTAAATTATAAAACTACTCTGGAAGATAGATGAAGTTGGATATGTTATTATGATGACTGTTGGCAATTTCATTTAATCACACTATACTAATAGAAAAGGGAATATTTTTAAATTACACATTGTGTAATTTTTAGAATGAGTAAATCTAGCCAGAAATAACTCCTAATGTTTATATAAAGAAATTACATTTCCCTTGGGAAAAGTGGTGTTTGTTACTGTTCAGGCACATTGTAAAACTCCAATGATAGATTGTGAAAAATTTTATGTGTGTGTGAGAGTGTGCACAAGGGTGAAACTATTGAGAGTACTGAAGGAGATTCTGTGGAAGTGAGCTAATCTGGCAATATGAGGCATGGAACGCTTGATCTTTCACAGGGCTGAGTGTTAGTTAATCTTCTATGCTTTAAGATTATCTGAGATTAATGGATTTAATCATATTTAACAAAAGAAACTTAATAGAGAGTCTATGCAAAGAGAAGCAAACAGTCCTTACTTCCTTCATTCTTTCAATGGCTGTTTATTGATGGCAAACCATGTAGGTAGTACAGTCTTAGGCACTGGAGTTATAGCAACAAATGAAACTGGGTATGTGTTCTTACAGAATTTAGTGGCACTTATAGTCCATTAGGGGAGGGATCTAATTTAAAAAAATATGTATATAATAACATATAATATATAATATAAATATATGTAAAATGTATTGTAAGGGTCATAGTTTTACAGAAAAAATTGAGCAGTTTAGATAATAGGAATTGAGAAGATGCCATTTTAAGAGGGTGATCAGGCAGGAGTCTCTGAGGGAGTGATATTTGAACAGACATCTGGAAGTGGATGATAACCCTTGGAAAGAGATTTCCAGTTCAAAAGAATAGGGCAGTATGGGTGGAGATATTTTTCAAGGACCAGCAATAAAGCCAGCATGAGCAAAAGAGTGCATGGAGGGAAACAGTGATGGTCTGGGGCAGATCATGGAGGCGTGCAGCAGACCACGTTGGGCATAGTAAAATTTAGATTTTTAATCTGAAGTGAATGTAAATCCATTAGAGAGTTTCAAGCAGGAAAGTGACATGATCTGACTTATTTATAAGTGAGAAAATCTATCTGAATGTGGAAGGTTGCAGATTTAAGTAACTTTGGTGGAATACAGACATATGCTTTTGAGTCTACTAAGGTGATACTGTTACCCTGATGAAATACTCATTTAGAATACTACCTAAGTGGATTTTACCTAGAGGGAATGATAACTTACTGTATGCTAGGAATATTCTATAAACACTTTACTCTTCCTATGAAACATATGTATTATATCTATGGACAGTTTTTAAAGTAGTGATAAAATGAACATGTGTAGTCTCTACCCAGATTACATTAAAGCCCCACAAGCCCCCTCTAGAGGTCTTTCAAGATGTTTGTTAAATATATTACTAAGAATTTTTTATGTCTGATTTTTAAATATAATTTGCAATATTGTGATGCCAGCATATAAAAATGGATTATTAAAAGTTAACCTACTGGTATTCTGTGATCTTGCTAAATTGATTTAATAATTTAGTAGCTTCCTTAGAATCGTCTATATGAAGAATCTTGTCCTTTGTAAATAGAGACAGCTTTATTTCTTGCTTTCTAATCTTCACTTCATTCTTATCTTCTTTTAGTAGTTATTACCTCCAGAAAATGTTGAAAAGTGGTGAAAATCAGCATTCTTTCCCATTTTCCTGATTTTAGGGGCAACTTGTCCATTTTTACCATTAAATGTGTTACTAGTGTGGTTCACTAGTAACAACCTTTATCAGGCTGAAAAAGTTTCCTTCTATTGTTATATTTCTGAGAATTTTTATCATGAATAAACAATCTAAAATCATGGTTTTTCTTCATCACATCAAGGCCATCTTAATATAGGTCTTTCATTGTCTTTTCCCTTAAATGTGGATCAACGTTTCTTGGTTTTTGTATTCCAAGTAATTTTGGATTGTATTCTGTACACTCTGAATGTTATGAAGACTCTTAATTCTGTTTTATTTTATATATTTTTCTTCTGAAGAGCATTGATTTTGGTTTGTTTGTCTTAGCAGGCAATAATTTGGCCCTACCCAAACTGAAAACTGTCTCTTAGGTGGAAGCCTAAATCTTAATTCAGTTTTTTCATTCTCAGAAAGAGTGGGTATAGTACATTTGTAGTTCAGAAGTCAGCCAGATATTTGGGAAGACTTTGTACATAACATTTGAGGTTCCCAGTCAATGCTTCTCTCTTTTTAAAAATAAAAACCTTATTTTCTAGCAAATATGGATGCCTTACATTCTACCTCTGATTTTTTAGGCCAGAAAGACTGTGGGTTTTGTTTTTCTTTCTTTTTTTAGGATTTTATCCTTTACACAATACACTGACTTTAGCCAGTGCTCAAGCTAAAGCTGGAAAAATGTGTAACCACTTCCAAGTATTGACTTGCCTTCAGAATCTTGCTGCCTTTGGATAGTTTTTGTAAGTTCGTGTGTGTGCATTTTTCTTTAAGCTTATATTTGCTATCTGTGGCATAGCTGGGTCTGGTAGGAACTACTTAACCGGGTAATAAGCAAAAGTCTTTATCCTTTTACTTGTAACCTGTCTGAGTTCTAAAATTTTAAGTAAATTTTGTGTGGACAGCTCTTAATCTTGAAGGTCTGTAACTGTGTTTATTTTCTTCAAACTCTTGCTTGACAATTTAGCAGGGTATTACATCTATTTAGATAGTTATTTCTCCAATTGCAATTTGAAAATATCACCAGAATATCAACTGGCCTATCTTGATTTGCAGATGATATTATCCTATATATAGAAAAATCCCAGAGAATCTACCAAAAACTTATGGGAACTAATAAAGTCAGCAAAGTTGCAGGGTACAAGACAAATACACAAAAATAAATTGCGTTTCTATATACCGGCAATGATCAATAAAAAAAGGAAATTAAGGAAACAATCCTATTTACAAGAGCATACAAAAGAATAAAACCTCTAGAAATAAATTAAATCAAAGATGTGAAAAACTTGTATACTGCAAATTATAAAACAATGCTGAAAGAAATTAAAGACTTAAATAAAATGGAAAAACATTCTGTGTTCATGGATTGGATGACTTAATATTGTTGAGTTGGCAAAACTCCCCAAAGTGATCTACAGATTCAATGCAATCCCTACCAAAATTCCCAATGTCCTATTTTGCAGATATGGAAAAGTAGATCCTGAAATTCATATGGAATTGCAAGGTACCTAAAATTACCAAAATGATACTGAAAAAGAATAACAAAGATGGACGTCTCACAATTCCTGATTTCAAAACTTGCTGCAAGGCTACTGTAAAAAAAAACAATATGATATTGGCGTAATGATTCAAATTTAAACCAATGGGGTAGAATTGAGAATCCTGAAATAAACTCATACATCTATGACCCTATAATGTTGAACAAGTTGCTGAGAACTTTCAATGGCTAAGAGTAATCTCTTCAATAAATTATAATGGATTGGCTGGATATAGACAGGCAATAGAATGAACTTGAACTCCTATTTCACAACATATATAGAAATCAACTCAAAATATATCAGTGACTTAAATAGAAGAGCTAAAATTATAAAACTCTTAGAAGAAAACATGGTACAAATTTTCATGATCTTGACTATGAATCCATGGCAGTAGATTCTTAGATATGACACTAAAAGCATGAGCAACAAAAGAAAATTGGGTATATTAGACTTCATCAAAATTAAATACTCTGTGTATCAATGGACATTATCAACTCAGTGGAGAGTCAATCTTTAGAACAGGAGAAACTATATGCAAGTCATATATCTGATAAGAGTTTATTATCTAGAATACATAAAGAATGCTTACAACTCCACAACAAATAGACAAACAAACCAAAAAAAAAAAAAAAGAGAGAGAATCAAGAGTTTTGTCTCTGGAGGAGAGTGATTCCTCTTAAGGGTAAGAGAATAAACATCCAAAAACCTTAAAAAAAGGTGGGCAAATGACTCGAACCAGCATTTTGCAAAGAAGATATACTAATGTTCAACAAACATTGGAAAAGATGCTCAACATCATTAATCATTATGGAAATGTAAGTCAAAACCAAAATAAGGTACTATTTGGCACCCAATAGGGTGGCTCTGATGATGAGGATAAAAATAAGAATAAAAAAATAGGAATTAGAAGGAGAAGGAGAATGAAAAGAGGAGGAGAAAAATAACAAGTGTTGGTGAGGATATGGAAAAGTTGGAGTCCTCATACATTTCTGGTGGGGATATAAAATCATGAAGCACTGGCAAGCAGTTTAACAGTTCCTCAAAAAGTAAACAATTTCTATATGAACCTGTAATTCCACTCCTGGGTACAGATCCAAAATAACTGAAAAGATACTGAAACAAATACTTGTAGAAGAATGTTCATAGTAGCACTATCCACAACAGTCAAAAGATGGAAGCAACTCAAATGTTCATCAAGTGATGAATAGAGAAACAAAACTTGGTATACACATTCTTAATTAGTCGTTAAAAAGGAATGAAGTACTGACACATACTACAATTGTGAATAAATCTTGAAACCTATGTGAAAAAAGCCAGACACAGAAAGGTCACATATTGTATAATTCCATATATATGAAAGAGCCAGAATGGGCAAATCCATAGAGACAGAAAGCAGATTGGTGGTTGTCAGGGGAGTGAGTGGGGGTTGAGGATGGGAGAGTGAATAAAGAGTGACTGCTGAAGAGGTACGGAGTTTTCTTTTGGGGTGATGAAAATATCTTGGAACTAGATATCGAGTGATGGTTGCACAATGTTGTAAGTGTACTAAATACCACAGAATTGTGCACTTTTAATGGTTAATTTTGTGTTCTGTGAATTTCACCTAAAAATGGCACTGAATTACCATTTTTTACCTATCAGATTGGCAAAAATTCAAGTTTTACAGCATATTCTGTTGCGAAGACTCGTGGTGAAACAGGTGCTTTCATAAATTGCTGATGGGAATGCAAAATAGTATAGATTCCATTGAGGGTAATTTGGCAATAGCTAGCAAAATTAGATGAGCATTTACCCTTTGACTCAGCAACCCACTTCTAAGACTAGATCCCATAGATGCATGCAGTAGAAAAAACACCAAACGATGTATGCACAAGGCTATTCAGTGGAACTCTTTGTAATATAATAGCAAAAGAGTAGAAATGGGATAACTCTCTATCAGTAGGGACTCAATTGAGTAAGTCAGGGTTCATGCACACAATGGAGGGCTCTCTGTCTGTAAAAAGGTTGACACACTGCTGTTGAAAAATTGCTGAGGTGGGTTGCTCCATGAAAAAAATCAAGGTGAAATGTTCAGAATAGGCAAAGCTATAGAGACATGAAGTAGGTTAGTAGTGGCCTATGGCTGGAAGGAGGGAGACCAGGAGATGGGCAGATTGGGGGTCTGGATAGTTGAAAATATTCTAAAATTTAGTGATGATGAATGTACAACTCTGAAAATTTAAAAAAATATATTGAATTGTATAATTAAATGGGTGAATTTTATAGCATGTGAATTATATCTCAATAAAGTTGTTACAGAAAAAGAGAAAAAGGGATAGATTTGGTATGTGAACCCTGGACTCTGTCAGATTGCATATAATCAGTGATTGCGCTGCAGTAAATAGTCCAGAGGCAATGGTTCAGGTTAACAGAGATTTTCAGAAAATATTGCTATTTGGGTGAGAGGAAGTGATTTCAAGTCTAGGGTATATTAACAAGTCAGGGAAATAATTTTTGAAATAAAACAGGAAGTGATTCCTCATCTAGAAGGCCAAGAACCAAACTATTGGTTCTCGTGAACGTGAAATGGGTCTAGAGAGTTATTTGAAACCTCACCCGATGAAAAAATATTTCAGGTTGGCTCCTGAAGGGACAGAAAAGCCAATGAAAAATTACCAGCCAAAAGTGTAAGTAAGTTGATCTGGTATCTAATCTTGACAGGATTGTCTATACTGTAGATGATTTATAAGAAAAAGTCCAGAAGATTCCACAAGGGAACATTACAAATAAAATTAGAAAAGGTGCCTAGGAAAGAGCTAGGCTTGTTGGCCAACTTTTCTTTGTTTAATCACATCTGAATCTTTATTCTCAGCTAGAATTCCTGTGGAATGGGTTATTTGTGCACTTTTCACAGTCAACAAATTGGAGGAAAATGAAAAAACTGAGGTGAATCCAGTGGCACAGAAAGTGATGGTAAAAGAAAAGAGTAAGCCAAATTCTTGGAGGCTGCAAGATGTCAGATGATAATATAAATAGACAAAAAGTAGTTCATTATAAATTAGCCAACAAGAATAATTTTGCAGTGATTTAAAGCAATTAGAGTCACAGCATCACATTAAAATCACTTTAATATTCAAATTATCTGTCACCTGTCAAAACAAGTTTTTAGAAAGAATAGCTTTCATGTGAAATATCCCATAGTAAATTCAAGGATATTCAATCCTTGATTATATTTTCATGAGTGAAGAGCACATGAATGAAATGAGTCCTATAGATAATTTGACTGATTTTTATATAGTAGGTACTGATGATTGAATATTTGTGGGGTTAATTTATGATTAAAATTTACTTATGCACCTTAAAATTCATATACTGGATAAGATGTGCACAGAGAAATGACTCACCTTTAATCTGGCAAATTAGATTTCTTGATTTTAAGGAGTCTATATCAGATGCTTTCTAAAGTAGTGTTTTTAAGGGGCACCCGATACTGATAGGGTGAGCTGGTATGGAAAGAATGATCATTCCCTTTTTTTAGAACCCTGACCAATATCTGAGACAGTCCACTTAAAAAAAAGGGGGAGAAATCTTGTTTCAATGATAAACATTTCATAGGAGACCTTATGATTGCAAATCAGAGAAAATATGAGTTTTCTCATTCCCTCACCTTACTTCCTCCTCAAAACATTTTGGACGCTTCCCAAGTGTTATTTCATATGCTAAAATCCAAGATGTAATAGGTTATTATATTTCCTTGTTGATTTTAACTCTAAAATATGGATTCAGGATTAAACTCTGCTGCTAGTTTAGCTTCTTTCAGCATGTTATCTTCTTTTCAAATGTTATCCAAATGGAACACAAATGTTCTCTAAGAATTCACAGGAGTAAAAAATATTTTTGATGGTTTGCTTAATGTTTTAAAATTTGTTCTCATTTTTCCTACTGTATAGAGACAATCTAAAAGCTATATTTTAAATCTGAGGAAAGAAACCCCACATGCCAGAGAACAGGAAATTTACTTATTTAATTTGTGATGGTTGAAAATTATTATCTGAACGTCATGATATGACAATTACTTTTTATAAACAGTAATTATTCTATTATTACTGTTGTTATTGTTATTACATTATTGCATTTTAAGAAAATTATCTTAGTAATTTGCTTTTTCAGGTAAAATGTTGTCTTCTTGGTAGGTTTCATTATACCAAGCCATGAGCTTCTAAATGTTTATATTTCACTTGATACACAATCATTTCGTTAGTATTCTTTATGAAGAGCTTTCACACGTTAGTCTACTTTAACATTAATCAACAGTATACAATTTATATCTGAAATCTAGATATGTCTCACAATTAACACTATGTCTGAATTGTTTTATTTTTTATCTTTTTAAATGAGAAATGTATCTCTCATTAACTTTATTATTCTTCAGCATAGATTTTCAAAACTAAATTGTGTTAAAACAAAATACATTTATACTAGGGCTTTAATGGTTGGCATTTCTTCTTTTTTTATTTTCTAAATATTTATTGTTTATTTACTATGTGCAGTTATTAGTCTAAGCAGTGAAAATGAATGGTAAGCCAAATGAAAGTTGTCTTAGCCCCACTGGCGGCTATAAATTCTGTTATATAATGAACTACAGAAACATAATTTTTAAATTTTTGGCTGTGTTGGGTCTTCGTTGCTGTGCGCGGGCTTCTCACTGCGGTGGCTTCTCTTGTTGCGGAGCACGGGCTCTAGGCACGCGGGCTTCAGTAGTTGTGGCATGCAGGCTCTGTAGTTGTGGCTCACAGGCTGTAGAGCGCAGGCTCAGTAGTTGTGGTGCATGGGCTTAGTTGCTCCGCAGCATGTAGGATATTCCTGGACCAGGGCTCGAACCTGTGTCCCCTGCATTGGCAGGCGGATTCTTAACCACTGTGCCACCAGGGAAGCCCCAGAAACATAAGTTAGGAAAAATAAGGGGTGCTGTAAATGTAAAAAGGGGAACTGATCCATCATGGATGTAATGATATCAATAAATGTCCTGAATATGTAAAGTTTTAGTTGACCTCTAAAAGAAGAATAAAAGAGTAGGTGTTGATAAATAGATGGAGGGATCCCATATTCTAGGAATGTGGAAAGTTCCAAGGGAAAGTGAGAAAATACTAGCTGCAAATCACTAAAAGGAAGTTGATATCAACTCCATTTTGACATTATCTGAGAGTATCTTACAGTGACTTTATCAGTATCTCACTGCTGACCAGATGGAAGTATTGTTGGTGGGAATGTAAACTGGCACAGCCACTATGGGAAGCAGTATGGAGGTTCCTCAAAAAACTAAAAATAGAGGTACCATATGATCCAGCAGTTACACTCCTGGGTACATATCTGGAAAAAAGTAAAAACACTAATTTGAAAAGATATATGTACCCCAGTGTTCATAGCAGCACTATTTACAATAGCCAAGGTATAGAAGTAACCCAAGTGTCCGTCAACAGATGAATGAATAAAGAAGTGGTAAATATATACAATGGAATATTAGTCATAAAAAAGAGTGAAATTCTGCCGTTTGCAGTAACATGGATGGACCTGGAAAATATTATGCTTAGTGAAATAAGTCAGACAGAGAAAGATATCACTTAAATGTGAAATCTGAAAAATAATACAAATGTATATAGCAAAAGAGCAACAGGCTCACAGATATAGAAAACAAACTAGTGGTTACCAGTGGGGAGAGGGAAGTGGGGGGCATGTTAGGAGTATGAGATTTAAAAATAGAAGCTGCTATGTATAAAATATGTAAGAAACAAAATATATTGTATAGCACAGGGAATTATAGCCATTATCTTGTAATAACTTTTAATGGAGTATAGACTGTAAAAATACTGAATCGCTATGGTGTAACCTGAAATTAATATAATCTTGTAAATCAACTATGCTTCAGTAAACAACAACAAAAGAACTTGGCCTGTCTGATGCTAAACCTCCTGATGGTATAAATAAATACAAAATCTTTATCACAATATGGAAGATTTGTCATGATCTGGCCCCAGCCTCCCTTTCAATCTAATTTTCTATTCCATCACATTATATAACCTACATTCCTGACAAATAATATGGGAAAATCTTAGAGGTCATAAACCAAATTTTATTTACCTTTCTGTCTCCCTCAGGATCTGGCAAAATGTCTTGCTCTAGTAGGAACTCAATAAATATTTATTAAATTTTCATTAAAATTTCCATTGCCATGGAAGTGTAGTTTCAACTGTAAAAAACAAAACAGATACTACTTATCAGATAGAAAAGCAGAAGAGTTTTTGTGTTGTTTCAATTATTAATTTGTTTTGAGAATAAAAACCAACTTAGCCAAAATAATATAATAAATAAATATTCTGTGAAAATTATTGCATAACACAGAGTGGTTTTCAGTAAAAGTTTAATGAATTCTTTAGCAAAATAAGTATGGTGTCACATATGTAAAGCTATTTGAAATATTTTAAATTTTTGTTTTCATAAACACATAATTTATTTCGTTTTGTTTCACATAGTTTATAAGAAGGCTTAAATGTTAAATATGTTTGGAACTTGGTGATCTATGAATAAAAACAATAATTAAGGTTTCTTTATCTCAGAAACTCATTACTGTTGTCTGAAATTCTGTCATTTGCTTTATGTAGTCAATTTGTAATGGGGAATTGTCATATAAATTAATAAACGGATAAGTTCACTTTTCAATTATACTAACAAATTATATTATTAAATAAAAAACAGATTTCCTAATTATAAAATGCAATTGAGATATTATTTGAGATACATTCTTTAGTAAAGTTTCTAATGAAATTCTAAAGCCAGATGGTTGGTATTTTTATCATTATGAGATGATTTACATTCTTGGTGTTCTGTGGTTTTGTTTTATTATTCTCTGTGCTGTGTCCCTGGTGAATTTATGCTTTCTAACCAATTATGTAACTCTAAGCTCGGTTCACTTAGGGAGGAATCTGTGGCAAAGCTTAAGACAACAACTTTGTCTTTATGCTTCACCATGATGAGGAAAGAGTTTTTATTACTCCTCTGCTGGCGGAAGGGGTGGGGTGTGGGTACCTCACTGATGTTGTGCTAAGTACATTAAATGAATTCCTTACTTAAACCCCACAATAATCTTTTAAGGAATGAATTCTTTCTGTTCCTATTTAATATGAAGAAAGTGGCATTCCTCTGGTCACACAGCAGTAAAAAATCCTGGGCTGCTTTTCTCCTATAATTTTCAGGTTCACGTAGTTGGAATCTTCTGAGTTAGCCATTAAGCTCTTTTGCTTCTAAGGGAGGTAGACCCACCAGCTGTGTTTTTAGGTTGAGCAAGGTGAAAGGTGCTCACACTTCCATTTTCTGTTTCTGTGACCTTGAGAAATTTATGTAATCTTTCAGTTTCATTCTCTAAAAAGTGAGGATAATAATAGCACTTATCTTTTGAGGTTATTGAGATAGATAAATAACATAAAGTGTGTAAACCATACTGCCCAGTGCCTTGCACTGAATCACTTTTACTGTTATTATTCTTAATGGTAGAAACACTGAAACAAGTAACCTAGTCAGGACTTGAGGCTTTTCCCCAACAGCCTGGTTTAGGTGAGTTGTCTCTAATCTAGTCATCTGTGTAATCAGAATAAATTTACTACCTCTAAGGATTTCCATGAAGATTTTAAACTGATAGTGTATATAATGCTCCTAGGATAAAGTCTGACATAGGTCTTTGTGTATATTGGTTTCTTACTCTTCTCTGTGTGAATTACCTTGGCTACAATCTTAATATATGGGGAATGGAGCCATCGGAAGATGCAGGGACCACCAACTGAGTTTAAAAATCTTTATGAGTTTTTAAGTCTGTGTGGAATACTATTTGGGTAACAGTATTTGGACTGGGAGAGATACTCTAAGGTGCCAAGTTGCAAGTGTACAATTTATGTGGCTTTTCAGATTAATATGTTATAAAGGAACTTGGTCACTAACATGCCAATTCTGCTTTTAAAAGTTTAACAGCATTGCATAATGAAATAAGATCCTGTGATTTTAATGTCTTATAATGCAAATTTCACAACCTTTTGAAATACAGCCTTTTAAATTAATTTTAGCCAGAAAAAGTACCTTAAAGTATGTAGACTTATTTAAGTAATTCTTTAAACATATTAAACAATGATCTATTAAACTGGCCTCAATGAAAATATAGCTATATTAAACAACTTTAATATTGAATATGAAATTTTTTTTGTCTCTGTGGAAAGGCCCTATTAATTGCCAAGTAAGATCTGTGAAAATACTGCGTATAAGTAAGCATTGATGTGATCAGCCACACTAAAATCAATTTTGGTGGTCAGTTGTAAAAATTTGATGATAAAAATGAAATGTAGTTTTATAGAAACAGTTTAAATTCATTATTTATACAAAATGGATTACTAAACTCTTTATATCGTTTAAAGATATTGTCATTTAGCAGAAATTTATGTTTTATTATTTTAACTAAAAGTTTTATATTAGTCCATTGAATCATATTCAGAGATCTGAATCATTTGTAAAATTTCTAGGAAATAATCCAAGTGTTTTAGATTATGAATATCCCATATCTGAACAGTGGGATTACAACATATGTTTTTTTAACTGAAGTCAGCTATATATGATCACTTGCTTATATCTATATTTTTAAACACTTAGACTTTGCATATGTATTCTGCTAAACACTACAAGTCAGTTTATATATTATTAATTTATATAGAATATCACTCAACAGGCTAGATTTTATACTTCAAGGGTTATTTATAAAATTATGAAGGGAAATTTTTACCATATGTGCCATACATACTTGTTTTAGAACCTAATAATGTAAAATGAGTCACCTCTGGGTTGGAATTCAACATTTGTGTAAAACAACATAATTTTTGATCAACATTTTACTACTGTACAACACTACAGAAAAAATGTAAAAATTTTCAGTAACATAAGAAAATGTATCAATTGTGTTTTTTAGTTGTTTGATTTTTTTTGTTATTTTATACTTTTCCTTTGAAGAGTACCAAACCTGAGGCCTTTTAGTTGATAGCAAGTTGATTTAATATTATAACCTTCTCATTGATAGAGTTAACTAATTATTCTTTGTCTATAAATTCAAACACTGTGGAAGCAGCTAAAATAAATATTCATAAACACTCTAAAATCAAATATAAAATTTTAAATAAGATGTAAAGAAACTGTATTCCCATCACAGTTCAGAATATTTCTGTTGACTATAAATAATCAATTTGATTAGTCAACACAAAAAAGCAATATATACCAACATTTTTCTTGGCAAAGGAGGTATAACAATGAACAAAACAAAAAAATCATTGCCTATAGGAGCTTTCATTTAGTGGGAAAATTAGGCAAAAAGCAAGGAATAGTTAACATAATGGTATGAAAAATGGTGATGTGTACTAAAGAGAAAAATAAGAGGGGTTTTAGAAGGAGGTTAGGGAGTTGAATAAAAGAAAATACTGGTTTTTCAAAATTAAATAGAACAGTCAGGGAAGATTTCATTGAAAAAGTGACATTTTATTAAGTATCTGAAGGTGGAGAGGGAGTCAGCCATGCAAGTCTATGAAGGAAGAACATGTTAGGTAGAGGAAACAGAAGTGCAAATGTCCTGAGGCATAGAACAGTTAAGAGGTCAAAGTGAGCCAAGAGGATAGTAGTAGATGTTGAAAACAAGACAGCAGGGCCAAAATGGAGTTGCTTATGCTAAGCTCTACGTCACTACCTTTGAGTGATCTACCTAAAAAGCAAGGATTTTGTAACTTACCAAATAGTTTACTGTGCTTCATATTGTTTCTGAGTTTTTCACCCTGAGCAACTTGGAAAATAAAATTGTTTTTTGCAGAGATGATGAAGAAATAGATTTGCGTTGGGAGGTGGGGGAGTGGAATAATCAGGTGCTCAGTTTTCAGTATATTGGTTTAATAGTTCTATTAGATACTCAGGTGGAGATGTCAAGTAATTAAGTTGGTTACATGAGCTAGATGAGGAGAGAGCTATGTATGGGCTTGAGATAATAATCTAGGAGATTTCAGTATATTTAAAGCAATTACGAGTTCACCAAAGATTTGATAGAAATTAGAATGTAGATGAAAAAGAAATCTGAAGGGTAAACTCTGGGCCCAGCAACCTGTAGGGTTTGGGAATAAACAAATGATTGAGAAGGAGACCCTAAAAAAAAAGAAGAAAGACAATGAGACCATGGGTTACAGAAAATTGAATGAAAACAGGAGGTGGGAGTGAGTGATCAACTCTTACTAATGGAGCAGGGAGAAGGGGAATAGAGAACTGATTTTAATCTAAACCTTTAGTTCAGAATTGTCAAATTCAAGGGAATCTTATGTTATTCAACACAATAAAATTATTTTACCAATTAAAACTACATGTTCAAGAATGCCAAATAATTAATTATCAATCTACTAATATGGAAATAAAATTTTCTGGCACTTGAAGAAAGAGGAGATTGTTCCTGGCCCTTTTAAAATAGCTCTGAGACAGAAACAGCCACTTTTTGGGGAGATTTGTGTTACTGTTACTTCATACTGTGCTCATTATCTCATCTGCTTTTTATGTTATTTTGGGGGGAGGGATATTTTCCCTGCTTGATTTTAGACATTTGCTACTAAACTCTTAAGTGTAGAACTTGGTGGCATATTGAAATTTTTTCCTTTGACCTCTTAATTAAATCTGAAGTTTACCAGCCTCTTTTTGGTCATTTGACCCCTTGTAATTCCTCTTGTTTCAGTTTTACTGAGCACCTCATTTTGACAGGTAAGACTGGTATTCTTATGACATGATAGAATATTTAGCCAATTGACATTTAAGTCTCAGACGGCTGGACATTTTCCTTAACTTCCTAGCCCTTAACATGCTTTTATGAAAGAAGAAGAAAATCCTTTTGGCCACATTAAGGGTCTCTCATTGTTTGGTGTCATCATGTGACAAGTTCTGATCACTGATCTGTTACAGGAAGTGTGACGATTTAATTGCCAGCACAAGGTCGTCTAGAGCTTTTCTTACTCTTGCACATCAATGGAACTTTGAGATGGTGGTTGCTCTGTCAGTCTGGGTTCCTGAGAAACTAAGGTAAGCAGAGAACTCTCTTCCCACCTGCTGACCTGTGATAGACATGTAATAAAACACAAAATACACCTTTGTTGTTTTAAACCCCTTAGTTCGAGATAACATTTCATTTTTTGTTTTGTTTTGTTCTGTTTTTTAAAGTACAGTGTAACCCAGCTAATCTGGCTGAAATAGTTTTGTAGGAAGTCTGCTTCCACAGTTTTTCGAGGATCTAGAAATCAGTGATCAGTGATGGTTTTTATCATTTACATTAATTGTTAAGGACATTTTCACATTTCTAATTTTTATTGTAAAATATTGGTTTATTTGTAAATATATTTGAAAAATTTTAAAAAATGAAGTTAATAAATTTTAAATAAAGCCCTCATTGGTAATCTCAATGTATATTATCATTGTATATCAATTACATTTAGTAATTATTTTAATGTTTTTATTCTTGTTTATTTCAAAGTTGTTAAGGTATTACTTTAGAGTTAAAATAAAATCCTCATAATAGCTCATCTTTTTTGAGCATTAATTACCTTCCAAACACTGGTCAAAGAGCTTAATGTGCATTAATTTATTAAACGGATTAGCTACATTTGGTCCTGTCCAAACGTTTATTGAGACATTTCATCTGCCAAAAAGTTTTTGATATTTGGTGCTATCCAAAACATCCATTGAGATATTTGACCCATGCCAAAAAGTCTTTGAAATTTGGTCCTGTCCAAAACGTCCATTGAGACATTTGGTCTATGCCAAAATGTCCTTGAAATTTGGTCCTATCAAAAACATCCATGAGCATATTTGGTCCATGACAAATGGTCCTTAATATTTGAGCCCGTTAAAAATGTCCATGCTTAGAAAACATCCCTGGGTTCAAATAGCCCCTAACATTTATTTATACTTTTTGTTGACAGGATTAATACATAAATACTATTATGTTTTATTGGTCCAATAATTGTGTTGTGGTTGTATTGCCAATAATAACCCTTCTTGCCTTGGTAGACTTGGTAATCACACGTAGGGCTAAGTAGATGGGTCAGGGTTTGAATCTTGCAGAAGAGTGTAATTTATATTAACTATATATACTGAGGAAGAGTCGTACAGTTTGAGAAATGCACAGAGGATGACAAGTCCAGGACAGGATCTCACAATGCATGATGTGTTAATATGCTACTGGGCATTTGTTTGGACGTGGCTTGATCATTCAATAAGTGTAGAGTTTAAAAGGAGGAACTTGGTCAAGTTGCTGTGTAAAATGGGCTGGAAACACATTGAGGTGAACACTTTACAGAGAGTCTCACTTGTTTGGGAGGAGTGAGAATGGGTATGGCTCTCCTGCTCCTTAGTGGTTGAGTGTAATAGACACCTTGAGGGTGATACCAGGCATGTAATTAATCCTTCTACAATCATTCCCAAGGTTAATGGGCAATATTTCCCTTGAATTGATGTCTTATAAAGGTATGATAGCAGTAGACCACAATAAGTGTCTGCTGCTATTCAGAGAGGTTTTAGTGGGTGTGACTCCCACACATACCTGCTAATCAGCATGGACCATCACTGGCTGGTACCTACTTACTAGCTGATTCAGTCCAGATGAACCTGGAGTTGAATCCATAAGACATTAGTAAGGTTTTTCCTACCTAGGCAATCCATCCATCCATCCATCCATCCATCCATCCATCCATCCGTCCATCCATAACCATTTTTCTGTTGCTTGTCAATATGACATCTTTATTTGAAAATTCTTAGTGGAATATGGCAGAAATAGTATACTCACAAAAAGAAAAGCCAATGCTACCTTATAATGGCTTTTGTTACCTTTTCTATTTCTTTAACAGAGATAGGAGTAAAAGGTACAGTTGTTGTAAAGAGAGGGGGACCTGCAATGTCCAGTGTACAACTAGTCAGGATTTGGATAATATTACAATCATTCTCGATGGGACAGGAAAACATCAGCACAAAGTTGGTATTGAAGAGGAATTAAGGAAGACTGAATAGGTTAAAATGACAGGCAGAAGAAGGACCAAATGCACTACCATCGCAGATACTTCAAAGAACTCTCCATGATATTCATGATGAAGGTCAGAAAGAAACTCATTAAAGTAGCAAGTAAATAGAATTCAAAACAGACGACAATCTTTGCACGGAATTGAAATTCCAGAGGAGTGTATAGTGACCAGATGTGGAGCATTTTTTATGCATGATTCCAGTGCTTAAGATGATGAAAGAATTATTTACACAGCTTATGACAATATTTGATGTTTAAGTGCCAATACCACACTATTCAGTGATGGCACCTTCACAATGGCACCAAAACAGTTCACTCAGTTATGTATGTGCACCGTGTAGTGTTGGATTACAGTATGCCACTGATTTATGTACTAACAATGAAAAGGCCAGAAGACACTTACAGATATAAATTTGATAAAGTACTTGCATTTGCATAAGAAAGAAATCTCAGCATTAACCCTTCATTATGCATGATGGATTTTGAGATTGCAAATATGGATGCAATTTGACTATTCCTACTAAATGCACACGTAAATGTTGATCGTTTCACTTTTCACAGTCACTGTGGTGAAAAATATCTTATTTAGGTCTAACATGTGAGTATATAAAAACGGAAAATAACACATGTAAGTGCATCCATGTTGTTTGGACTTCCATTTTTTTGTGGCTTTGGAAGATGTAATTGAAACTTCTAAGTACATTGTGGGGCATGCAGAAGAACATTTAGATGACCTATTGTATTATGTTGAGACAGTATAAGATATTGTGGAAGATATTTTGTGGGTGCAGGTTGTAGAAGAACGCAGAAAGTCTAATGGGACCTGCACTCTGAACCACTAGACTAGATTCCTGTGTGACTAAATAGTCTTTATACCCATTATTTTAGATGTTTTATAATGCACTTGACATTTGGCTGATATTGAACATTAATATTCTTGCCAATATTTTACATGAATAATTTTGAGGTAAACATTGGGTAAGCTTTCCTCTTTGTGGTTCAGAATATTTCCATGACTTAGGTGCCTAGAAGTGTCTATTCTGATTTAAAGAACATAAGCTTTTTTTTAGCACTTGAATAAAAAATTCCATATTGATATTTTTCTAAATTATTGTATTAAAGAACTGCCAGCAGTATATGAAAGAGTCCCCATTGAATGGATGTGGATCTAAACCAGCCTAGAATCATGGGTAAATATAGTGTAGGATGGACTAAGGCTATTTCAACATTGAGACTAGAAGTATGTGAAGGACAATATTAAATTACACAATTTCTTTATTATGCCTACCTTGTGACTTTCTCAAAAATCTACTTTCAGTACATGTATTTATAAAATATTCATGTTCTGCATTCACATTGACTTGATTAAATGTAAAATAACAGTGTCCAATATTAGGAAATAAGCAAAATAACTGAAAAAAAACCCTGTGCAACACTGTATCAGACCTAAAGAGAATGTCACACTGTTCAATTTTAAATTAAGAGGACAAAATAACTCATGATATAGTAGATAAGTGCAGGAGCATGAAGAAAATGTTTACCAGATTGAAATAACAAAGGAGAACAAATGAACCAAATCCAGGACTGAATAACAGAATTACTATGCTTCTTTTGTTAAGCATTAATTTTTCATAGGCTTTAAAAGGATTTGACTTATTTCTTGTGGTTATAGAATATACAAAATCCATTGCCAATGACACTCATTATTATGCATACAGAACCTGGTGTGTTAGCAATGAAGTGAACCAGAGAATAATGCTGGGAGAATCTTCTGCACTCTCTTCATTTAAATTGTAAGCAGAGTCAGAGGTTTGCTAGAAGAAAGAATATTCTACATTTTTGGTCTGCTTTTTCCAACTTTGCTAGAAGAGTTCTTGGTGCCAAAGTTTACATCATTGTTTAGCTGACCCCCTTCTTATGACTCTGCTGTTAGTCACTCTAATTTATTCTAAAACTGTGGAAAAAGAGAAAAAAAAAAATAGTTGAAAGATCTTAAGATTGTTTTGTAGATTTTATTTCTAAGAGGAGAATGTGTCCCAGTCAGTGTCTATAATAAATCTTGGTTGTTTGTGACAAATTACTTAAATTTTCTGATTCTAGGTTATCCATTTTAAAAATTTAGTAGTATTAGTAACTGTTCTTTTGAAAAGGTTGTTGTGAGTTTGTGAGCTTTAAATAAGCAAGTGTATGTGGAGATTTGAAAACCATAACAATTATGTAATATACAAAAAAAAATTGCCACAAGAAATCCAATATTTAATAGTTGTTTATTAAATCTCTTCCCCAATACTATATCTGCTGTATAATTAGATTTTTAAAATTCCATTCATAGCATGATCTGAATGGCTTTTCATAATATTTTAGACCATATTGCTTTTGTTCTTCTCTGAAAGGGACCACTGGGATATTTGACAATGAGAGAAAAATAGATATCTTCTAGTTGGGATAAAAGGTGCCATTATAAGAATAGATTCCTTGAATAAGTAATAACAGAAATACACCTCTTTTTTCTAAATGTTATTCTCATAATATTTCCATTTATATAAAATGTATTTTTACTTCTATTATAAAATATAAAATCTGATATATAGTTAAGTGGTTTTACTACATTTAGAAACCATTTGGGTCCAGATTTAAGCCTCCATATCTAGATCAAATATAACTATTTAAGAATATACTAATTGGTTATCCCAAATTCCAAAACTGATCTGAGAGTAGAGGTAGTTAGGAGCCATAGCCCCAGTGCATATCAGGCAAGTTAGTGTTAGCATTTAGTAGTTATTTCTGCCATATGCTGGAAGGCATTGTGCTTTTACGTATTGACATTTCCTTTGATACTTCCACAATATATGTTTCAAAGACCAAATAAAGTAGTTTTACAAAGTAAAATTTGGATTTTGATGTCTGCTCAGGAATGGATATAGAACATTAGAAACTTGTTTTACTGTCCTGAATCTGATATTTATTCAAACTCTGTGGGAAATCCAAAAATAGATTTGCAAGTTTCTATTCATGTTTTCAAGGCCCTGAATGAGAAGTTAACAGTAACTTTCCTTCATCAATCATATTGTGGTGTGATTTCTAGCTTGAAACATTGAGCCTTACACTGCAATAGTTGATTTAATGGAATAGGAATTTTGGTTTCTAGTTAGATTCCGTTAACATTCATGTAGGAACATGGTTAGAATTGAAGTCAGTTGTTGTTTTCCAGTTTCACAGATGTCCCTGCTTAAAATTTTAGTGTAATTTTCCTAATACCAATTCTCTTTATAATATACAATTTGAGAAAAAGATAAAGTAAAATTCAATATTTTTGCTGAGTATTATGATATTATTACTTTAGGTAAATATATCAGTCTAGGTATTAAGTATAAAAAAATAAGTTGCAGGTGTCTGTAATATACTGATTGTCAAACAAATAATAAGATCATGAAATTTGCCAGAAGATAATTCAGAATAACAAGGCACCATTTAAAACACACATACACCTGGGCCCCTAATGTTTATCTGTCTGTTTCTCCAAAAATCAAATTGAGAACTTGTTCACAGGAACTCATAAATCGAACCATGTTCTTATAAAAATGCAGCATAAAAATTAGGCATCTGACAACTACTGAAGCTCGTGTGCCTAGAGCCCGTGCTCCACAACGAGAGAAGCCACCGCGATGAGAAGCCTGCGCACCGCAACGAAGAGTAGCCCCCTCTCGCCACAACTAGAAAAAGCCCGCGCGCAGCAGCGGAGACCCAATACAGCCAAAAATATATAAATAAAATAAATAAATTTATTAAAAAAAAAAAATTAGGCATCTGGGTATCTGGAACTCAAACCCTCTTTAAACATTAAAATCAGTGCTTAAATTGCTTCTAAAAGTGAACAGGAAATGCGTCCTGGCTGTGTGTTTTATGTGGCCAGGAACCTTCTGTAGGTGGGCTGTCGAATTATCCAGACACTTGGTGTGAAACTGAACATATTCAAGATAAGTCGCAAATAGGTGTTGTTAAAATAATATGACCTGGGTCTTCAGTTTGATGTGTTTATTTGACAGTTTTCTAAAAAGGGGAAGTGAAATTGTCCTGTGCATTTTTCATAAGTCAGTTATTGTAAATACATTTATATTTGTCTCTGACTCTGTGTCTAACTAACAGCAAACTCAAATTGGAAAGAGCAAGACTGAAAGACGTATTTATTTGTTTACTTTTAGTATCCACTATATGAGTTTTCAGACTCAACTGAATTTTAAAGGCATTTTATTCAGATCAATGAATATGGGGAGATAAGAGATAATTCGAAAGAATATTCTTTGAACTTTTAATTATCCCCTGCATCTATTTATATATAGGGAGTCTGTGAGTACAAGCATTTTTGTTGCTGTCGTTATTTAATTTTTTACTACTATTTTAAGAATGCATTAAAATGTAAAGACACAGAGCACTTGCCTAATGGAAAAACAAGTAGAAAGAGTGAATTGTTTTACTGACTACTTACTATATTCATAACATGTCAAAATAAAGACGCCTCTTCTCTTTGTTATTTATACGACTGAGGTTCCCTCCCATTGCCCTCAAAATGTGAGAGAAAATAATTCCTAAGTCACACTGCAAATATCACCATTCTAACATGGAATCATCTCCCTCTTCTCACTCAGGAGAGCAGGGACTATGAGTGATGATGTTTCATGTCAATGCATGAGGCCTGAAGTCAATGTTTAGAACTGTCTCCAGAAGCCAAGGAGAAGGTTTAAGATGGGGAAGTATATATTAATTAGCAAAGCTAATGCCAAAAAAAAAATCAAAATAAATAGAAGGTCATGAAAGCCAAATATTGAGGTTCACCTGAAAACCATGGATAAATTGAAAATAAAATAGATATAAGCATAGAAACTCCATCTATGTTACTCTCTGCAATGATAAACACCAAGTTGGAGACAGGCTGGGTAGGGCTTCTTTTCTTGTTGATCTTAAAGAGTCTAGATTCACCAGGTACAACCTGACAGGTCTGTTATGGAAAAGAGTATCGGTGATGCTTTCAATGTGTGTGATCACAATTATAATAGCAATAATAATGGTTAACAGTAGGTTATCTTAGAACAGAAAGGCAATCTTTCTCTATGCTGGTCCTTCATCTCAACTATTGTCAGTGGAACCAAGTCACTTATGTGTATTATAAAAGTAACTTAAATGTGTTTTGATAGATCATTCACCTTTATAATTATTTTTGTGTATGTTAATACTAAAATCATATTATTTCTTGGTATACCCAAAATACCTTTTGGATAACTGTCAGTGGCAGCACTTGGTCCCAAGCTTTGGTTGTGGGGGAAAGGTTATAGATAAAGACTGGAAAAAATAATTCGTGGGCAAGGACTTAAAATTAAAAACCTATATTGAAAATAGTGCAAATCTAGAGACCAAAAATTCTTATATAGATTGAAGATTAAAAAATATGAATGAAGTTAAAAATTAGGAAACATTCAAGTATTAAAGATGAAGGGAAAATAAGAAGAAGACAGCATGGCATAACTGAATGTGTGGAGGCATAAGCTGTAGAGATAGGGGATCTAAACCTAGCTCAGCTTCTTACTAAGTATAATATATAAATCTCAGTTTCATCACCTAAAGATGAGATTCATAATAGCTAGCTTACTGGTTTGATATGAATATTAAATATAATTATATCAAGAATATAACAAAATATTTTAGTAAATGGAGTAATTGTCTGGCAAGCAGTCACTAAATCAGGGAGTAAAAGTAAGAGTAAGAGTAAGTAGGAAGGAAGAAATTTTCCCAAGCTAGTGAGATGCAAAGTTCAGGGAGTCAGCAGGAGGCCAAGCAGTTTGCCCAGTAACAAGCAAACTTTGAGATGTATTTTTCTTTAACTATTCCATAGCTGTAGACAACTGTGTTAATTTCAACGTTTCTGCAGTATCCTGTAGTATTAGGTACTTTGCCTAAAATATAGAGGATGATCATGAAATGGCTTTAATGAATAGATATATGCATAGAGCAGATAATGCAGTGTAATGAGCACTGGGCTTTAAATGAGGTTCTTATTTCCAGTTCCAAGTAGGTCACTGGATAGCTGTGAGAACTTGAGCAGGTGATTTAATCCCTGGAAGTAGTGTGGTCAACTGATGAAACAGTTTTTAAAATGTAGCAGATTTAATTTTTACTCATAAACAAAATTTATTTTTAATCTTAGCTTTTTTTTTTTTTCTCTTAACTCTGGACATATTTCCCAAATGGCTATGGCTTAGGTTTCAAGTGCCAGTATTGGCAGTGACTCTTCATGACATCATTAGATGTGCTGTTCAAATAAAATAAAATTACCACTAACATATGTAAAATATAATTTAAGAAGTAACCAAAGTACACCCAAAAGATGTGGGATCTTAAAGCAAATATAAATGGTATTAATGTTATCTACACCATGTATTGCTCCTCCCAAAAAGGAAACTTAATGGATGAGGCGGTCACTGGGAGAGATTCCTTTCCTGTTAAAAACATAACATCATCATTAATTATCACTCTCTGTATAATCAACCACTGTAGGGCTGAAAACAAGTGATACTCTATCTGGCAGTATTCTGAACTCTGCACGTTTCATGTTGTAATTGGTGAAGTTGATCGTGTTAAGAAAAACTCAACATGGTTACAGAAGAATTAGAAAATAGGAATTTAAAAGCATCAAGCCGTGGATATACTGTCACATGATTTGATTTTTTTTTTGTTTTTTATTCAACAAATATTTATTGAGCAACTATCATGTTCTTGGCCATATTCTAGATGCTAGTGAGAATGAGAGAGACATGACCCTTGAATGTGTCATTTCATTAAGTACTACAAGCAGGTGAACATGAAACACATACGTAAATGCCAACAAATATCAAATAATGATGAGTACAATCCAGAAAATTAAAATAAAGTGAGGTAATTGAGAATAACTGAATAGTCACTTTAGATGGCCAGAGCAGATTTCTCTGGCTGCTATGTCAGTAATCGGTGACAGAATAATAGCGGTGATAGCTGTAAATGCCTTTACAGTGGTCAGTTGCAGGAAAGTGGCAGCTTGAACTAGATTTGGGTTAGTGAAAATGAGAAAATAAAAATATCGGTGCTATGTTTTGGTATAGTACTGAGAGGATTTACTCATATATTTAATGAGGGAACTAAGAAAGGAGGGAAACCAGGATAAAACACTAGATATTTTGCTTGAGCTTCTGGGTCTATAGTTTTAATTACAGAGCTGGGAAAGACTGAGGGAGAAGAATTTGAAGGAGGTAAATAAGAGTGTTCTTGAGGAAGGTGCATTAAAGTTTAAGAATCCTCTTATATATCCAGTGGAGAGGTCAAGGAGACAGCTGGAGTTCAAAAGAAAGTTAAGAACTGGAGATGTAGATTTTAGAGTAGCCCATATATCTTAATAACTCCGCTTTTATTGATCCTCAAGGCATTGTGCTACTCCTCCTCTCAGTTTTGGTTTTTACAACCTAAAGCTTCCTTGATTTTACGTTTTTTTAAACTTTGAATTCCAAAGACTTTCCCACCACTTACATTGGCTCTGTATCATTAACCTCAGGAAATTTACAGAACCTTTCCAGTACTTATAGTATAAAAAAATGGTTTCATGCATGAATTAAACAAAAGAACATTTGTGCCTGAGTCATGGGGCTCTTTCCAGTCTCTGGAATTTTGATTCTTTATCTGTAAAGAATAAAATTTGGTAGTGTTTTTAATTAACAAAAAAAAAATCTTTGAAACTCTGGTTGAAAAAAAATGTCTCAAGTGGAACCTCAGGAAATATAAGTAAAACAGGTATGTTCTGTTTAAAGGAGACTAGAAAAATTCAGCCTTTTAAGTCAACACTCTATGCCACTCATTTGGTACTCAGACCTGCCCACTTAGGGCTCTGCTTATGTGCCATATGATTAGATGGTATCTAAGGCCCCCTGTGGGACTAATGATTTTATTAGGTTATTGCCTCAGGATGGAAATATCTCCTATGGATTCAGCTGGGTCTGAATTAGTTTTAGACTGTTGCCAATTCCAGAATCTGCAGGTGGTAACCTACACACGTGGGAGCACCTGGATAGGCAGAGGTTAGAGTTGGAGACAGAATCTTGACAGTCAGAAATGTTCTGTGTAGTGCAGAGCAGTTGCTCTGTGATTTGAAACACATGGTACATAATCTACAGAATCCACAGACTGGAAGAACTACACACTGATAATTGAGATTTCACAGTGTGACATTGTGCATCTCCTCTTTTATTTAGAATCACTGGCCAGGGTGCTAATCTACATCAGGATTTTCTAAAGAACTGAGAAATTAACCACTTATACTTTTTTTTTTTTTTTTTTACTGTTCAAACTGCATTCAGTTATACAAAATGAATAATAATGAATAAATGCATTATCTTCTCCAAACTTTTAAGAGTACACATGGAATGTATTTTAGCAGCATTTCCTTTATGAATCTCAAGTTATTGCTATGAACAATAACATTTATGTTGTGCTGTAGATAGAGAAGAAGCTCTGTATATGTTAACAAGGTTTCAGAGGGCTGACTAATTTAGCGTATAATTGTTTTACCAACTGTATCAATTTCTCCTCACAGGTTTGAATTGTTTGTCTCCACTCTGGTTAACAGATGCCCTTAGGAATTATTCAGATGTATGTACTACTTTTCATCCCTGCCTTCAGTACTTTTCTGAAGTAAAAGGACTATCATTTCAAAGGCTATTGTAATCAGAGTGGTGATTGTTCTCTTCTCCCTGTTCATGCCATAAAATTTATCGAGCACCTTCTCTATGCCAGGAATTGTTCCACGCACTTGTCAGTAAACAAAATAAAAATCATTGCCTTATATTCTAGCAGTGAAGAGAGACAAAAACAAACAAAAAACAAAAGCAAAAAAAACAAAACAAGAAAGCGAAGACAGGTAAAAATACCTAAAAATAGGTAAAATATTGAGGATATAAGACCTTGTGCTATTTTAAAAAATGAAAAATAATGAAGGATACTAGAGATTGGGAATATTGGATGTGAGGAATGTTGGAGCAAGAGTGCAGGCTGCGATACAAGATGGACCTTATTAACACGGTGACTTGGAGCAAATATTTAAAGGAAGTGAGGGAATTAGTCGTGCAGACATCTGGGAAAAGAGCCTTCTAGACAGCAGGGAAATTAGCAAACTCCCTGTTTTGGGAGCATTCCTGGAACAACACAGAGGCTAGTGTGACTGGAATGAATAGTGCTGAGGGAATAATAACAGAAGATGAGGTCAGAGAGAGGACAGAGAACAGATAATGCAAAACTTCATAAGCCATTGTAAGAATTTAGGTTTTTATTTAAGTTGTGATTGATTCTCCTATTGGAGCATGCCATAAACTACAAATAGCACCTTTTCCCATCAGAGGTATCTTTAGTGCCATAATTCCTGCCAAGTCATATGACCCAAGTGGCAGGATTTCTTGTACCATGGCTGGACCTGCAGCAGAATTCATTCATGCTGTGGAACTGCTGGCCTGAAGCAAATAGACTGCAGACATTTCTCCATCAAAGATGAGTTTATTTGGAATCAGCAGAGAATTGCAATTCAGAGTCTGCAACCACATGAGCCACATTCAAGTCCCTGCATGGCAAGGGAAGGAGAAAGCTTTTATAGAGAGAAAAAGGTAGTTGGGAGGGTCATAATAAACAAACAGCCCATGGCTTTTCATTGGCTGAGTCCTTGTCAGGAAAGAAGAGGAATCTTTCTTTTTCCACTGGGCTCTGCTGTTATCACAGGGTGTGAGATTTCCCCCGCTTTGGTCTCCCACCTCTATTTAATTGAGGTTTCTGTTTATTAATTTTTACAAACAGCTTTTCTTGTCACTCGGTGTATGGCTGGAGAAGTATCATCAAGCACGAATAGGCTGCTTTCAGAACCCAGAGAAGCCTGTCAGGTGTTGTGCTTCCTCCTTAATTATTAGCCTGTGTGAGATGCAATGATATATCCTTTATGTTGGAGGTGATATCCCAGCATCCTGAGGATCACTAAATTCCCTAATACTCCACTGATGCAGCAGGCCCCTGAAACTTCATAGTGTTTATGTCTTTTCCTCAGGAGTATGTGTTTTACTAAGGCTTCCTATTTATTTGACATTTCCTTGTTCATTATATCCAGTCAATGTTCTGTTATTGGTAAAACGGATATTCTACAGAACGTCCAGGTGGTTTAGGTCTCTTTGGACTATACTATGACAGATGGCAGAAGGGTTAACTTAGCCTGGAGTAAAATTGTAAATGTGTGCTATATTTTTCATCCCATTTGATTGTGAACTGCTTCTGATTCTCCTTCTTCAGAGGTAAAAAAGAAAGTACTTGCCAGATCAATGACACCATACTATGTACCTGAGTCTTTGTTCATTTTTTTCTAGCAGATTCCACATCTGCCATAGCAGCTTCAACTGGGGTTCTATATGGCAAAGCTTGATCATTGGTGTCTGCTACTATTCATCTTCTTTTTATAGTAGGAGGAATGAAATGAGGTATGATAGCTCCATAGACTTTTTATTGGGTTAGCTTCCTTCGAAATCCCAATTATTCATCCTTGATTTCTTTTTGTTATATTACTGTGGTGATCTGTTGTTGGCTACCCATCTATCTTGACCTATCCTCTATTAATTGTCGCTATAGTTCTCTGAAGTTAGGCCTGCCTGCTGCCTTCAAATGTTTCCACTCTTTGTTATCATTGGGCCTATTTTTCTTTGAAGGCTAAGTGTTACCACTTGGTCTCTATCAGTTCAGGATTCTATCATGCCATTGCTATCAGTGAGCCCAGTTCAATAACAACATCTCCTTCAGAGATGCTATTGTCTACAGAAGAGAGCCTTATTGCTTTGGAAAATAGTATATTCTAGGGTGTCCCACAGAAGATAATTGGCTGAAATTTTCTGATGTTATATGGTATATTCACTCTAGCATGCGCACTTCTCTGTGGCTTTTTATCCTTGTCTCTACGATCTGCCACATCTGTTCTGGTCTTTCTACAACATTTAAGATGGGACACCCCTTTCAGCAAGCTTCCAGTTTCCAAACCCCAACTTAGCAGCAGTATATTAATTTCATTTTTCTGAGGTCCTCGCCACAGAGTTAAATACTGCAAAGAATGCTCCCTTATTGATAAACTCTCCTTTGTTCAACTTCCTATCCCTTTGCCCTATATTCGTCATTTTCAAAATTCATTTCCATAAATACACAGGAAGCTGCTGCTTTCTGAACATGTTGGCTGGGTCCTCCACTCCTGTTCTCCTGGGTATAACCCTTTCACCACGGGAATCTCAGCACTCCCTGGGAAATGTTGTGACTCAACCATAGTTACTGGTCTAGTGACCAAGAAGGAAGGAAGGAAGGAAGGAAGGAAGGAGTATATCCTCAGGAGTGCATGTGTGGTCTTGCAAGGAAGAGACCTCTGGATTATTGTTAAACAAGAGTCAGAAATTGGGTCATATCTGCAGATTTTCAAGTGTATTGAGCCAGATGTGTACATCCCAAGTTGCAGATTACCTTCCATCCCAGTTAATGCTTGAATCGAGAACTAAACCTTCCCTGAAACTCTGCTGCCCTTATAATGACATTCTGTCCCTTGGCCTCAACTTCATCTGTTCCTTAGCTCCGGGAGAAGAGGATCTTTTTATATACTGACAAAAAAGTCCTCTAATTTTTACACTTCACCTTAAATTACTGAGTAATTACCCTAAGCTCTTCATTGTTTTCCTCCAGTGCATTCATTGTCCTATATAGTTAGTATTTTCTCTAATTTCTCAAATACCTGATGTATTGTATACAAGACTGTGTTCTCTTTTACTAAGATTATTCTATGTCTGTGAAGTATATAACAGTGTTACCACGAGAGTTTACCAGGGGCTATCAGTACTCTACCACCAGTGCTAGCGTACTCATGCCAGTCAGCCAGTTGGTGATTCAGCTCCAAAATCCCATTTTACAGTCTGCTTCTAAGACCACACTTAGGACCAATTCTCTTCAGTCAAAAATCTCCAGTAGACAGAATCAGAAATGGAGATTTCACCCAGGTGGTTTATCGTGGGAGATGAACGACTGTAAGGAATAAGGGAAGCAGGGTAGAGCAGAGTTAGAAATATGACTCAATTACAACAGAGGCCTTAGCTGATGCTACTAGTAATTCTGGAGCTAAGATGGACCCTCTGAGTTGTCCAAAGTGTAGGCAAGAGTGTTGGGCCTTGTTGCCCCTACATTGAATATTCATTGGATGTAAATTACTCTTGGAAATGGGGCATAATCTTGCCACACGAGCTTCCATCCATTCGCGTCAGGAAACGCTGGGAGAAGAACTCAGCTGTGATCTCTAAGCAGCCAACACTCCTAGCACCTGGGGGAATGAGTGCCTCCGTGCTTGTGAGGGATCTTGGCAGCGAGTACAACATCCAGTATATCAGCAGAGAGGAAAGTTGTGGGTAAGGCAGATTTTGGGAGAATACAGAATTTAGTTTTAGATGTATCCAGTAAGAAAGATCTGTTTGACATTCAAACGGAGATTTGATTAGGCAGTTTGATGTGAGTCTAGAGTTTAGTAGAGAAGTTGAACGTAAAAAAAACGGATATTTTTCTGCATGTGCTTCTGAGTTGCAGGGCTGATGTTAATGGCTATTGAAATTCTCAAACTGTACACTGTTGTGCACCTGTTGTTTGTTGAATGTCAGTCTCTCGCATTAGAATGTAAACTCTACACGTTTTTGCTTCACCATCCTGTTCCTAGTATCTAGCACCTAGAAGCTCAGTATAATTTTGCTGAATCCCTGCCAGGTCAGGGTGTACCTTTACTTCTACTCAGAAATTTAATTAATTAAAGTATATAAGAATGTAATCTTTTGGTTGCTTTTTAAATATTTTCATTCCATGTAGAGGGATACTTTTTCAAACTGCTTTGGAATTCAAAGATCTTAGAAATATGGAGTTTTTAGCTTAGAGTTAATCAGGAATTTGATATAGCTCAATATGTTTATTAAATTATTCTTGATATAATTTTCTGCATTATAATATTTTAAAATTATAGTACATGCATGTAGGCACAGAAAGCAAGTTGAAAAAAGTTGCAATAATCCCTACCAAGAAAGTGTATGGATGTGCTTTAATGATTCTAGAAAAAATATGAAACGCTCACTATTTTTAGCAATCATTTATTAGCAAACAAAAGAAGGCTTTTTCCATCTATAATTTACCTGTTTTGTGAGAAGAGTTTCTATCAAATTCCATGACTTGACACATTTAAGCCTACTGTAAGCAGAGTTAAGATATCTTATTGTTCTTCCTAAAAATTAAATATCTCAATTTTGATTAAGTTAAATGTAAAGAAATTGGTTTATTCTCCAAGATATATACTAAAAGGAAGTAGGGCATGCTTTTCATTGGTCTCTTCATGTTATTAATTTTCTAATTGTGAAGAGCCCTTGTGAATTGCAACTCAAATAATAAACATAACATCCTCTGAGGTCAGTGACTTGACAAGAGAAGAAACTATAAAAAAATAAAATCTCTGTGTATTTTCAAAGTGCTAATTATTAGTGTAAAAAATTAAGGAGTTATAAAATTGGTGGAGTATGATGGTTTACTAGGTTGAAATAATATTGCAGATATGATGATAGTTAAAACCAAAAACTCTATATTGCATCTTTGAAAATGTTATTCTAGCATGAAATACACATACAATATTTTTAAAAATACAGAGCAAAGTTATGCATCATATAAAATAGACTAGCTCAAGATATATGAAAGGTGAAGAATTTCTGTTTGAAAATCATCCTGACAGCTGAATCTGGTAAGAGTTACATAAATAATTTCAAAAAAGTATTATTCACTCTAATTTGTGAGAACTTTGTTTTACTTCCTGTGGACTGCAATTTGAAGGAATGATATATTCAGACATAGGTGGGTGTATGTCTTTATTGAGTTAGAGATGGCCAGATTTCTCATGTAGATTTATATTATCATTATCCAGAAGCACTACCTTATGATCAGATATTTAAGGAATATCACTAGGATAATGATGCAACAGTCTCCGCTCTTACAATTGTCTTTAGAAAGGGTTATGATGAAAAATAACATACAGATAAGGAACAAAGACAAAAAATTCTTTTTATCATAAGCTAGAATCACTCTATAAATAACTACATATTAGATAAAAAGTGCATTTTATTTCAAAAAGTTTCTTTTGAGTATCTACATTTGACATTTTACTTGTTTCTGGATTAATGGAACCTAATGTGATTTCTGAAGACACAGATAAGAGGAGGAGACAGATTCTAAATAAATAATCATTGAAACATAAGTACAAGTAAGTTGTGTGACAATCTATAATGTAATTACAAAGTGTTATGTGAATTTATTAAGATTTGTCCTATTTGTGGACATCATTAATGGCTTCTTAGAGGAGGATAATGATTTGAGCTAGTTTCAAAAAACAGAAAAAATTTAGCTGGAGAAGAAGGGAATTCTAGGTAGAAGGACTTTTATAAAGGTAAAAATTGTGAAAGACCGTGAACAGAATTATAAATAATATAGCCTGCCATTCTTTGGTGGCACCAAGTCCATCTTGTCCTCCCTCCAAATGGAAGTATTTTAAAACCATTCCATGATTTCCAAGTTTCCATTCAACCTGCTCGTCACGTATTTCTAGACCATTGCTTATGAAGGAGAGCAAAGAGACGGACTATAGTCTTCCTATAACTAAGCCGTCTCTAGGAAAATTCAAGTTTTCATCTTTACAACAGAATAATTTAACAAATATCTACTCCAGTATGGGTCTCTGTGTTGATAATCCCAGACCTAAGACCCTGGTCCACCATGTAATAAAGGCTACATTTGGAGATGAACCCTGGAGATAGCCCTACTCTTTGTGACTTGGTCTACCCAAAAATATGTTATTTAAGCTTGTGAACTGGATCATTCAAATGTATGTAATTCTTTCTGAAGGTTAAGGCAGATTATCTGCCACCCCACCAGATGGAAGTGAGACATCAGATCTGTTTCATTCATACAGAGGGTCTAGAGATCTTTGTAAAGAAGGAGAGTGTGGAGTTTCATCCAGCTATATTTTGGCTTCAGTGAAGACAAAGACCGTTACTTCTGCTTGATTATCAGTCCCGTTTATTCAGTGTCCACTACTCAGGAAGAGTAAGTTTGCAGAAGAAGAAAATGGATTAAGTTTTGAGTGTGGTGGAATTTAGATTCTCATTAAAAGTCCATTGTAAATACTACTACTACTAATAGCTATCATTAATCAAATGCTAGTTTTATACCAGGGCTGGAACTATATTCTTTACATGAATTGATTTATTATTTGTGTAATAAATACCTTATATAGATAGGTGAGGAAATTAGAGTTTAGAGAAAGAACCAAAGAAAGAGTTAAACATGTCCCATATACTTGAAAGTTATCCAAAGAGGTGATAGTTAAATTTGTGAAGTGAATATAATTGCTAAGGGAGAGTGTATATGGTGAGAAAAGAGGGCTGATTATTAAGCCTAACTAAACCCTTTTACTTGTGTAGAGATCAGATGGCAAAAACTAGAACTATCAGTGGAATTCCATGTGGCTGGGCAAGGGAGAAAATGTCTTTTCTTAAAAATAGAGATGTGTTTATATGGCCAAAAGCAAAAACACTATACAAAGGTGTGATTCAGAAATATTAGAGCCAGGTGAGCATAAGAACAGTGAAATAAATGTAAATGGAGGTCAAAATGGGAACAGAGGGCATTTTCTACCATTAGCTCATTTCTTCTACTACTTATGTCAAGGTGCTCAGGTGATTAAGATGCATTTATTAGTCCAGAGTTATGGTAAAGAGAAATGAGAATTTGCTTATCATTCGGGGGTAGACATGGAAAAGAAAACAACCCAAAAACATTACTGAAAGTTAAAACTCTTGGATATATCTGTTAGTGCCCTGAGAAGAAAGAGATGGTATTCTTTAACTGGGTAATATGAGAGGAGTTTAATAAAGTGTTTATGAAAACTAGAAGAGATACTAACCCCAGGATTAGTAATAGGTGAAATCTACTCATGCCTCTAACTCTAAAGAAGAGGAAATTGGTCCCAGAATTCAGAGTAAAACAACTGTTTAAAGAGGACCAACAGATAAAAACTATGACCTGTCTAGGGATGCTACCAACATTGGAAATCCCTTCTGGAGGAAAGACAGTAGAATACGTACTGGAACTTTACCTTCCTATATTCCTTAACCTTCTGTTAGTGATACTCATTGGCCAAACCTAACCATAAACTGTAGGATAAGTGAGTTCGTTAATGTAGATCGAATAGGTTAGCCTCCTGATACATACAGCAGAATGGAGAAGGGTTTGCAAGAATGCACACAGAAGTTTGGTGTTTAGCAGCAATCTGTCTTCTTAAGATTCTTCCCAAGGTTAACACACAAAAGATATACATTCAGAGGATAAAGAGTGAAAAAATAGAGTTCTGAGGATAAAATTCATAAGAACACCAAACTTTGAGACAAGCAGAAGATTTTCTTGTTATTTAAGAAACAAGAAAAAGGATATATTTCTTATCCTTGTCCCCACAGGATGCTGTACTATTCCATTCTGTCCCGTCTGTCCCTGCCCTTGGCCCTTGGAGGTAAGTTATGGATATGTAGAAGATAAATCACATTACCAGTTGTATCATATACTTCAATGTAGTTATGCACAATCAAAGCCAAAATAAAGGCATTTTATTTGTGAATACTTGGTCATTAGTGATATGAAAGAGAATTTATAACAGAGAAGTTGAGTAGGAGCAATATTTTGGAAGAATTGAGGCATGAATGCTCCCTGAAGAATTAGAAAACATGAATCTAGGTTTTTCTTTTAAGAAATGTGATGGTAAACAGATAATATCTTGAGAGAAAAACATTGGACAGAAGAGGATTCTCACTTCAGATGCAAAAGAATATAATACATTCCTAAACCGAGGTAAAGCAATAATGAAATAAGAAGACGTTCACCAAGTAAGGAAGGGATTGGGGAAGAGTGATGCAGAGAATCTCTAAAGAAGATGTGTTGGGGGCGGGGCACAAATTTGGGGATGCAGATGACAACAGAGTGGTCTCCTCGATAAATAAAATAGGATATTTTTCTTTAATACCAAAAGATTTAATTATGACTCAGGAAAAATTGAAGTGAAGGGACAAAGAAATCACATCATAGTTTATAACCAGGGTGTCAGTAATGTAGAAGTGGTCATCTAGCTAAGTGTGAGCTCCATGCAGAAGTATTTTGATTAAGTGCTTTTTGTCAGAAGGAACAGAGAGTCACACAAATTATTTTAAGTAATAAGAGAATTATTTTAGAGCTATGCAGAGGATAAGGATGTGACCTTATAAGGATAAGGTCCAGAACTTTTCAGGAATGCAAACAGGTTACACAGAATTCAAGGCTGCAGGCTGTGGATATGTATTTTAGTGCTGTGCCATCAGCATAAATCAATAACTCTCTCTGTACCTATCTTCTTTCCCATTATAAACTGGATGTTTGATTTTATGCCACTCAGTTGAAAATATTCTTACCAGCTTTGCTAGAAATCATTGTTCAGAATTGGCAAGTGCTTTGTATTAAACTGCTAGAAACATAGCATGTCTGTCCTTTGATCCAGTGTACATCTGTGTTTTAATCAGGGTCTGGAGTCATGGTCATAATCATGTTTGCTCTTAGATACTTTTTCAGCAAGATATGTGTGATTGGCTAAGTCCATAGAATTGGGAGGTAGGCACCTGTGCTGATATATCTAGCATGAAGCGTGAGATACTACTATTGTTGATGAGCCAAATTCTCAAAGAAAGCCAAAGCTAGTGCCCGTCACACAAAGAATTTTCTAAATTGCCCAAATTTGTAAGCCCAAAGATAAGGATGATCCTCAAGAGCAGAGCAGTTTTTTTTTTTTTTAAATTTTATAGCTACTTTATTTATTTATTTATTATTTTATTTTTGGCTGTGTTGGGTCTTCGGTTCGTGCGAGGGCTTTCTCTAGTTGCGGCAAGCGGGGACCACTCTTCATCGCGGTGCGGGGACCGCTCTTCATCGCGGTACGCGGGCCTCTCACTATCGCGGCCCCTCCCATTGCGGGGCACAGGCTCCAGACGCGCAGGCTCAGTAGTTGTGGCTCAGGGGCCCAGCTGCTCCGTGGCATGTGGGATCTTCCCAGACCAGGGCTCGAACCCGTGTCCCCTGCATTAGCAGGCAGATTCTCAACCACTGTGCCACCAGGGAAGCCCCAGAGCAGTTTTTATCCATGCCGTTGCCTTCTATCTTCTGAGAGATAAATTATATATATATATATATATATATATATATATATATATATATATATATATATATATATATATATATATATATATATCTGGACCAAATAAGTGTCCTTCCTGCAGAAGAGAATAATATTGGCTACCATAACCTAGTTTACTGAAAATTTAAGATACTAAGTAAATAACTGACCTCAAAGATCTGTGTTTAGTATTATCTCATCACCCCTTAATTTGTACCCAGATAGTGTCCTGTGAGAAATGAGGGCAGAGATAGGCGATCCTTCTGAATCAGCATTTAAAAAAATGCTTTATTCTACTGATGTGTATTGAGAGGGTACTTCTGGATGCTGTGTTTTAGGCCCTGGTGATGCTGTTATAAACAAAAAGGTATAGCTTCTTTAGTATTCTTGTATTTAGCTATTGCCAGACAAAAAGAGAAACACTGCATAATCTCACTTTCTATGTGGAATCAAAAATCGTCAAATCATAGAAAGACTGCACAGAATGATGGTTGCCAGAGGTTAGGGGTGTGGGAAATGGGGACATATTATTCAAGGGACACAAAATTTCAATTACGCAAGATGAATGGTTTTGGGGATTTAATGTACAGCAACGTGACTACAATTAACAATACAGTATTGTATACTTAAAGTTTGCTAAAAGGGTAGATCTTAAGTGCTCTCACCCCCCCACACACAACACACACATACACACACACACATGCACACATACACAAGATAACTATGTGAGAAGTTGATGGATATGTTAACTAGCTTGATTGTGGTGATCACTTCATAATGTATATGTATATCAAAATTTCAAAATTGTATACCTTCAATGTATACAATTTATATGTGTCACTTATACCCCAATAAAGCTGAAAAAAATTAGCCAAGGGAAGTAGAGCACAGAGTCAGAGTCCAAGAAACACAGAGCTTCCACTAGCCTCTCCCTGAGAAGTCATGGATGGCTTACTTTCCTGTTATGATGTGTGATAAAACAGAAGAGTATTATCAACCAGGGAAGTTCATTCAAGCCTTGGTGCCCAGAGTTTTTATTGGGGCTTGATCACATTTTGCCCATCTCTGGCCCTTCCTGAGGTTTGGCTGATACATTTATTCTCCAGTCCTTCTGGAAAGAACTGATACTGCATGACTCAAAGCTCCCATTGTAAATCATGCTGATAGACTGTCTGGTAGCCAAAGCCCTCATGCAGACAAAGATATTCCTGATCTATGTGACACTCTAAGGACCTAGGCATCATCTCAGGAGTGAAGGGCAAAGACCACAGCTTAATTCTTCACTACACAAACACAGAGGAATAAACTACTAGTGTATGTTATAACTTCATTGTATCTCAAAACGTTTTTACTGAGTGAGAACAGCCAGAGAGAAAAGAGTAGATACTATATAATTTCATTTATATGAAGTTCAAAAACTGGCAAAATTAATCTATGGTGATAGAACTCAGAAGAGTATTAACTGATGGGGCTTGATTTTGACTGAAAGGCACAAGAACATTTTCAGGGTGATGTAAATCATCTACATCTTGGTAGGGAGAGTTGTTAACACAGCTATATAGTACATATATATTTATCAAAACTTGAATTGCACCCTCATGGTCTGTATAGAAATTTTTCCTCAATTAAGAACAAGCTGTATATAAAAGATTATTGCTAAGTCTATATGATGTGACTAGATTGAATATGGAAGAACATATTTAAATGGTCTGATATCCTAGAAACAATCTTAAGGAAATTTGTAAAATTGATCTGATGCTTCTGGGTCATATTAAGATGTACAGTCATGAAAAATAGCCAGAGTTGATCTGATTTATTTCAACCACTTTCATATAGACATGGTCTCTTTCTTTTCCTAGAAGTTAAGTGAGACAAAAGTAGTCCCATTTTTCAAACATTCCACTCCAAAGCATTACTAAATTGGTTTATTAACATAACATATGCATACTAATTTCAAAAATTTCCTGCCAGGGAAAATTATGTCTTGTGCAACAAAATTCCAACTCTTTTATTAATGTAAGTTATAAGAGTAATTCTGAGACTATGATAATTGTATATAAGAATACCAAAGATAATATTAATTATCTTCAGAATAGCTTTGATACAATAAAAACATATATTGGTCATATATTTTATTTTTCATATTTAAAATGACAATATATGGTAGTATACATATGTTTTGTTTAAAATTGTCTAGCCTTTAGACAATTTTTTAATTTCTTAATGATAAGGGACCTTTTTATATTGCTCAGTTTAGTTGGGGAATTGCAACATTTACTTGTATCATTTGCATAAGTTTCCTTTGAGTCAGTGGGAATGAACTCAGAATCCTGCAGTACTCCAAATGTGATAATTATAGCAATATCTTTCAGTGCTTTTCACAAAAGTGATAATCCTCTCAATCACCTGGTATGTATATATTTATAAAAAATTATAAAGACAATTTCTGAATTATTTTCTTTCTATATTAAATAAGTATTTCTTTTGATAAATAACAAAAACCTTGATTTTGGTAAATTTATAATAAATGTAAATTGGAAGTTTAGGTAAAACTAGAAAATTGGCAGACATCCCATAAAGAAGTGAGGATGATAAATAACAATGTGGAGGTTTTGCTAAGTATTGACAGGGTGTATAAAATAATATCTTCCTATTTATGGCAACCTCCAAGCAAAAAGATCAATATAGCAGAGTACTCAATGAAAGGCATAATATCTATTACATGAAATTATTTTACATTAATACTGGATAAAACATAGAAAATAACAGACTAAAAGGGGCTGTTTAAAATAAACACATTAATCATGCATGAGCCCTGAGAAAAGTTCCTGCCTCAATTTTAAATAATCAGGTTGAATTTTTCTATGAGCTTTTATTTTCATACCTCAAATATATCTCAGCAATGGGTAACTGCCAGCTTATGAATATTTATAGAACATTTCCTAGTTTCTCATGCAAGATAAACTCTGAAGAATTTCATGGACAGAGAGTTTGATTTTGCATGAGTCCCAATTGCATATTTCCTAAAAGTGAAGAGATGTTATTGATAAACTGAAATCACAACAACACTGCTTGAGTCTAAAAATGAATTTGGATTATATGCCATCTAAAAAAGGATTGATTGAGGTGTGGAAGTGTACTCATATCATTATATTTATATGAAATACTTAACATTTTTTCTCTGTGAATCTTAAAAAAATGTTTCCCATCTGATGACATTTTTATTAGTGAAAATTTGGGGAGATGAAGGGGAGATTTAAAATCCTAAACCAGTCAAGATGGTTGGAGTACAGTTTTTTTTCCATCTCCCTTAGGTGTATCTAGAAACAATCTGGTGTTCTGTGTTAGGGTTTCATGTAGGCAGACAGACATGGTCAGTTTTATTATTATTTTTTCCTAAGATATGGTCAGAAACTGGCATTCTGTATTTGCATTAAGTCCTACTTCTGTTCACAGAATATTACATTTTTATTATTATTTTTCCGTAATTCAAAATTAAAGTGAGTTTTTAAAGTGATTATTCTAACTTAAAAGTGGTAAAAGGATACAACAAAAATATCACATTCTTCTGATAGCTGATATCTTAGGCAATTACTTCAAATAGAATAGCTAAATATACTTAAGTTCATGATATAACAAAAACATCAGGTAATCCCTCTGTCTTGTAGTTGCAAAATTGTGTAATAGACACACAGAAAGACTGACAATAGATAGGAGTTTGGGTAGTTTACCACACAAAGGTAAGAGTGTGTGGGTAGCTATGAGAGTGGGAGTCTATTGAGGTTCAACTTTGTTTCTTTTTAATCAGTAAAATAGCCAGCGGGTCATAAACTGAGCATTTGTGTTGAGAAGTAGTGGTTGGAGTTTTCAGGGGAGGGGATTAAATGGTTACATCTGTTATTGGGGAGTGAGGAAGTATGATTGCTCGGCACCGTTAAAGATCCTTGAGCTACCTTAGTTGCCATGACTTTAAAGGGAGGCTAGTCAAAGTTAGACCAGTCAAAGCCATTGTGTTTTGCTCAAGCCAGTGCAGACATACAAAAGGTAGATATAACCTGGGTTTAAGAGCAACAGAGTAACGGGAATGGGAGAGTTACAAGAGGAAAAAGGAACATGCAAAAAATTGATTTTAAAAGTTGACTATGGAAAATAGGTAAGAAGAGGAGAAAGAAAAGAGATAAAGCAATGACACAAAATAGATTTAAAGTTATAAATTATATTTTTGTCAAAGACATCAGAGATCTTTTTTCCCCAGCTTTATGGAGGTATGATTGATAAGTAAAATTGTATATATTTAAGGTATATAACATGATGATTTGATATATGTTGTGACATGATTACAACAATCAAGTTAATTAACACATCCATCACCTCTCATAGTTACTATTTAGTGTATGTGTATGGTGTAAACACTTGAGATTTACTCTCTCAGCAAATTTAAAGTGTACAAATAGTTTTATTAATTATAGTCACGATGTTGTACATTAGATTCCCAGAACTATATTCATCTTATAGTTGAAAGTTTGTCCCCTTTGGCCAACATCTCCCCATTTTCCTCACCTTACTGCCCTTAATAACCTCCATTCCACTCTCTGTTTCTCTGTGTATGACTTTTTGGATTCCACATATACGTGATACCATATGGTATTTGTCTTTCTCTGCCAAGTATGGAGTTTGATGCCCAACAAATTAACTAAGTGAAAGACAAAACTTTTAGACACCATCTGTTGTCTAATGAATATTAGCGTGAATGATTACTTGTTGTTTTGTTTTCAGATAACATTTTACGGACTTCAATACTAATTATTGTACTTAGAGAAATATACCTATTCATAGTCCATGTGATCAAACATCGTTCAATGACTTGTGTCCAGGTGCTCAGTGAAGAGTTCAGATTTTTTCTCATATATGTAGACAACCTGCCAGTCTTTAGACTATTTTAATATTAAGTTCATCCTTACCTCACTCTGTTCTCCTGTGTTCTGTGCATACATACATATTCTTCTTCTTCTTAATATTCTTATTATTATGTTGTATTAATATATAGTAGTACATGGAAGCTGCATTCCTTAGATCCTGTGACATATTGCTTTAAGCTATTTGGATATTAGCAGGCATCAGTTGGAGATGGTGTGGTAGGTCTCCCCATCTCCTTGCCTCACCCATCATCTCTGGAAAAGATTACATTTCCTCTATGGCTCCAGGACATACAGAATACACTTGTGACATCCAGATGCTGTTCATGACACTAGTCTCTCTATTTATGTGACCTTACCTCCTCCTTTTGTTCCTCTAGCCTAGGAGTTAGCAGCTTCTTCTCTTAGACATCTCTGATTTTCTTTACTGTTCTTAGTTAGCTTCTCAGATTTTCTGTCAACTGTGTATCCAGTTCACTATCATAATGTCCCTCTATTTTATTTTTTTATGTTGTATATTGAGGTATAGTTGATGTACAATATTATATAAATTTCAGGTGTACAGCATAGTTATTCACAATATTTAAAGGTTGTATTCCATTCATGGTTATTATAACATAATGGCTATGTTCCCTATGTTGTACTATGCATCCTTGTAGCTTACTTATTTCGTACATAGTATTGATAGTTTGTATCTTTTAATCCCCTATGCCTCCCTTGCCCCCCCGACCCTGCAACTGGTAACCACTAGTCTGTCCTCTGTGTCTGTGAGTCTGTTTCTTTGTGTTATATTCACTAGTTTGTTTTATTTTTTAGATTTCACATATAGGTGATATCATACAATATTTGTCTTTCTCTGTCTGTATTCATTTAGCACAATACTGTCCAAGTCAATGTATATTGCTGCAAATGGCAAAATTTTATTCCTTTTTATGGATGAGTAGTATTTCATTGTTTATATGTACCACATCTTCTTTATCCATTCATCTGTTGATGGACACTGAGGAAGCTTCCATATCTTGGCAAGTGTAAATAATGATGCTATGAACATGTGCGTGTACCTTTTCAAATTAGTGTTTGTTTGTTTGTTTGTTTTTATAAGTACCTGGGAGTGGAATTACTGGATCATAAGGCAGTTCTATTTTTAGTGTTTTGAGAAACGTCCATAGTGTTTTCCATAGTGGCTGTACCAATTTACATTCCCATCATCAGTGTACAAGGGTACCTTCTTTTTCACATCCTCACCAACATTTGTTATTTGTGGTCTTTTTGATGAAAGCCATTCTGAATGTCCCTCTATTTTAAATACTGGTTTCTATTTCTCTTGCTTGACCCTGAATGATAGAAACATTATGTAAGTTTACCGATTGTTGTATACCAAAATGTCTATATATGTCATTTATTCATCCAACAAACATTTAAGTACTTCTTTGGCATTAGGTACCAAACAGGGTTTTGAGAATATATCAGTGAGCAAAATTAAGTGTAGTTTGTCCTTATAAAACTCCATCTAATAGTTCAGCAGATATATAAGAGATAATACAGAAATTCTTGGTGTTGAACTGGCTGTGAATAAGGTTGGGGGCGGGGAGGAGATAGCTTTTGCATAAGTAGATAGATATTTGGCAACTGCTCATAAAGTAATGTTGCATGTAGATCATGTTTTGTGGGGAAATGTGCTGAGATGTGTTTTGTTTTGTTTCGCAATGTTGAATTTTAGATGTCTTTGATGTATTAAAACATCCAAAGGGAGTTGCAAAGTAGTCAACTGGAAAAGTGAAGGCTCAAGATAAATACTTGGTTGTTATTTGCAGATGACTAAAATTAGAAGCCCTGGGAATGAATGAGCTCACCTCAGGAAAGGGTATAGAAGGAGAAGTTAGGATGGATTTCTAGAAATTTATAAACTTGTAGACTTAAAAATAGTCCAATTTGGGAAATGAGTGATCCTCATTTTCCCCAGAACTACCTTTAAATATTCAATAATTATATTTCTACTGTTTATAAATGGATTTTGTTCCTCAAAATCTAAGAAGAAAACAGCTTAAAAATTCCATCACATGAAATGTTTTCAATCATATATTATAGTTTTCTTTTATGTGTACTTGCATATGACACAAATGTATTAATACTACTTTCTAGATGTTGGACCTTGAGTAATACCTAAAATTTAAAGGTAACTTTTTCATCTAACCCCAACCATAGACCAAAACATATGAAGAATTATGTGGAAACATCTTTAACAGATACCACTTTTTTTAACTTACCCACACATATTTATTCATTTTTCCTACAAATGCCAGAATATTGATATACACTGTGTTTATGTACAGAGACATACTTTCACTGACAAATAAAATTTTTTTATTAATTCTCATAGAAAAACTCTGTATTCTTCAAACATTTATTTAACACCCAATTTAAAGCCCTATTTAGGGAATAGTTTTAGAATATCTTTTCTTTTTCCCCGAGCTTTTTTTGAGGTATAAATGGCAAATAAAATTGTATAGATTTAAGGTATATAACTTGATGTTTTCATATACATATACAGGCATACCTCAGATATATTGCAGGTTTGGTTCCAGACCACCACACAATGGAATAAAGCAATTTACACAAATGTTTTGGTTTCCCTGTGCATATAAAAATTAAGTTTACACTATATTCTAGTCTGTTAAATATGCAATAATATTATGTCTTAAAAAACAATGTACATACACCATTTAGGTATATTAGGTGTCTTAAGTTTCAGCAGTATTGCTCTATCTGATGCAAGTTTCCTGGTTTCTCTAATCTGCAGGTACAGTCCTCTGTCCAGGTTTACTCTGTACTCTCAGCCTCTTGCCCATGCCCAGAATTAGCACATAATCCAGGAAAAAAAGCAACTGCAAATAATAAGCTTTCCCCTTCAGGAATCTCTCTTTTCCAAAATCTTAGGCTTTCTACTCTTCCCTGTTTCTGCATCTCTCTGATGTTTTAAGTAAATTATTTCTTTGTTTTATTTAGCTTTTGTAGTTGGTGTGTATGTAAGCATTGCTCTGTTGCAAATTATTCCATCCTAACAATAAGCAGAAATGCCTCTTACTTTAATATTTATTTCCATATACAAATTATGTGAAGGTAGAATGCTTGATTTTGAATCTTGAATTCACCCATTACTGTATACATGACCAAGAAAAAGTCATTTAATCTCATATCATCTCAACTTCTAATTGTGTAAGCAAGAAAAAAAAATCTACCTACTGATAGATTTGTTATGAGGATTAGTTAATACATAGCGATTGAAATAGTGGGTGACTTATTTTCAGTGCTCAATAATATATTAGCTATTATTATTCTTATTGCTTTTACTTTTGTTGTTTAAAATCATGAAGTTAGCAGATATCCATGGCTGCTTGAGTATGATGCAATTCAGAAGTTTAATTCAGTTATATATACATTAAAGAGGTGCCATGTGCAAGGCCTACCATAATTACTAAGCACTGTGGTGATCAAAATGAAAGCAAATACTATCTCGGGAAGTATATGCATTAGCAATGTACTTATGTAAAGAACAGTAAGTTCTATAAGAAAAGCAAAAACAAAGATAAGTTTAGAGGCAGAGCAGAGAAAGTTTCCCCTCCCCACCAGATGTTAGATTAACATATTGGCAGCTCAGAAAATAAGTACAAATAGTTCTACCTGCTCAAACCACTTTAAATACTCTCCCTAATAAGTTCCACTTGTGTAGACTAGAAGCTCTAATTATCAAAATGCCACCCCTAAGCACAAACTAGGTTCCTGAAATATCTTTGAATTAGCTCATTGACTACACTGAATATGCTGCTCAGAACTGATAGAGAAACTGCCAGGGAAGAACTTGGCTGAAAAGCAAATTACATTTTTGAAAAGTTTCGGGAGTGTTTATTGAGTTCCAACCCATTTAAGAGTCTCTTTCTTAATTGTCTTCATCTAAATGCAAGTCTCATTAAAATGCATGTGAATATTCAGCATTTTTAAAGCAATGATTCTCTTGTCCTTCTTTAATTGTACTTTTACAGAATTTACATTCCGAATGAATTCGGCTAGTGTCAGTTTAAATGGGGTTGAGTATATTTAGACTAATATTTGTGATCAATTCAATGATTTCCTTCTTCCGGCGAACCATGGACGTGAAAAATTTATTGGTTGCTTTTAGGAAGGGAGAAGATGAGAATGAGAAAAAAATGTGTGTGTTGAAGTAAGTTGAGGCAGAAATCTGTGTTATACCTTTAAGATATTCTTTTAAGTCATTGTATTCAAAAACATTCTTTGAGTACCTACTCTTTGCCAGAAATGTTAGAAAAGAGTAACAACTAAATCAGTGTTAGTCTATGATTTTTTTTTACCACTAGCCCCATTCTTCTCAAAATGCACATGTAAATCAAAAAGTGTTAAATTTAATGCTGTAAATGAATATATTGGTAGTATAGTTTATATGTCCCAGATAATTTAATACAAAGCTTATTTTATACTAATATTATAATAGATATTGAATTTGTAAACAAAACTATCTTTTTGTTTTATTTAGTTTATTTATTTATTTAATAATGAAACATTGAAATTGTCAAAAGAACACTGATCTTTAGTTCACGAAGTGTTTTTAAACTATTTATGAATGTATTTTTAAAATTTCATGAAGATTGTTCTAAAATGCTTTACACACTTTTAAACAAGCATCTGTATATTTCACAATGAAAATATAAAAGGTAAGTAAATCAGAGAACTATTGAAGTTAATCATCACAAATACAGTAAGACATAAAAGTTGAAATTTCAACTAGGTACCGTAGCTTTGACGTGCAATGCTATGTATAATCTGTAATGCACAGATTTTTAAGGATACAGCCTGCTACTCATTCATGACTCCAGCATCCTAGAACATACCCTTCCCACCTACCACATTTTGAGAATGTAAAAAGAATGAGAGAGATGAATAAAGTAGGTTTTTGTGAATAGGTTATCTTTGAGAAAAGCAGGGCTGTAAGCCCCTTTTCCATCCCACTTTGTTGGGGGTAGTATCTACCTTTTAAAGAAAGTGAGGGTGGGACTTCTGTTAAGCTACTCAGAATACTTAATATGAGGCTCATGTAGATTGAAGATGCACTGCTCTGAAGATCTCACTCCTGCTAAAGAAATTTAAGATGACTAGAGACAGTCTGGAGAATTACTTTGAATTTGGAACCTTTAGAATGCTGCTTTGCTGGGATCAATTGGGCTGAACTCCCAGAATTTGTAGCATACAGGTATGCATGACCATTTCTCATGGAAGATATACTAGTCCCATATGACTCTGTGGGATGGTCTTCGATCCTTCATGCTTCCTGGAAAGGTGAAGGCACTCTATCAGCAAAAACCTAGATGTGAACTTCTAGAGCCTGAGGAAGGAGCCAAAAGTGAATACCAGAAGAAAATAAAAGCATTCCAGGGTTAAAAGAATTTCAGGATGGGGAGCCTAGTTGGGGACCTTCTGAGGATTGCTTGAAAATATTCCATAACAAAATCATGTGGAAATACTTACTAGCTCCACAGAGTACAAACCCAGTTTAAGGCACTGTCAATTTAAAATAAGGCCATTCCTCTTCCTTTTTAGAAAATTTAGAGAAGACCTACCAATCACATACACCCTTTTCCTATGGTGAATTTGCAGCCAAAAGCTGGTCCAAGCTACACAAGGAGAGGATATTTAACTTTAAAGAAAGCTCAGAGTTTTGAATGACATTTTAGATTGAACTTTTTATTACTAATTGAGTAAAATAGTAATAAAATAGTGCTTGTGGTGGGTAAGAGCAAACTGAACAAAAAGTAGAAAATAGGTATGGTGATGGTAAGTTCAAGAGTTAGATGATTGACTAAATTTCTCAATTTTTCCTAGAAGATTGGCAAGAGTGGTGGACTAGATTACAGTCTTACTAAACACTTCCCCCATAGTGCTTCATCTGTTGGGTGGGTCTTGATTTGTGTAAGCCTGTAACAGTAATCTTCCCACACTCCAGACCCTATCACAGGGATAAGAGACAGGTAGTGACATGACCTTAAGCTAATCAATACAGGACATTTCCCAACCAAACAAATATGCTCCGGGAGGTAGAAGGAATCTGCCTTCAATTTTTGAGAGTCACCTTGGGGTCATGAGGGCAGCAAACACCTGGAGAAAACCAAATATACATAAAGCATTCATGAGAGAGAGTCACAAAAATTTAGAGACACGAACCCAACTGAACTGGTCTGAAGTCTGACCTTCAGTGAAATCAATTGCACTCCTCTCTTGTTTGACCTGTTTGAGTTGGGTTTTCTCTTATTTGTATCTAAAATACAGTCATATAGATTTGTTTACAGATTATAAAATAATGTTAAAAATGACTTCACAAAGGACTTCCCTGGTGGTGCAGTAGTTAAGAATCCACCTGCCAATGCAGGGGAAATGGGATCGATCCCTGGTCCGGGAAGATCCCACATTCCGAGGAGCAACTAAGCCCGCGTGCCACAACTACTGAGTCTGCGTGCCATGACTACTGAAGCCCATGTGCCTAAAGCCCATGCTCTGCAACAAGAGAAGCCACCGCAATGAGAAGCCTGCACACCGCAGCGAAGAGTAGCCCCTGCTCACTACAGCAACGAAGACTCAACACAGCCAAATAAATAAATAAATAAATAAATAAATAAATAAAATTATTTAAAAAAATGACTTCAGACAATTATACATGATCATGATTTCATATTAAAGATATGCATAGAGAGGATTTCATGGATAACTGCTCCTTTAAGAGGGCAGAATAGCAGTGTGTTTGATAGGGTGGGCAATAGAATTGTGTTCCCGAATTTTAACACCTCATTTCAGATTCATTACTTTTGAGCTGTTTCTTCATGTATCCAAATCTGAAATGGAAATACCACCGGAAAAATCTGAGAAGCAATTCCTACCTTTCTGTCTAGTGTGCCAGACTTAAAGAAAAAGAAAGTTTTGATGGGGTTGATTTTCAATAGGTGCATTTATCTTGAGCGAACTGTCCTTAGTTGGGGGACTATACTACTGCCAGTTGTCCTCTGATGACTTCAGAAAGAAAGGGAAACAACAAGAGTAAGAATCATAGAGAAAAATAAGGTATAAGTTAATTAAATTTAATTGTATAACTTTCTTTGCTTTTCCATTTTCCTTATGCAAGGTCAGGAGAACAGGTACTGTATTAACTCCTATTGCTGCCATTACCACAATTTATCAAAAATATAATGGCTTAAAACAATACCCATTGATTATCCCACATTTCTGTAGGTGAGAAGTTTAAAGAAGCTTGACTGGACTCTCTGTTCGGGGTCTTAACAGGCTAAAATCAGTGTGCCAGCCAGGGTTGCAGTTTTTATCCGGGTCTTGTAGTCTACCTCCAAAGTCAATGATTGTTGGCAGAATTCATTTCCTTCTCATGCTTTCCATGTGGTCCTCCTGACTGTCAAATAAGCCACAGGAGATAAATCCCTTCCATGCTTTTAACCTCTCTTTTTCCTTCTGCTACTAGCCAGAGAAAGGTCTCTACTTTTAAGGGTCCATATGATTAGATTAGGTCCACTGGATAATTCATATTTCCCTATTTTATGATCAACTGATTAGTAATTTAAATTGCATCTCTAAAGTCCCTTTTGCCATGCAACATGACATATTCATGGAATTCATGGAACTAACACCAGTGGGTGAAGGTCCTGGGACTACCACAGGTTCTGTATTTTTTTTTTTTTCTTTTGAGAGGAAGCATGAACATACTAGAATAAAAAGCACCTATTTATATTGTAATCTTGGTTTAATTACATGGCAGTCCATTTATATGAGATGAATAAGCCCTCCAGGTATCATTTCCTTGACACTTTTGAAAAAAGTTGTTTGAAAAACAAACAAATATTTGGCTTTATTTATTAATATTGTGCAAAATCAAGTCTATACAAAAGCTTGATATTATTTCACATTCTTCCTAATGCCTCTTGCAGAATTTTGCAAACATCCCTCACTAAATAAATTATTGAATCGCTACATCTGAAGGCCATAAAAAGGCCAACAGCATAATAGATGACATTTGCTTGGAACTTCATATCAGTCTTATAATTAAAAATTCATATGAGATCTGATTTTTCCAGTAACTGCCTTTTGCAAATTACAATGACATTTCTTGAGGCATTAAATATTTTTAATTGTTTGTAACAGTTAGTCTTTGCAAAACACTCTGATGAACTAGAGATCTTGACAAACATAACTCAGTAAACAATAGTCCAGTTGGAAGACAAAGTGTTAACAGACTTACAATCCACTCACATGTTATTCACTTTATTTAGGTCAGCTCATTGTTGTACAAGAGCTGTGATCAGAAAAATAACGGAGGAGCTGAGACAAAAGCCAAATGCTTTTTAAAATAAAAAAAAATAAAATTTAACTAGAGTTTTGGTTATGATACAGAGAAGACTATGGCAACATAAACTATGTAAAGAAAAAAATTATACTGAAGCCAACAGTTTCTTTTTTTTTAATCATAGTTCTAGCTTTCCTATAATTCCATGTATGTCTTTCACAGTTATAATCACAATATACATAAAATCATATATATACTTCTCCTACCTAATATTACAGGGAAAACACTATTCCATTTTTCTACATAACCCTATTTTGATAGTTGGCTAAGTCTGTCAGTTTCATGAAACATAAATTCCTTAGCTATTCTATTGTTGGACACTTAGATGACAGTATGTTTTTAATAATATAAATAAGGCTGAATATTTTGCCAATATTTTCTTTTTTAAAACAATAGTTAGTTTCCAGAATTAGATTATTTTGAAAAGTTGTTGAATGTTAGAAAGAAATTAGACAAATATTTTGAGGAAAATCCCTGAAATAGTTTTTTCAGAGGACTTATTGGATACATATCTTTTGTGGGTATATATGGATTGTTTTGGCTGAAAAGATAAGACCACCCACAGCACAGATTTGTTTTCACACTCCATCTGTTTGGTATATACTGTGTAGATGAGAAAAAAAGTTCTGACCCCAGTGAGACAGAATGTTTAATAATATTTCTATCATATTCTTCAGTTTTTCTGTGTCACTCTCTCCAGATGCCTAACAAGATGGTAAGCTTTGCAAAAACCTTCCAAAAATGGAAGCTACTTCTCAAAAATGAATAAGGTTTAATGACCACATTGCATTCATCACAAAAAAGTGCTACTTAAATACCAAATAATGTATGTACAAGTATGGAGAGGTACAAGGCATGTGGACTAAGCTTATGGTCTAACTCTTTGTGATAAAGCACACATCCCTGAATGGGGATGTTTGCCTGCGTGTGTGAAAGACTGTTTAAAATACTGTTGTACAAAATTTTTATCTGTTTAAAAATCTGTGTATTCTTGATATAAGTTTGGACTGCTTTAATGATAAATTCTTTATCTTCAATTGCATTTTATGATTTGATTTAATTTTCCATTTGTTTTATTTATAATTTAACAGCAAACAGTAATGAATTTGAAAGGTAAAATGTGAAATTTCATCCAACTCAAAAATGACCCAAACCTGTATCTTCATTATTGCACTGAAGGTTTTTTATTGTTTTCTTTTTCCTTTCCTAAACTAACAGCACTGATTTTACATATTATTACCTTAGGAGTTAATCATGTGTCATCTTGGAATATATATTGTGTTGTTACTTTTAGTATTATTAATACTGTTAACTCATAATTTATTTTTAAATGTTCTTAGTGAAAAGGAAGATCATATAAAAATAAGCCCAACTCTGCAAGTAGTTAAGAATCTATTATACTTAATATTTTTGAGACTTCTGAAAATAATTTTAATAGATGTTCACTAAACTTCCTTCAAGTTTTAAATCCTTGACATTTATAAATGCCTTTGACTTATTTTTCAACATGGCTGTAAATTTCTTGTGGAAGGGACTGTGAATAAAATGCCACTCACTGTAAGCCACACAGCGCCCAGCAAAGTGTCTTGTATACAGTAAATGCCCAATAAATAACAGTTGATATAGTCAGGGAATTAGCTAAATTGTTAGAGCAAAACTTTTATGTAAGAGTTATCAACTTTGTCACTTTTTGCTCTGCTTTGGTTTAAAACCACTTTCTCTTCTATTGACAAATGGTTTTTAGACCAGTTTTCTGATTGCTTGTCAATAGTTTGGTCAGGTTTAGAGAAGAAAGTCAATGAGCTTTTTTCCCCACTCTTCCTCATTTTAAATATTAAATTTTCATGTAAATATACAAATATGAATATTAGGTTTTTAGTCAGATAGTTCATCCAAAAGCATTTGCTTCAGGTGGTATAGAAACTCACTATGTTCCTGAGATAATTTGGTATCAGAGTTATTACACATGGGTACTTTTCTATTACACATTGGTACTTTCTCTGTAATACACATTGGTATTGTTACCCTTCCATAAACACATTCCATCTTTTTGGCTTTTATTTTACCTTCTACTTTTACACAAGAGTGGAAAATAGGCATGATTTATAAAAGCTCGTGTTTATAAAAGCTCACTGTTCTTAAACCCGTGTTTCTTAATGTGGATTATTTTTCAGGTCTAATCTTATAGAAATATGAGTACAGAAATCTTAACTGCCATAAAAATATATATATATACACACACACGTTTCTTAATTGAGAAAATTTTGAACTGAATTTAAGTCCTATATTAATACCTAAGTATTATTATGTTACTGTTTCACTGACAATGCAGTAACCTGTTTCTCCTCTCATCTAAACACTTCTTTTTCTCTTCACCACCTCCTCCTCTTCACCTTGATCCCAGTCATGGGAATCTTGTAAGACCAAAGGCATGGTCTTTTGTTCTTTTCCTGTTCTTCTTTCTGTGAGAAATATTCTCTCACGTTTTCAGACTGTGCATTTTATAGAAATATTTTTTGCATGTGCTACTACTACTAATTAACCTTAAGTCTTATTTTCATTTTTGACAATAGAAAACTCTAATGCAGGATCTTTGTCACCTCAGATTCATAATATCAAAAACAAAGTCAGCATTTTCCCTCACAAAAGGGATTTTTTTCTTACATAATTTTGGCATATGCTGTAGGTGTTATGCCAGTATTCCAGATCAAATGCTGAAATTCATAGTTAATGCCTCCTTCGCTTTCAGCCCCCAAGGAACTGCTGGTTATCATTTACAATATGTATAAATTGCACTTCTTCTTTTCCAGTCTCACTTTCATTACTCTCATGTAGATCCTAATGAAACTAGGCCTGAATTGCTGGAAAAACTTACAAATAATCTTTTTATACTTTACTGTTTCACTTAAATGTAGTTTTCTGATGCCTGTAAATAACTGGGGAGTATGTTTTTTAACAGTATCTCTTAAAATGTGAGATGGCAGTGAAAAAAGTTCAAGGCTGTCACATATATAAAAAATCCCTAATATTTAAAAATGATTAGAGAGGGGTCTAAGATGGAGTGTAGGAAGCCCCTGAGTTCATCTCCTCCCGTGGACACACTGAATCTACACCTATGTATAGAACAATTCCTCCTGAAGAAGACTCGAGAGCTGATTGAACAGCTATTGCATATAGAAGGACACATAGGAATAGGTAGAAAAGATGGAGACATGGTATCCACGGAAACCCCACCCCAATGCAGTGACCTGCAGTAAGGAGGCATATAGCTGAGGGGCTAGAGTGCAGAGTACCTTCCCTGGGACACAGAAAAAAAAATTTTTAAAAATCCCAAACAAAACGAAACCCCCAGCAGTTTAAAGGGAACCTAGACTATACAAGAAAGAAATCCATTTACAAACCCTAGAGCTTCTGCCAGTTGGACAGGGAACTGCTGGAGCCCTCTATGGGAGCCCTCAGAGGAGCCAGTCAAACAAAATGAGGAGACAGAGGAACACTTTTCAAACAAAAGAACAAAAAACCCTAGAAATAAGCCCTAATGAAAGATAAGTAATTCACCTGATGAAGTGTTCAAATAAATGGTCATAAGGCTGATTACTAAACTCCAGAGAGGAATGGAGGAACTCAGTGAGAACTTCAACAAAGACTTAGAAAGTATAAGAAAGAACCAATGAGAAGTGAAGAATAAAATAACTTAAAAATACACTACAAGGACATCAACAGCAAATTAGATAATATAGAAGGATGCATCAGTGATCTGGAAGATAGTGAAAATCAATCAGAAGAGCAAGAAGAAGAAATGATTTTAAAAAATGAGGCAAGTTTAAGGGACTTCTGGGACAACATCAAGCATAACAACGTATGCACTATTGGGGTCCCAGAAGGTGAAGAGAGAGAGAGATAACAAATACCATATGGTGTCTCTTATATGTGGAATCTAAAGAAGAAAACAAAGAAAATAAAACAAAGCTAAAACAGACTCAGATACAGAGAAAAAACTGGTGTTTGCCAGAGTGGAGGTGGATGGGGTGTTGGTCAAAATAGATGAAGGGATTAAGAGGTACACATTTCCAGCTATAAAATAAATAGATCACAGGGGTATATATAATGTACACATAGGGAATAAGGTCAATAATACTGTAACAACTTTGTACGATGACTGATAGTAACCGATCTTATTGTGGTGATCATTTTTTTTCTTTTAAATTTAAATCATCATTTTTAAACATTGAAATGTAGTTGATTTATGATATTCTGTTAGTTTCAGGTGTACAAAATCGTGATTCAGTATTTTTGCAGATTATATTTCATTATTGGTTATTACAAGGTAATGGGTATAATTCCCTGGCTATACAGTAAGTCCTTGTTGCTTATCTATTTTATATATAGTAGTTTGCATCTGTTAGTACCATACCCCTAATTTGTTGCTCCTCCTCTCCCTCTCCTCTTTCTTAACCAAAAGTTTGTTTTCTGTGTCTGTGAATCTGTCTCTGTTTTGTATATACATTTATTTGTATCATCTTTTAGATTCCACATGTAAGTGATATAATATTTGTCTTTTTCTGTCTGACTTATTTCACCAAGGATAGTATTCTCTAGGCCCATCCATGTTGCTGCAAGTGGCAATATTTCATTATTTTTTATGGCTGAGTAATATTCCACTGTGTTTGTATATATTATATATACACATACCATATATATATATGGTGATTACTTTGTAATTTATAAAAACATCAAATCACTATTTTGTACACCTGAAACTAATTTAATTATGTATATGAATTATAACTCAATTAAAATTTTATAAGTTAAAAGGATTATAACTAGGCTTAATTTCCTCACTCAGGTCACTCTTTCCTTTACTGCATGTTTCTAACTCTTTCACAATATACAGTTTACACTTGAACAACATGGTTTGAAATGTACAGTTCCACTTATAAGCTGATCTGTTTAAATAAATCCACACTACAGTACTATACAATCTGCAGCTGGTTGAATTCGTGGCTGCAGAGCCATGGATATAGAAAGCTGACTCTGCAGAGTTGTATGTGGATTTTTCACTGTGTTTGGGGTTGGCGATGCTAACCCCCAAGTTGTTCAAAGATCAACTGTATTCTTTGTCTACACTCAACATCAATGCACATACACACACAGACACATAGACACAGACACAGTAAATATATCTAAAGATTACTTTTGAGGAAGCTTTTTAGATGTTTTGTTGATTGATGCATCTTGCAAAGCATAGAGCTGCAGTCCTGACAGATAGTAAACACTCAATGATATAGACTAATCAATTGTTTATAAATTCAAGTTGACCCTTAAGATTATATGAAACATACAATTAGAACTCTAGCATATGATAGGTTATCAAAATATCTGAATTTATATCAGGCTTCATTAGTATGCTTTGTAATCTAGATTTTATTTCTTTAAAGGAAAGTCTTGAACTTCCTCTACATCTGGGAAGATTTTTCTTCTTTTGGACAGAACAATGTGTTATATAACATATTGAAAGAAATGTTTTCTAGTTTATCTTCCAATATAAAATGGAAATCTGAATATGATATGGTAAAAATATAGACCTTGAAGAGTGAACATAATGGGTAGATTTGATCACTTTCATCCCCAAAATACAGATGTACTCACATATATCTACGTTATCTTGTTACTGATTAATGTGTTTTAGAGACCTCCTAACAGTAAAAGAATTCACTCTATTAAATTTGTTTGTATAAAGATCCCTTTGATAATTTATTCAACAAATATTTTGTGCCTACTCTTTGCCAAATACATGCTAGACTGAGGACAGAAGGAGAAATACAGAGCTGTGCACTTCAGGATGCTGTCAGTCTAAATAGAATAAAATAAATATGTTGAACATAAATAATTACATGTAAGAGCTAAAAGACCTATGCCCTAGATGCAATAGTAAAACAAACAATGGATTGATCAACTCTGATAGGGTTAATCAAAAAAATGTTTCATAGAGGAAGAGATGCTTATACAGTAGGCTTTTAAAGGATTAGTAGTTATTCAGGTGGGGAAAAAAAGGCATTATTATAGGGAAAACTAGCAAGATCCCAAAGGCAAATCTGTCTGAAATTAACTGATGGGGGTTAATCAAAAAAATGTTTCATAGAGGAAGAGATGCTTATAGTAGGCTTTAAAGGATTAGTAGTTATTCTGGTGGGAAAAAGTCATTATTTTGGGGAAAAGTAGTGGGATCCCAAAAGTAAATCTCCCTGAAATTAACATGGAGTTTGGGGAAATTCTAAGTTTGTCATGGCTAGGACAAAGATTATATGTAGATGTTTGGCTAGGGAAGATATTGAAGAAATAAACCAGGTCAAACAATGAGGACTATTGTCATGAGTTTGGATTTTTATTTCTGGTGACTTGGAGACTAGAGACAGTCAATGAATTTACTATGAGAATTGCAGGATAAGGTTGGCATTTTTGACTTTTCTTCAAACAAATTGGAGAAAATATTGTAGAGGTAGGTTTGAATGGGAGGTTAGAAGTCCCTACATAAACATTTTTAAGCATCCAAGGGAGAGGAAGAAGAAGAAATGTAGATGATGACTAGGGGCAGAAAAGAAAGAGAATGCAAAGGAGACAGAACGTAACTGAAAATCCAGACCACTTGTGTCAACATTACTTAACGATTTATTCCAGAAAATTCTTTACCAGGAAAGTAATTCTGTAGACCAATAATTACTTTCACTGTTTGCCAGTTTGCATCAGGAAGTTGTTGCAAATAAATTTATTTGAGCAGTTTTCTCATCTGGACAAACAGATCGCCCATTACGATAACATCTTGCTCACCTGGACAAACATCATGCTTTTCAGATACCAGTTTGCTTTCAAAGACTCCTCAAAATTCTTACCACATTGAGTCCACCAATCCTAAAGTACTATAACATGAATTTTGCCCAATCCCAACAAATTCCCCATTTGAAGAACCCACATAACACCACTTCAACCTAGACCCCAACTCTGTAAATACCTTTCCGTAACTTGACTCTTCTGAGACTATTGAGACTCAAGGTGGCATTCTTCCTTGCTGAAGTAAGTTTAATAAACTCAAATTTATTTGATGAAAATATTTTTCTGGCAATCTTTGTGGGAGAGTTTACAGCCAAGGGAACTTACTTATTTCTTGGATATTAGGGGTGAAGGGGAAGGAAGGAGGCAAGGGGGTTATGTATTCATAAAGGGAAGAGGAGAAGATGATCAGTTTTCTAGCTTCAGAAATGAATGAGTATTGCTAAAGAGCAATTTTGGGTTGACCTATTGTGATGACTTATTCTGTATGTTAATTTGAGTACATCACAGTATCCAGGTATTTTGTCTGTATATTTCTGTAAAGATATTTTTTTAGATGAGATTAAGATTTAAATCAGTAGACTTTAAAGCTGATAGCCCTCCATAATATGGGTGGGCCTCATTCAGTCAGTTAAAAGGCTTAATAGAAAACACACTAAGGTCCCCAAGGAAGAGGGAACACTGCTCACAGACTGTCTTTTGACTCAAGCTGTAACATCAGCTCTTCCCTGGGTCTCTAGCCTGATGGCCTACCCTGAAGATTTGGGACTAGCCCAGACAATTGTATGAGCTAATTCCTTAAAATCTCTTTCTCTTTCTCTGTCTCTCTCTCTTTCATATACACATACATACACACACACAACACATTGCAGTGGTTTTGTTTCTCTGGAGAACCCTAATATACCTATCAATTAGTTCATTATAAAATTGATTATTTATGTATTGAATGCCAATTAAGCTTTGCTTTTTGTATTGAGTGAGGTTACATGTACTCTACCTCGAATATGATACACTTGCAACATGTCAAATTTGCTACTACTATTGAGCCAGTTTATGTGATTTTGACAGTTTAATCTATTTGCCATTATTTCTATTTCATTTAAATTTTTCTCCAGATCAATGTAGAGATTTATTTGCTAAAAAAAATTTTTGGTGACTTTACTTTCATTTACATTATTTTTACTACCATATTACTTATTGTATGCTTAAATTGTTTTATGAGGCGTGCTAAGGACATTACACATATTTTATAATTTAATCACCAAAACTGAGCAATGAGGTAAGTACCATGGTCACGCCCATTTCTCAGGTGAGAAAATTAGGAAGATTTAGGTTAATTAATTTACTTAAGATCACACAGCTAAATTGGAACAAATAGGATTGAACCCAGACTGTACATGTTAGGGCCCATGTACTTAACTTGCATGCCATACTTCAAACTAATAATAGAAATAACCTATATGCATATTTCTATGTTTCATGGCAAACACTAAATAAAACATGACATAGTGGAAAGACATTATGTCAATTATAGTTAAAATAGAGTTCTAATCTTTCTGTTTTACTTTCTAAACTTGTGTTTTCATTAACCTTTCTGGTCTTAATTGGAGTAACTGGATTTGGACTAAATAGGCACTATTTTTTGAAAGCCCACGAATAATTTTATGAAAATGTAGACATTTAAAGTAATCCTGGCATAATAATTCTCAGACATTGCATTGTTTGTTTGTTTTTACATCTGGACATTGTTAAAAGTAGCAGACTGATGTGATACCTTTCTTAATTTTTAAGACATAGTATTTCTTTTTTTAAACATTGATGAATAGACTATTCTACTTATAATAATTCAGTGAAAACACTGCAGGTTGGCAAGAAGAGTTTAATTGCTGTGCCAGTTTCTGATTTATCTTATTAGTGTTCTCTACTTTTATTTTTATATTTTAAGAAATGATTTTAAAGTATTCTTTCTTTTTTTTTTGGCTGCACTGGGTCTTCATTGCTGCATGCGGGCTTTTTTTTCTCTAGTGTGGTGAGCAGGAGCTACTCTTCGTTGCGGTACATGGGCTTCTCATTGCGGTGGCTTCTCTTGTTGCAGAGCATGGGCTCTAGGTGCACAGGCTTCAGCAGTTGCAGCACACAGGCTCAGTAGTTGTGGCACGCAGGCCCTAGAGTGCGCAGGCTGCAGTAGTTGCGCTGCGTGGGATCAGTAGTTGGGGCGTGCGGGCTCTAGAGCTCAGACTCAGTAGTTGTGGCGCACGGGCTTATTAGTTCCTCTGCGGCATGTGGGATCTTCCCAGACCAGGGAATGAACCCGTGTACCCTGCCTTGGCAGGCAGATTCAAAACCACTGCACCATCAGGGAAGTCCCAAGAAATGATTTTTAAGTATTCTTAATCCTTTTATTCTGGGGGCAGACAGTTCAGAAATCCTTTCAAAGATTTCACATATTCAAACACAAGCTTTACTTTTGATTTTAAAGAATTTTTAGAACTGTTTAAATATTTTATTTGACACCATCTAGCAGTCCACAGTAAGTTAGTATCTTCCCTATAACAACTGAATTTCAACTGATTAATTCACATCTCACAATATATCGTTGACTCTTACAATATATCGTTGACATTTACTTTGCAAGACTGTCTGAATATTAACACGTGCTTGTATATGTTCTATTATTTCAATACAATTTACAGACTGTAGTTTCATATTAAATATAGAAGGAAGAAAGTAATGCAAATGATCTAAAAGTTGCAATCATAAATATATGTATTAAAATGTACAAGATTTTTTCCTATTTTGATAAAAAGATCACCTTTTAAAATGCAGATGAGATAATTTTATATTTATACCTTTTGAATAAGAGATAAATATATTTTAAGTATGGTTATATCAGTGAATATGTTCTGTGGAAAAATGAATTAAAAAAATAAAAACCATCTACTTGCTTGTTGTCAATATAGTGTCTTTATACGTAAACCCACGAACTAGAGCTGTTTGTAACAGAAAGCCAGCTACCTAGCTTTTCTGGGGAGGCTAGAAATAGATAGGCTTTGGGGGATATCCTTTATTCCTTTTAACCTTTCCCAACTTCTTATTCTCTAGCTCTTTCAGTGTTGGCCATTTTTTCTATTAACTACTTATTTACAACTTACCTACCTTTAGATGTGTTTGAAGCTACATACAATAAAAACACCAGATACAATAATACTATTAAAACCATACAAAAATCCTAAGCTAATTAAAACTACTGAAACTGAGTACAAGGAATGGAAAGGCAAAAAAGGGTGGGGGAAAGAAAGACTGCTTATATAGTAACAATGGTCAAAATAAGGAAGCATGACATCCTGTCAAAATGTGTGAGTTTTAAATTTAATTCTTAAGGACTTCCCCGGTGGTCCAGTGGTTAAGACTCTGCCTTCCAATGCAGGAGGCGTGGGTTTGATCCCTGGTTGGGGAACTAGGATCCCACATGCCGTGGGGTGTGGCCAGAAACTTAAATTTAATTCTTAGCTCTCACCCTGAGAAAAATTTATTTTTATGTACAGATATGCAAAATGAGCTGATAAGTGAAAATCTCTAGTTATAATTAGATTAAGTAAAGTATACAAAAAAAAAAAAAAGAAAGAAAGGGCATGAAAGACAAAGATATAAGAAACTTCACAGAATTGAGAACTGTGCTGTGATTACAGTGCAATGTGGAATCCTTGATTGGATCCTAAAACAGAAAAAGGACATCAGTGGAAAAACCGGTGAAAGCCAAATAAAGTTTGTAGTTTAGTTAGTAGTATTGTACCAATGTTACTCTCTTAGTTTTGATAAATACAGAATGGTTATGTGAAATGTTAACATTAGGAGAAGCTGGATGAATGGTCCATGGGGGCTGTCTGAACCATTCTTGCAACTCTTCCATAAGTTGAAAATTTACAAAATGCAAAGTTAAAAAAAGTTATTTAATTATTTAATAGCTAATGAAATAATTACTGGATATGTTTGTAATTCAGTAATACACTACAATAGCAGATGAAAATTATATTTGCTTTCTATACTGCTGTGATGACGTGGTGTAATTAAATAAATCTAAAAATATTACCTCAATTGGACCCCATTAGTGGTGTATCCAGGTACCCAGGAAACAGCAGTCACTAAAGATGGAAAAATATAAAAGAGGAGGAAACCAAAAAAAAGCACTTAATATTGCTGACAAGAAGGGAAGATGTTACACAGGAGCCTGAAATTTTAAAGAACTCCTATTAAAGTAAGAAAATAGTAGGTTAGAAGTCAGAGGAGGTCACTGACTGGTACTTTCCCTCTTTAATGGAAGAGAGTCACTGTGATGTAGCAGGGAGATCATTGGAACAAACTCCCAAAACGTTTGAAGGATAAGGAAAGTGCCATGGTTTAAACAATCAAAATAAGAAAAAAAAAAATAGCAATGATTTTACTTCCAGGAATCTTTGTGTAGAAATTCCACAGAACCTGCACATGTCAACTACCTTCTAAAGAAAAGGTGCTAGGCTGTAATATTGCAGGTGGCCTCTAAGTTTTAGGAAACTACCTCAAATTGTAACCCATTTAGTATGAAAAGCATCCTGAAAAAAAAAAAAAGGTTATATCATTACTTCACATCTTACGTTAGCAAGATAAATGCCAGATTGCTTAAAATGTTAAATGTAGGTATTAAGAAATAAAAGCATAAGAGAATAAAATTTAGATCACAAATACATGATTGTAGATTGAGATGCTCTTTTTTTGAGATAAAAAATAATGATACTATGAGTGAAAATACTGATAAATACAAAGTATTGAAATATAATACCATACATACCTATACCTACACACTTAAACTTGATATGTACAATTTAAAAAAAAAACCCTAAAAATTAGTAACAACATATTTTGTAACCAAAGGATAAATATTTCTATTGTATAAAGAATTTCTGTAGATGAAAATATGGAAGTAAATATCGCAACAGGAAAAAAAAGAGCCATGGCTTCAATTCAGTGGGCCTGTAAACTTGGAAATAAACTCTTCTCCCTCCCACACACACACTAGTAATAAAACTAATTACATACTGGAAGGGAAATAATAATTAATTAAAAACTCATATATCTGAGAATATTCTGTGTATGTTTCAGGTCACTGTCACTCTTTTTTTCATGTATAGTCATCCTTTGCTGACTAGAAGTGTCACCTGCACAATAAACTAATTAATTTTAAATGCCTTAGATTGTCCTTGCTCTCTGTTCTTGCTCCATTAATATTTCTATTTAGGTGCCTCCAACATGCTTTTTAAAATTTACTTAAGTGTGTAGACTATTTTACAGTTTGTCATAACAACTCACTGTCCTCTTGATTCATTTCCTTAGCCCTTAATGAGTTCCAGTGTCTATTTGAATTTTCTGTTAATATATTATTTCAGTAACTGAAATTTAGTGTTACTTTTCTCAAAATACTTTCAGGCATTTAATGTTATATACTTACTAGTGGTGTATCTCTTTTCCATTTCTTTCCATATACACTACAAGGCCTTTAAATTTACTTTGTCTCTAGTCATTTGTATAGTGTAATATACACATATTATATATCTTCTTGCAATATATATGCATGTGTATACATGTATATATAATTCACATATTCAAAGTGTGCAACTCAATGACTTTTGCACAAAATGAATGTATTCATGTAATCAGCACACAGAGAAAAGAAGAAGAGATTACCAGCGCCATAGTAAATCCACTCATGCTTCCTTCTAGCCACTAACTGCATAAGATAACCAGCGTCTTGACTTATAATAGACTAATTTTGCTTATGTTTATGTTCTTTTGAAAACCTATTCAGTTGTTACTTCATTTTTTCAGTACTATTTTTCCTTTGCGTAATCATTATCTTAAAATTATTAGTAACATCCATTACATAGGATCTTGTTGCAGAATAGTTAATGAGAACTCCCTCTACTAGCCATGGTAAAGTATTAAAACTAGGTAGCTAGAAAACTGTACAAAATATACAAAACAATTTTTTTCAGATACCACAAAACAGGTAGCACAGGACTGTGATCCCCAAGAGAAGGAAACAAACAAGATAAGGTCTCTAATCACCTGCCTTCCTGCCTAAAGATATTTTCTAGACTCTGATGCAAGTATAGTTATTGAAGCAGAACACAGTGGTCTTTCTGAATTAGACAGAAATTCAATTTCAGGACAGCAGAGGTACCTAGAATTTATGGGACAGAACACCAGAGAGGAGGAAACTCTTCAGAGAAAGATCTCCAAAGATCTGCATATGCATTCTCTTTGAATCTGTTGCTGAAAATGAAGTTACACTTATGTAGGGTGAAATTGCACGAATGGGCAAGAATGACTGAGAGCTGCAGGATAAATGATTCCCAGTGCTCACAAAGGATGGGAAGATATTCCACTTCCAATGAGTCTGAGAAGAGAGACTTAAAATTACCTGGACATTCAGAAGAAATGCCAGAGGAAATACAGAACAACAACAGAAATGATTAGAAAAATAGCAAACACATAGATCATCAATTTAAAGCAACCATGTCAATAATTACATTAAATGCAAATAACCCAAACACTCCAATTAAAAGACAGTTTGCTAGATTGGATAAAAATGCAACTATGTGCTGTCTACAAGAAATACGCATAAATTATAAAGACGCAAAAAGGTTAAAAGTTAAAACATGAAAATATATACCAGGCAAATACTAATCATAAGGTAGCTGAAGTATTCTATATTAAAAGCTAAAAGAGCAAACTTCATAACAAGAGGTATTAACGGAGTAAGGAGAGACATTTAATAACAGAAAAGGGATATCAAAAAGATGTGGCAATACAATACTTGTGTGCAATAATTATAGAGTTTCAAATGCATGGCACAAAAAAATGACAAAGAAATAGAGAAATCTACAAGTATAGTTAAAGATGTCAACATTTCTCTCTCAGTAATTGATAGAACAAGTAGACAGAAGATCAGAATAAATATAGAAGACCTGAACAATACTCTCAACTTCCATCTGCCAATGATTGAAAAGCCCTTATACGAAGCTCCAACTGACAAGGAGGAGCTTCTGTGCCTGCATATTGGTTGAATGTACCTGTGGAGGCTGTGTTGTTTCCAGGGTCTGTCTGGAAAGGCTAAGTACAAATCTCATAGTACATAGGAATTGATGTCCCATAGTGGTAGATTTTGGTCAAGGGAAGACAGATGGGAAGGAGTCAGTATATACATTGATTAGCTTGTCTCTTTCCCAATATCCCAGACTGTTTAAGGTGCCTTAGTATGTACAGGACTGATCAATATGTTCCTTGTGAAACTCAGTAATGGCCAGCTCAGTAATGCAGCCCTGTGTAATTACTCTCCCATCTTTTGAATCTCATTTTCTTATTCCCTTCACATTTTCTCTAAAATTGCACAACACCTCTCCAAAATGTTATCATTTAAGTTTTTGCCTTAGTTTCTGTGTTCTAGATGAACCGAACTAAGAAAACAGAAGAGGAGTATTTTTTGAGTATTTTTTTCCTACCCCTCCTACCATGGGTGTGATATGAAAATATGATTGTAAAATGTCACCTTGAGTCTGCTCCTGTCTGAGACCTAAGAAGCTTCCATGTGTTGCTCTCCTTTATTTTTGTTATGTCAATGTAAATAGCAAATTATGTGGTTACATATCTTCATTGTTTGGCTACTTCTTGTTCAGCTGAACTATTTGATAGAAAATGCGCAATTCAGGAACCTTGAATGGGAAAAACACTTTTGCCCGTTGTGTAGTTAGTAAGGGTTCAGAGAAATCTGGGCAGCCTGGTACTTGGATTGCTCTCCTTGTCCTCTTCATGCTAAAGAGTCTTAGTTCTGGAGTCTCCGTAATGTATGTTGTGCCTGGACTTCCCTTTAAAAACTGGCCCCACTTGCCCAATACATGGCCATAGGTCTTATTCAGATAATTTTTTGTACCACTTCTGGTTTTCTTTTCATTTTGTCCTCTCTTTGACTTACGACCTCTCATATCTCTTGTTTAAAACCATGAATTTAAGCCTGAACACCAGAGAATAGCATACTTATTGAATTGTATGTAATGGTACTTCCTGGATATTCTAAAACTGGGGCCCTGAATATAAAACTAAGCATTAAACATGAGTTATCTCTGTAAAAGAGAGAAAACTGACTCATATTACTTTTGAAAGCACAGACATAATTTTACCTCTATGATCACCTTTAAGACATGTAGGCCAGTGCTAATATAACCTGTCACATAATAACTTTGTCATTTTTACCATAATGTGTACAATCAATAAAGAATTGAATTTCATTTTCTGAATCATACCTTGGACTCATTCTGCCTTAAAAGAATCTTGAGTTTTTGGGAGCATGACTGTATCATAACTCTAGAAAATTTTCTATTAGAGTTTATGACACACTGTAATGAGAAAAACAAAGACTATTTCAGGTATATTAAAACCATTCCAGCATTGTTGATGATACCATTTCAATCTGTTTGATTTATTTAAAGCTTGTAGTTTAACCTTTTTCAGGACGATATACCACTACAGTGTTCATATACATAGAATATTAGCATTTAGTTAGTGGCAGTGAAGTAGATTTATAGCATGGAAAATATCCCAACTGATAACAAATAATAGACAAAGGAGATTAGATAGAGATGTTTAAATTTTATGAAGTTTTTCATTTTAAAACTTGGACTGATTTTAGAAAATATTAAAAATGTTACTAAGGGTGCTCTATAACTTTCAGGCTTTGGTTTAAAAATAAAGCTTTTTGTTTGTTTGTTTTTTAATGATATCTAATAGAAGTGGATTAAGTCTTAAGTTTATTAAGACTTGGCCCCCTAAAATTCAAATAATATATATTTTCTCTTTTACAAATATGTATTTATTCAATCACTTTAGCATATAGTAAAGAATTTAATTAATATTTCTGACTTCTATTCTTTTAACGTCATCAAGAAGTTTGAGTGTAATCAACTCCGAGTTATGAGTAATCTTGATATGTGAGGAGTATAATGTAAGAAGAGAGGACAGCAATAGGAAATAGGATAAAGATACAATTAACTCAGCACAACTCCCTTCCTTATTTTATATGAATTTTAATGATATATAGTATTTTCATTACATTTTCTTAAAAACATATTTTGAGATAATTGTAAATTCACATGCAGTTGCAATAAATAATACAAAAATATCCCATATGCCCTGAACCATTTCTCCAATGGTAATATCTTGCACAACAATATTAAAACCAGGAAATTGACATTGATAAAATCTACCAAACTTATTCAGATTTCACTAGTTTTATATACACTCCTTTGTATGTATGTAGTTTAGTTCTACAGGTTTCTCCACACTATCTGAAAGTAGAACATTCCTATGAAACCTTTTGTAAGCCGAAATGGTGTAAATCGAAGAAGCAGTTACCTTATGACACATCTTGCTTAACTGATGCACAAGATAAATTGAGATAAAACACAGATGCTCACAGACACAGTTCGATGCTATGGTGGCTTGATGCTGAGATGTTGAGTGCAGTTCCCTGGGAAGAAGCTTGACGGTGCCATTTTCAGCTGTTGGGGCTCCCCACTGCCTCTATAATGGCTTCCTGCAAGACAAACACGGAACACTATTTTGGGTTTTTGCCTTTTTTCATAAAAGCAAAAATCTTCTTTCGATTTCTTCAGCATTAGTTTTTTGTTTTTTGTTTTTTTGTTTTTTTTTTTTGCCACGCTGCACAGAATGTGGGACCTTAGTTCCCCAACCAGGGATCAAACCTGTTCCCCCTGCCATGGAAGCATGGTGTCTTAACCACTGTCCTGCCATGGAGGACCGCCTGGATTTCTTCTGGTTAGCAAAAACTCGTCCTAATGCAGGTCCTTGGAAAAGCGAAGTGGCATAAAGCAAAGTTAAAAAGTGGGGGATATGTGTATACATTTTATTCCATGTGTTTCTTTTATCAAGATACAGTCAAGATACAGAACAGTCCTATCACAGAGATCCTTCATGCTACACCTTTATAGACCTGGCCACCTTCCTCCCTGTTCTCCACTCTCCAATCCTTGGCAACCACTAATATTTTCTCCATTTCTATAATTTTGTCATTTCTAGAATGCTATATAAATGGAATTATACAGTATATAACCTTTTGAGATTGTTCATTTTTCACTCATCGTAACTCATTTGTGATCCATCTAAGTTTTGTGTATTATTAGTTTGCTCCTTCATATTGCTGAGTAGAATTTCTCTGTATGGATGCACCACAATTTGTTTAATCATTCACCTGCTGAAGAACATTTCAGTTGTTTCCAGTTTTGGGCTATTATGAATAAAGCTGCTATGAACATTTATATACAGATCACTTTCTGGGACAAATGCCAGTGCAAATGTTGTGCAATTGTTGGCTCTTTTGGTAAGCCTATATTTACTTTTATAAGAAACTGTCATGTTATTTTCCAGAGTAGCTGTACAGATTTACTTTCGTATCAGCAATGGATGTATGATCCAGTTTCTCTACATTATCACTAGTATTTGATGCTATCACCATTTTAAAATTTTCACCATTTTGGTAGGTGTGTAGTGATATGTTATTGTGGTTAAGTTATGCTTCTCTGATGGGTAATGATCTTGAACATCTTTCCATGTGATTATTTGTCATCCGTATGTGTATCATCTTCAGTGAAATGCCCCTTCATGTCTTATGGCCATTTTCTAATTAGATTACCTGATTTTTAATTGTTGAGTTTGAGAGTTGTTATATATACTATATGGTATTTCACTGTCTGATAGATGGTTTGAAAATATTTTCTCTCAATTTGTAGCTTGTTTTTTAATCCTCTGAACAGGGCCTTTTGTACAGTATATAATTTTAATTTTGATAAGATACAATTTATAAAATTTTCCTTTTATGGATTGTGCTTTTGGTATCAAGTCTAAGAACTCTTCTTATTTTTAGGTTCTGAAAGATATTCTTTTTTATGTTGTAAAAGTTTAAAATTTTTATGTTTTACATTTAAGTTCAGGATTTTTATATAATGTGTGAGGCTTTGGTTTTTAAAAACACTGTAGGTTTGGTTTATATTTTTACTTAAATTATTTAATTTTAATGAAGTATTAAAAATTTCCAATAGGAAGGGATCTTAATTTTTTTATTAATTTCTAGATTTATCATAAGGTGATCAGAGAATGACATTTACAACATTTTTACTTATGCACCTTAATTTTCTTTATGATGCAATATATTTGGCCAATTTTGTGATTGCTCCACGTATACACAGCTAAGAAATGGCATAAATGAATGAAATACTAAAAGGCTGGTCTCTAAAGTCTGCTGTTAACCATTGTACTATGCTGCATATTCAAGAAACCAAGGATATACTGCTCAACTATTAAAAAGAATGAGTTGTACTATCTATTTATCAGTCATCATTATCCAATAAGTTAGAGTAATATCTATTTTATGCTGCTATGCAAGCAAAATTAAAAGGAGAAAATGATGTATATGAAGTGGTCTCATTTTTATGTAATGTGAAAGCATATGTATGTCTGCCTGCTTGAGCAGAAAAAATAGTTTTAAAGATATATATCTTTAAATAAAATTTATATTTCTTTAAATAAAGATATATATATATGTGTATAGATATATGTCTCAAAGAGTAAACATGGCTTACTTTGTTAAGTGGTGGAGTTGGGGATTGGAGGATAAGAGGAGAAGTCTGTTAACTTTTTCTTTATAAATTTCCTCATTTAGCTGTATTATATTTATCATCTATTATTTGGTAATTAAAAAAAAATAAGCTGGAAAAAATTTTTGGCTATTTTTCTCTGATTTATTTAAAATCATAAAAATAAATGGTTTACACATATTTTTGTAGACTCAATTTAGCACACGAAAATGGTCTTATTTATTAAAAAAATAAAAATAAAAAAACAAGGGTCTGATTAAGTAAAAAAAAAAAAATTATGTAGTCTAGAATGATAGACTTTGAACCCCCTCTCTTTCATTTTACTCTGTCAAGTATGTCAGTTCCACATTAAATTATATCATGTGCTTTGTTTTACAATTAAAATAAATTACCTGTGTTTGTAGAATAATTAAAGTTTGCCAAGGATATGTGATTCATAAATTTAGAGTTATTTCAATTAAAAACTACCATTTGATTGTGGTTCCTGAAAACATACACATCAACACCTGGTAAACGTTTAGGGAGAAATACCTTGATAACATTTAAATCATTGATTTAAATTAATTTCTTTCAAAGATATTGTGCTTTCAGCTAATACCTGGAAGTGTTACTCAGTGGTGGGTGGCCATCCTGGTGATTATTACTGTTGGAAATATACTAAGAATAAAGACAAAATAGTAGTTCATCACTTAGCAGCAATTTTTCTATTAAGAAAAGGTTGAAACTGACAGTTAATTCATGAAACTTTGAATCCCCTGAATGGAATTGATATTTGGAAGGGATTTCAGTTTGACTTCATCAACTTAATTTGGATTCAAAAAGAGGTATCATCTTGTCTTTACCCAAAACCCATTTCAAGTCAGAATCTCAGACCAGACTTCCAGTCATGCAATCAATTGTTACCTCTTGCAGTTACTCTGGGAAATATTTATTTTCTATATTTAGTGTGTCTTTATTTCTTAGTTTGATAATATATATTTAAATAACAGTTATCTTAAATATTAGCTCAGGAAATATAATAAATGTCAATTTACAAAATCACATTGATGATTATCTTATAATTTAAAATGTTTCTAATATTAAAAAAACTAATTAGCACAACTCTTATTTTATTTTATTCTATTTTATTTTATGTCTAACTGACATAACTTACATAATTGTGTAAGTTACAGTTGTAAAATATGTTGATTTGATAGGTTTATATATTGCAGTATGATTGCCAACGTTGTATAACTAACATCTCTATCACATCACATAATTATCATTTATTTTTTATGGGGAGAACAATTAGAATCTAGTCTCTTAGCAACTTTAAGTTTATAATATAGCATTGTCGACTATAATCTCTATTTTGTTTTTTGAAGTATTTTCTTATTTTAAGAGTTATTTTAATGCAAATATTAATCTTTTAACCATTTTAACTGAAATTAGAAATTTGGGCTAAGATTTCGTTTGTAATCAAGCGTAGTTTGTCTTTTTGTGTTGAACGGTATTTCTGTGTTTCGTGAGTAATGGAATGGCTGTGAAATAAATCTAAATTCCTATATCTTTATTGTATAACAGGACTGGGTTATTAGCATAGTTATGTAATAATATTTTTAGGGAATGACAGTTTTTTATGTTACTAAATTTAATTTTCCTACATTAAATGAGTAAAACTATGTGTGTAAAGGGATGGAGTTCTCTAATCACAATGCAACTCAAACTGGAAGAATAAGCAATAAATGGAGAGTAGTATGGCACTCATATTTGAGCTTTAGCACGTTGTAATTCCAAAGATTTAGATAATTCTTCTGGCAATCTATTTCTGTGTAGTAAATTAACAACGTGGTGGCTTTAAACAACATTAATTTTATTATATCTCACAGGAATTCAGGCATGGTTAGGATGAGCAATTATTCTGCTTCATATAATGTCAACTGGGGTCACTTGGTGATAACTTGCTGGCAGCTGGCCTGATGTGGAGGGTTCAAGATGGTTAAAATCACATACTAAGCACTTTGGCAGTAGTGGCTGGAAGCGGGGGTCAGCTAGGCCCCTCTCCCACTCCATGTATTTTCAGGGTGTCTCAAGTTTTCTGTGTATTAGAGAAGCTGGACTTCTCATATGGCAGCTTAGAGTGTCCAGCAAACAAGACACAGCTGCCATTACTCTTAAAATGTAGGTCTGGAACTGGTACAGTGTCTTATCCATCTTACTTTATTAATCAAGGAGGTAACAGATGGTCTTAAAAGTAGGGTGCTACATCAGTGTGTTTTAATATATAACAAACCAGTTGCTTAAACAAAATTTTTTCATAATCACTCACACATCTTTGGGGCCCCTCAATGTCTGCTGATATGGGCTAGGCTCAGAAGAGGCAACTCAGCAGCTCTGCTTCAGCTATCTCTCATCTTCCTCCTTGGATCATGGGTTAGCCAGTCATGGTTCAGACACTCAGTGTTTAATCATTGTCAGAGCAGAAAGTAAACTCCCTTCTCTTGAGTTATACAGAAGTGTTTATTGTGGCCAGAATTCAATATTGTATTAGTTTTTTTTATAGTTTCAATTAAAATTTAAATTTTGAGTTTCAATTTAAAATTGGGCTGACTTTTTAAAAGACTTTATTTTTTAGAGCAGTTTGGGTTGACTTTTAATCATGATACATATTTATTTTACAAAAGCTCAAACTATTGAAAATATTGAGAAGGAAATTTTTTAAAAAATGCTCATAATTAAACCACTTTGTTTCTTTTTAAATGAACCAAACATTTCATATAAATTAAAAGCTTTCATTAGTGAAAGAAAGTGCAGCACAGGGAGATTCATTTATTTATCAGGAGACTAGACTTAAAAACTTCTAAAGAAGAAAACATAAAAATTAAGTTTCATTGTTCTCGAATAGAGGCACAAGCTTCACCCAGTTTATGGAGCAGGTGGAAGGCGTTAAGATCAGATTAGAACCAATGGATTATAAAGTAAGGGCAACTTTAAACTTGTTTTATTGTTTCTGATCCCTCATTTACAGAAGATTGCATTTCATAAAAGACTTAACTGCCTTTTATGGTGGGAATGTTTTAACACATTTATTTGTAAGGCCTGTAAGGATTTAGAAACATTATGTTTTAATTGTTGTTGTAAGACTGATGTGCTATGACTGCTGCTTTCCACTGCTTTAGTTCAATAAATCTCCACGTTCATATCCCCCAGACTTTTGATTGGCCATTTCAATATACAAGCCAGGATTTTCTTCCTGACCTTGTGTAGGAGGGAGGAACAAAGGCATGGAACATATTCAATAATTAATGTTTTCTGGTATCAATATATGGTATAGATACTTCAGAAAACCTTTAAGATGTGAATGTTGATCAACTATGAAAATTGAGACATACCATTTTAAACTTTTAATTTTTGGGATTTTAATATTTTTAGCATACTTTTAAATATTTAGTAGTGATTATTTTTGCATTATTATTTCACATATACTAACTTACTCATTAATACACTGACAATAAATTAACTTTTAAAAAAATTAGTGAATTAAAATGTTAACATGTTAAGTTACTGTATAATATAAAAACAAAGCTGAATTTACAATCTCTTGATAATTTTAAGTTAGAACATGGAATAAAATACACATGTTGACTGTATGCAGGTTATTAATGAATAGTTCTCCTATGACTCTCCCTCAAAACCATCCAGACTATCCTACTATTGATACTTTCGTGAAAGGTATTTAGCCCAGGTCAATAAAATCAAATTGGAAGCAGTTTCTTTTGAGTATAGTATTTGGCGTGTAATACTATGTTAAAAATGATTAAAGAAGACAGTTTAGATGGTACAAACAAACTTTATTTAATACATTGTGAAATGGACAGTCTCCTTTAGGAGAACTGCAAATGGGGCAGAAGGCAGCAAGCTCTTATAAGAGAAGTAAAGAACAAGGAAAAGAAAAATAGAAAATATCTAAGTGGCTGTTACCACATAGTCAACTTTGGGGTGAGAAGACCCTGAGTTGGCCTGGCATTTGGGGATTGGTTGACTGGATATACCGTGTTTCTGGTCAAGCAGAGCATTTACAGGGACACACAAATTATCTAAATTTTGGTTTGTTGACATAGTACCCAGGCAAAAGAAGCTCCATCTTAGGCACAGGAAATTATTTCAACTACTATCATTGGGTATATCATGAGACAAATCACCTACCATGTAACATTTCATCTTAGTTCACTGACCATGTATGCACCTGATTTTGTTCAATCAACACATTTTTATTAATCACCTGCTATGTGCCTCATGCATAAAGAAAAATGTATGATCATAAGGCAATAAAAGATTCTGGTGTTAAATAAAATAGCCAGCCATATAAGAGAAATATTTGGAAAGCTAAAATTGAAAGCTGGTAATTTAGCTGAAGAGAAAAGTGATTCTCTGGATTTGTTCACACAGAATCCCCTAAGCAGGACTGTAGGGCTTGGTCAGAAAAGCAACTTTACAAAGATGGCATTGATAATTATGGATTGACTATCTTGGTTCATAGAAATAATCTTTAAGCAGAGTCAATCACAACAGTAAAATGACGGATTTTACTGCCTGAATTCAATAGAGATTATTGAGAGGGTGTGATTTTTATACTGGTAAATTCTGTAAAATATGAGCCTTTGGAAATTGAGGACTTTGTCTAGATGGTTCCTTGCCTCCCTGTTAGCTTCAAAGTAATGTTTTTAACTGTAGAAAATGTGTTATCTTTTCTTCTAAAAAAATTTGCACATAATTTTTTTGGTAACCATCTCTAAGAAGAAAAGAAAATTGACTATCATTATAGGAAGTTAATTTATTTTTAGAAAGTTAATTTATTTTTAGGATGAAAATAGTTTTGAAATCATGTTATTTCATTAAACCCTGCCCCAAAGAACATGTTGTTAAGAGAAGTTTTACACTCTTTCTCACAATTCTTTTATTATTTTGCCAGGCTAAAGAAGATTAGATGCATTCATACCTACAGCTTTAGACGGAATTCCCTTCATTTATTTGAATCTCTTGAAACTTCTTTTGTAAATGATAATCCAAGTCCAGTTAACAAAACAATCTTAGATCATCTAATAGCATGTGGCTTAAAGTGGTGAGAAACAATCCTGTAGTACATTGCTACACATGACATTCAGGTTTGAGCTACTACAAAGGCCTCCTAACAGAATGAAGCATAAATCAGCGCAAGCTGTGGAAACAATAGCTTTCCAAATATTGTGCTCTAGTGTCGACAGAGCGCCATAACACGAAAACATAACAGAGTCAGGATCAGACCACACTCAGGTTTTCAAAGGAAAATATACAGTGCTGCACAGTACAGATGCCACCCCTCTCCTCCCGGTATACACACATCTGTCGCAGTTCTGAAATAGGTCTGTTTGGCTCAGAGGAGGCAGTGATGGCACTGCCATTAACTGTTTGATTTCAGTGAAGCTCAAGCTAGAGATTTTAGGAGGATTTCTGGAGTGCCATTTGCTGAGACTTGTTTCTTACCGATACCTTGCCACTCTTTTCTGATGTTTACGTGGGGCCAGTTTAAAAAGATATTGCAACTTAGACTTTCTTTTAATAATCTTCAGTGGCAACAGTGCCCACAATACATAGACAAAAATGCTTTTTTTTTTTTGTTTTTACAAGACATTCTGTAGTAGTTAACATATTTGTATTTGTAACTCAAGATAACTGAAGAATGGTCTGGATGCAGTAAATTCATTGCTGCCCCCTAGGCCCCAACCATAAAAAGACATAGTCAAACTTGTCCCTCTCCTCTGCCTTTCCCTCCAATGTGCTGATCATGAGGTGTATTCATTGTCTAGGATATAAGGCGTAGGAGATTTCACAGATTTTCATCATGGTGTTTTATACATTTTTACAAGCTAACTTAAGTACAATATTTTTATCAAAAAATAATAATAATGCTGAGACTTTCAGAGGCTACAGTGCAATCAGATGATCAGTTTAGGCCCCAGTCTTTGAAGAAGCAGTGCAGTTGGGGCAGGGGTGAGGGTAGGGGGGGCAGATGATTGATCTAAATTTTGGTGCTAAGAGAGCATCACGAGCCTTTATACAGATAGTTAGCTTTTAACCTTTGATTTTAATTACGTATGTGTGTCAGAAATTTGATTTTAAATGTACCTCTTATAATTCCTGCTTATTAAATTGACTTTGGATGTGTATTACTGTGTGCCTGTTTATGTTGAGGGGCAAAAAGACCAAGAAAAATGTGGCTCAGGCTCAGTGTCCCCCTAAGGATTACCCCAGTGGTGAGTGCTCCAACAGAAGGAGGAATAGGAGCTCTAAAAATTCTGAAATTTTTCTCAAGCATATGTATATATTTATTTCATATATAATATCATATATATAATATTATATATATATATTCAGCAGTTAGTAATAACTGACATCTATAGTACACTTATAATGTGCCAGGTACCATGCTAAGATTGTTACACATATATCTCAATCTTTGAACAAGCTTTAAGAAGTAGATACCATAAAAAAATCCCAATTTACAGATGAATAAATCAAAGCACAAATAGTTTGCCCAAGATTACATATGCATTAAAGTTGTAATTAAGAATTAGACAATCGACCTTGGAGGTTGCTTTTTAAATATGGTAGTTGCTTTTTAAACCTACAATCATGTGGTAAACCATGCAGAAGCACTCATAATTTGCTTAAATGATTTTTAAGTTTAATGTTGTTAAAAGACGTTATCTCTTAATAACTTACACTTCCATAGTGTTTAGTACTCTAGGCTGCAAGTGACAAAAATCTCTGGGAGATACATATGGTTTTTATTTTATTATATTGTTTTATTAATAAATTGATAAATAGTATTCATTATACTAATTATTCATTATACTGATAAGTATAAATAATAAATAGTATTATTGTATTATAATGACACAGAGGATATCCCATGAAACTCAAGGTCACAGAAATAGACTGGAAGCAAGGTCTGAAGCACAGAGCTTTGAATAGAGAGGGAAAGATCCAAATAATTCAGAGCAGAGAATTGAAAAGAATATTTGCTGACAACCTATATTTTCTCCCTACTAAGAGATGAGATATGAATTCTTTCTGACCAAGAGTTTTAAAGAGGATGGCAAAAGATAAGAGAATCTAGATGATGATGTACAGAGGGATTATATGTGAGAGGTTTGTGAGGTAAGCAGCAGATTCTTCAGGGGAGACCTCAGAGAAGAGGAGAAAATTTCCCAAGATTTATCCTGAAAAGAGAGCAAGACTCTTCACAGATTGAGCAGTTATTGACCAAGATTGAATTTCCAAAAGGAAGTGGCTCTGAATAATCTTGAATTGCATAGATTGTGATTATATATTAAAAATTACAGAAGCCCTGATGCAGCATGGACCTGGAAATTGGCATTGCAGAATTTTTGCCTCCCTAGAGCACAATGGTAACACATATGATTCAGTCCAGAACAACTGAAAGACACAGAAGCCAAGTGGAGAGCAAGTGTTATGGAAGAGGAAATAAAGAGGCAACGGCTGTGGGTATAAACAGCAGATGTAGTGGAAACAAAAGTCATGTCAAATCCTTTTCATTTTTAATTTCTTCCTTGTTCAGTCATTTTTTTTCAACAAGTGTTTATTGAGCACGTACTATGTGCCAGAAACTCTTCTAGGTGCTAGGCATACAGCAGAGAACAGGACTAAAGTTTTCTGTCTTCATGGAGCTTACATCCTTGGGGGAAGGCTGACCCATAGACAGATAAGTAAATAGATAAAATACCAGATATTGGTAGGTGGTATGGAACAAAATAAATCGTGATGTAAGGGTGCTGGGGGAGGGAGCATTTGCTATTGTATCCTATAACCTGTTCGGGGAAAGCCTCACTAATAAAATGACAATTGAGGAGAAACCTAAGGGCAGTGGGAGAGTAAGTCACTTGTTATCTGGGGGAAGAAACATGAAAACAGCAAATGCAAAGGCCCTGGAGGAGGAGTATGCTAGGAGGATACAAGGAAGAGCAAGGAGGCCAATGTGGGTAGAATTGAGTGAAGAGGGGACAAGTAGAGAAAGGTGAGATCTAATAGGGTCAGTAAAAGCCAGTGAGCAAAAATAACACTACATATCCCCAAATCTTTGGTATTATTTAGGCCTCCTAAGTCCAGATATCACTTGGGAAGAAGATAAAATTCATGGAAGGCAGGAGAATATTGATTGAGCAGTTATCGACAAAGATTGAATTTCCAAAAGGAAGTGGCTCTGAATAATCTTGACTAGCATAGATTATGATTATCTATTAAAAATTAAACCATACCATAAACTGACAAGATATATTGAAAACATTTTCAGGTATAAATTTTTTATTAACCTACAAGTTGTATATTAAGAAATCAATGTGAGTCACCAAACAGTGAAGAATAAATGTTAATTTATAGCTTTATGAAAAAATTCTTAAATAGCATTTCAGAAGCAATGTTTGGAATCTAATTTTATTTATTTTGAATTACAGTGGATATAGATGAAAAGTTAAGTATCTTCATCAGTGTTTTGGGGCAGCTCAGGAAAAAAAAAGGCCTAAAATAAGAAAAACTGCAAGACAATATAAACAGTGAATAACCTGAATATAAACTGTTCAATGAGGGAGACAGAAACAGGTTTCTAAAATAATCACTAAAAAGCTTTGGCTTAAAATTGTGTGATGGAAATATCTTGTGACTTAAAAGCATATTTTCAAAGATAACATTTGCTCAAGGCAAGGATATTTAAAAATAATAGGATTTTATGAGAATATTCCAAACAATTTTTCCTGGTTAACCAGTTAAATTACTACAAGTGCTAATTTGCATCCTGTGAGTAGTAAGAAGGTTCTCCTCTTCAATTTCACAGTTATTTTTAAGTGACTTTATTTTCTAGGAATGGCTAAGCCTGATTTTGTTGGATCTTTGCTGAGTAATAGAAAGCATAGCTTTAAGTATGCTGGGGGATGCCCTGGTCCTCACTAAACAAATAGAAGAATATCAAATACAAGTTAATGATTTTTCAGAAACCAGTAGAATTTATATTTTGTCACTGTGGCTTGGAACTTAGAATGCTCATTTATGCATACTAGCTGTTTTGCTTATTTGTTTAGAGAATGCTATCAGTAGAGTGAAATCCATTAATTAATTTTCCATGATTATACCTTTCTAATTATACAAAATTAACAATCCATTCATATAGGTTCAATAAAATTATAATAATTCATAACTTTTGATAAATCTTACATTCACTCCATTATCAGATTCTGAAATGGCCAGGATATTTTTCATTGTCAGATTGTAAAAATAATTTTCAATCCTATCTAGTTTTAAAATTTTAGTTCAATTTTTATTTTTTCTACATGCACGTGCTTGCTGAACAATTCTGTTTCTCCAGAGGTCCTTATAGTTTTTTTTTTTTTTCCTTTTCCCAATCAGCCCTGCTGAGTTTATGACTGTCATCTTAATAATTTTTATGCTCAGCTCTGATTATATCTACCCTAAACCAAACCAAAAAATGTTAGCCTTTACACACTTACATAAAATTCTATACCCTGGGATTCAAGGCCTTCTATAACAGGAAACACTTTTCAGGCCTTCTTTCCCAGAGTTACGCTTGGGAAAGAAGCGTAATGCTTGTTGGCTTGTCCAAGCTCATGGTTTCTCTATAATACCCACAATTTCCTGTCTACTTTTACTCTTTTCCTAGACATCATTATAACAACACTAATGTGATTTAATATCGGCTTGACATCACATAGTTTACAAACTGCTTTCACAAATACTTAAGTCATTTAATCCTGAAAACAAAACAGAACAAACAAACAAACAAAAACAAAGACTGAAACGTTCTGGGGTCTGTCTTCATCTTATTGGTAAGGCATAAGGGACTCTATAAATGTGACCCATATATCAATGAGTAGAGGCAAGTTTCACATCTTTGCTATTAAAGATTATTCCATTTACTACAGCTTTTTCCAATTTCTTAGATATAATAGAATCTTAGATCAGGGGAGCATCTTAACAATCACCTAGTGTAACCATTTTGTTCTGTAGACAAGAAAATAAATAGTTACCTGGACTTAGAAAGTCTTGTCTTCCTCACCTGGGTTTGAAACACCTGTGCTCTGTATGCAACACTTGAGGGAGTCAAAGATGACTAAGAAATGGTCAATGAATGACCAAATAAAATACATATTCTAGGACAGAGACACTTTAGCAAAGAGGTGAAGAAAGTTAGGTAAAGAAGCAGTCAGTTCAGAATGGAGCTCTGGGAATGTCTTTTCTCAAATACAACCTCATGATACTTTATTGGCACATTATTCTAAACTTACTACATCCTGTTTAATATATAGATATTTATGAAACTATATTAAGGACATAGCTTTATATTACTACAAAATTTTTCAACAGAATATTGAGTAATACCTGCACATAGTCATTATTCAATTAATATTTGTTTAAATGAATCAAATGATCACATAGTATAGAATTAACCATGAAAATAATAACTTTACTTTGTTTAGTGTTCATTTTATATTCCAAACACTAGGCTAAACTTTTAACGCATATCACACTTCATGCTTAGTGTAAGCATATGAGATAAATATTATCCCTATCACATTGTATTTTTTAACCCAAATCCAGTGTATACTAAGATTTGTATAGGTATTTGATGATTTGAAAGCATTGAGAATAAGGTCCATTAGCTCTGATTGGACCACAAACATAATTTATTTGGGATAGGGGAAGGGAACAACATAATAAATTAGACCTACGGAAGCAATAGAAGTTGGTGTATATGATTTAATCTTCCATTTGAATACAAGGAATTGAAATTTAAGATAAAGATATTTTACTAGCAGAGACAAAAGGAAGTTAAATGTGTCATTTTCTTCACTCCTAGTTCTTGGCATTTCATGATAAGCCATTTGTATTTGAGTTTGGATGGAGCCACCTTATGAGTGTGTTCCAGTTTGAAAATACAGGAACTGGTCTGTGTCTCAGGATTTATTAGCAGTGAAGATCATTTTCAATAGAAAGAGGGAGGGACAGCACATTTTAAAAAACATTAAGAAAAAATTCAAACAGTAAAGGTATATAAAATGGTATAATGCTGCATAACATCCAAATTTAACAATTATAATTTTTTCTATATTTGCTTTATCTACATCTTTAAATAGTTATTTCAAAGTAAATAAAGTGAATACAAATATCTTAATGATTTAGTATCTCTAAGAAAATTGCCTACATAACCAGAATAGTATCCACTCCTAATAATCCCTTTTTTTTTTTTCAGGATGCCAATAATGGCATTCTTAGTGATTATTACAAACCCGTTTCCAGTCAAGGATTATACCATATACTTGCTTAGACCAGATTTATTAATAAACAGTTTTGGTTGGGAAACTTACAACAGTTGGAGCAGATTAATAATGATTTGAAATAAATATTAATATGTGGTGTATCAGTTGTCTATTGTTGCCTAACAAACCAGCCCAAATATAGTGGCTTAAAATTGCCATTAATTTAACTCACAATATGGTTTGGCAATTTGGGCTGGACTCAGCAAAGAATTTGTTTTATTCTTGGCTGAATTCTCTCATGCATCTGTGGTCAGCTGCCAGCCAGTTGCAGGATGGCTGAGAGAGGCAGGCCTAAGATACTCTCATTCATGTGTGTTGGTTGGCATTATATCAGAGCAATAATAGCAACCAGCCATATGTCTCTCATCCTGTCAGGATAGTCTGAACTTGTTCAAATGCTGTTTCAGCTGGGTTCTAAAGAAAGAGCAAACATGTACAGTCTGTCGAGGACTAGACACAGAACCTGGGTACCTTTGATTCTACCACATTCTGTTGGCAAAGCAAATTGCAAGGCCACAAGATTCAATATGTAGAGAGATAGATTTTACTTTAGGTGGGTAGAGCTGCAGAGTCTCATTGCAAAGGGATTTTCATGAGAGAAATATGGAGAATTGTGGCCATTCTTGCAATTTACCACTTGTGTATTGTCTTGAGATGTCACCATATGAAGAATGTGGTAGAACTCTGCTTTTGAATCACTAGATAAAACTTTTTATTCAGACTTCTTGAGTCTGATTCTTAGCCCCAGACTTACTAAGTGGGCAATTTCAGATAGGATCTTAATATCCTGTGGGTCTCAAATGTCATGGCTTAAACTCATGGCTTATGGCATACTGAGTTCACTTCAGGGTGGACCAAGGAGCCACGTACCATGTTGTTCCCAGATGTAATATTTGTATTAGTTAAAATTATCATATAAATGCTCATTATTATAGGAAAATAAGTACATAAAGGGTTTTTCATATAATAAAATCCTATTTAGGTAAACAGGAGTAAGATAATTTTACTTCTAAATAAATAGATAAATAAATAGTTATCTATTTATTTATGCCAAAATATTTATGCCAAAATATACTCCCAAGAGAAGGACAGTTATGGAATTCAGATATCTATAATCCAATTAAAAACACCCCAAACTATAATACAATTTTATATACATATATATATATATTCTATGTAAACTGTAAAAAAAACAGATGTATGCACAACAAATTTAGGATTATGGTAACTTTAGTATTAACAGAGTAGTTTTGAGTGGGTCAGTGTGTATGGTTCAAAGTGTACTTCAACTTTAGTTGCAAAGTTTTATTACTTTCATATTTAAAATGACCTAATGGACTCTAATGTTAGTCTCTTCAGGCTCCTTTACGTTTTATAAAAATTATCAATAAATGGAAATATTTATATGTGGAAAAACTGAAGACAGCATAATCAGTAACCTGTATAGAATTACGGCTGTGAATGAGAGTAAAGAAATAGTGACTAGAAGGACTGTGGGGTCAAGGGAGACATTTGTTTGTTTTTCTCCTTTCAGTTTTTTCTTTAATTCAATTTAAGTTTCATCTGAAAAATCTAAGCAGAAAGTCAGCTTTATGATTTCTAATTTAATTTCTTTCCTAAGCACTGACTTTGATTCCGTTTTAGGTCATATACAATATAGTCCATATTAATTTTGCATGTCTTTAAAATTTAACAGGATGTTAAATTACAGAATTTCAACAAATATAAAGTATATAAAATTGAAATATAAAATACAAAATATTTAGTGAAATTGCAAAGCTGATCACAAAAGTCACTACCTACCTCCATATCCAAAAGACAGCCATCAGGGTGCCTTGGCATGGTGCAGAAATGACTAAGGAGTAGTAGAACAAGCCCTGATAGCATCACTTACTTTCCAGTAATTTAAGGTCAACCTTGAAAAAGAAAGTGACAAGCTAATGGAGAAGAAAACTGTTGGGCAATCTGAGTTCTTGGTAACTTTCTTCTCTCTTTCTTGAAACTAAGAGAAGGGGCCTCACAAAGAGTTTCTCATAGAATTTGGGGTTTTCCACATTATTTTCCCATAAGGTTTGGTAACCTGTTGTTGCTCTGTCTCCAGCCCTACTCAAGGGGACAAAAAGGAATTCAAGAAAAAAATCTGAGTTGGTGGTGGTGGTGGTGGGGATATGTGATGAAAGGTGGCAGAATATGCTACTCCAAAGTATGCCACTTCAGTACAAGAATCATTTTGAGCTAAAGGCACTTGAAAAACAGCAGCTGTAAGAAGAGTGTTCTGATCTCCTTTTTTCTTCCTGAAAACAGGAGATAAAACTCACATATGAAATATGCCCTCCCTATACTAGGAGAAAAGAAACATTCTTATCATCAGGGAAGGGATGTTAAGACTAAGAGAATTTAACACAAACAGACCTTGTGAAAATGATTCTTACCTTCCTTTAGCCTCCCCATACATTTTAGTTACTTTTCCACAATTGCCTCTCTTTGTTCAACTTATTTTAAAAGCGTTTAAATTTTGCCACTTCTTTGGATCTTCATTTCCTTAAGAGGGCTTCCTTGTAACTTGAGACTGAAATTTATATGCTTTTCATTCATCTGTCTTTTGTTACAGAGCCAGAGTTGAAAGTTAAGATGGGTAGAGGAAAGAATTTTCCTCCCCTACAGTGATACATCCAGAATACAAGAGTATTCAGTTAACAGATGATACTGTGGATAGCTGAGCTTGAGCTAGCTTATGACAACCTCACCTTAGTTTATTGCCACTAAGCTGCCAGGGGCAGGAGCTGAGAGCTGATGTAAGAGATCGCATTTAAGTTGATCTTCCATTCAGTTAAAACCATAAATGTGGCAGGACTCCCGCTGGACCTGCTGGAGAACTCACACACCTGACACCAGAGGGCACTGTCAGGGCATAGCCAAGAAAGGACTTCAGCAGGGCCAGTTAACTAAGGATGCTTGCCCCTCCCCTTCCTTCCCTCCTCCCAGACTCCAAAACACAAGAAGAGTAAGGGATCTAGAAGAGGGAGGAAAGAGAAAAAGTAACGATGAGGCTCTATCACCTCTCCACTCCAAGGACCGCAGACAAAGCCTAGGCCAGTACTGAGGGTGGGAAAAGGGAGAATGTGGAAGATAAATAGATAATCAAAATCTTGAATTGGATTGTGCTGGGATAGATTTTTAAAATCACTAACCATGACTGAGAGGAAATGAGGTATTCTAAAGATGTCTTTAAGGAACAGAATATAGTTTAGTTGAAGCCAGTGACTGAAGAGAAATAAGACCATTTTGTGTTTGTATGCTACCAAGGGTGAACTTACTAAAATCATTTGCTTCTTGTATATTTGTTTTATTCATGTTTATATGTACCTGTACTTCATTCCACAAAGAATATTGAGAGTGTTTGCATTAAATGATTGCATTAAAGAGGCATAGTGGTGAAGAAATAAAGCAGAGGCAATAGGGTAGAAATTAAAAGACAAGGAGAAGGTGTACCAAATACAAATAATAAGATATTCTATTCTTTGTCAGAGGTGATTCATATATCCAGCCAATTCTGGTTGTCGTAATAGACAATGCAAAAAGATGAACATATTCAGTTTCAGTACTCACAGAGATTGTAAATAAAAGGAAACAAATTGCTATGGAGAATAATGACTAGTTAGAGAACAGATATTTTTATTAATCACTTCCTGTATTTAGGACAATGAGAATTTTGTAACCAGACATGTCCTTACCTTCAGGGAACTCACACTCTGGTGTGAAAAAGTTATTTAGAAAATATTTGCAAGTATAAATGAGAAGTACAACATATAAAGAGTGAGTTTTTTTACACATTATACTTGATGGGAATTCCTCTGACCTAAAACACTTATGTGAGTGTCTTTATATTTGTGACTGAGAAAGTGTACCTACTTCCATATATATATAATGTGCTCCTAACCAGTATTTAACAGGACTTTAGCCTCACTCAAATATTAGGAATTATATGGGGCTAGAGTAATTTTGTTCAACATTTTTATTCCTTGGATTATCAACCACAATCCAGTTGTTGAATTACATTAAGGTATATAAGTGATTTTAGGTATAGTTATTAGAGCTATATCAGCAATGATTGTGAAATCTGAAATTTTACTTCTACCCTTAATTCAGTAGCTTTCTCACACATAACACACTACTCAGTTTCCAAGCAAATTACAGGAACTGCTAACAGAAGTGGAAAATAGTTTCAGAAATAGAGAATTTTAGGGGTAATCCAGTATAAACAAATAGTAATGTTGTTAATAGTGAGAACTTCATCTGTGCTGACTAGAGATTTCTATCCTGTTTATATTGTCAGCCTAAAGAATCCTGATGAGATTTTACAGCCCATTTTTAGCTACTCAAGCAGAACATTTTCAGGTAGGAACATTACAAAGCAACCTTTCAGTTTTAAGTTTCAAGTAAGTGAATGAAAAGATTCAGGACTGCATTTCTGTATCTAAATGAAAGCATAAATCTCAATAACTAAGGACTGAAGTATTGGCATGTTAACTTAAGCTTACAGGAAATAGTTAAGAAACAATAGGCTTTGAGTTATGTATTAATTTGGATATACAATAACTTCTGATACCAAGAGAGGAGAAAGAGACCACAAAATACTGTGGATAAAATAATATGGGGAGATCAGCTCGGTGCTTTGCCGATGACCTAGAGGGGTGGGATAGGGAGGATGGGAGGGAGGCTCAAGAGGGAGGGGATATGGGGCCATATGTACGCATATGTCTGATTCACTTTGATGTACAACAGAAACTAACACAGTATTGTGAAGCAATTATACTCCAAAAAAGATCTATTAAAAAAACAATATGGAAATTTAGTTCCAACCAATCCTTGTGGGTAGGGTCCAAGATTGGTTAGGCAGTTATGCTACCCTCAACATTTGGCTTCTAAGTTTGAGTCAAAAGATGCTGATCTAGTTTTTGCCATCATCCAGACAGTGGGAAGGGAGAGAGGGCCACAGGAATGCATGACAAAATCTTGTTAAGTCTTCTTGGAAGTGGCTATCATCACTGAGGCTCAACAGACATAGGATTGACCAGAACTTAGTCTCAGGGCTATACGTAGCCACAAAAGGTGTAAGATGTAATATATGTAAGAGCAGATAAATTCCATGTCTGTGGAATAGGGGAGAACAGATATTGGTGACACCTGGTAGTCAGCCACAAGATATTATATCTCAACTACAATTTCCTAACAAATACTTTTAGTTCTCAGAATTATAGATCTTTTTTAACATTTTTAAGCTATAAACTTAATATATGATTAGAAGAAATAAGAAGAGTTTTATTCACAGTTTCATCCTTTGAACCTACCATTTTATATTCCATCATATATTTCCCCCTTTAATAAAATGTTTCATAATTTCCAATGTTTTAAATATTCTAAATATGTTAGAAAATTAATAAGTTGTGGTCACTTTTTCATTGCAGTTATTCATAATTATAATGTATATATTAAATTCCATCAACTATGTATAAATATACAGGTCTACAAATGTTTTAGAAAGTCCCTACATTCATTGAGAAGTTTGGCACTTGATTCATACTCTTCTTTACCCATAAACTCCTGCAATGATTCTAGATGAATACAACATCCATCCATCATCTTTTCTTTACTACTCTTTGAAAAGAGAATTGAATTTTGAAATCAGTGTGGCCCTTTGTATGTTATCAATATGTTTATCCAGAAATGTGTGGCTATGTGAGGCAAGGGCTTGAAGGCTGTCTCAGTGAGGGCTTGTAGGATATTCTTCACTACATCGTGCCTTTCTTAAAATTCAGAGCCTAGCCCTTGGGCTTCCAGACTCACAAATGAAGAAAAATAATTAATTTCTCAAGAAAAATTCACATTAATCAAATCCACAAGTGTAACAACGCTTATATATACAAGATACAATAACGTATCCCCTAAAATAGTTACTGAACTACGAAAGTTAAATAATAAAACACTATTTTACAAATATTTATTGAGTTTAATATTTTGTACAAAATATAATGGGGTTGTTAATGGGGTATAAATAGACAAATCAACCTTCTAGAAAGTAATGTTCAAATGAAAGAGGTGGGCTTCTCTAAGTAACTAACAGAGGGCAATGAACTAAGAGGACTGAAATGCTACTGTCTTTGAACTTAGAGCTTTCCAAGTTAAAAATTCTTCTTCATATCTTCAAGATGTTCAGTAAATAATTTGAAACCCCTCCATCTGCTATATGTCCCAGTCTCTAAACACATAGACAACACTGTTTAAAATAGAGTATGGTGATACTGGAAATGCTATGTTCCTAACCTATTTATTGAATACACATCTGTTCCCCATTAATAAGCAATGTGGCTACTCAAATATACACACTTTCCATTTTTATTGTAGGTCTACTTTAGGACCTATTTGATTTTGGTGATACATTAGCAAATTAATTTATTCCTGCTTTAGCACTAAGCTGTCTTCATTATGATGGCTTTATAATAGCTATTTCTTGTAAGATAAGTCACTTATATAGAATATAATTAAGCTCTGAGTAAAATAAAAACAAAATTTTAAAATTAATGTGGATTAAACACAGTATAGATTTATCTCTCTCACACATAAAAGTAGAGTGAACGGGCCAAGAGTGGTAGATCTGCTTCAGGAACATCAGGACCCATGGTCTTACCTCCTTGTTCTTCTAGCATCCTCAGTGCCTGGTTTCTGCTTCATGGTTCAGTTCCAGCTACTGAATCCAAATTCCAACCACAAAGAAGAGGGGAAAAAAGGAGAAAAGCAATACTCTCTGGCTTTAAGGACAGTTACTGCAGACAGCACACACCACTGTCACTTATGTCCCATTTAACAGGTTTTAATTCACTTTTATAGTCGACCATGGAACAACACAGGGTTTAGCAGTGCTCACCCACAAAGCAGCTGAAAATCAGCCTATAATTTAAAGTTGGTCATCCATATCCAAGGTTCCTTGCTACCCAGGAATTCAACCAACCATGGGTTATGTAGTACAATAGAATTTACAATTGAAGAAAATCCACATAGAAGTGGACCCATGCAGTTCAAACCCATGTTGTTCAAGGGTCAACTGTATTTACAAGGGAGCCCAGAAAATATTCCTTTATTTTCAGAAATATTCTTGCTTGGCTGAAAAAAAACTGAAGTAGATAATGAGACTCAATTACAATTTTCTCGAATATCTCTCAATTTAATATTCTTCAGTAATGTGCAGCATCTTCTTGACAAACTCTTTCAAGTACAATTGAGAATAATCTCAAGGTTTATTTTCAAAGAAAACCTATAAAATGCCTAAAAAAATATTTTGGAGAGAATTATATCATTTTATTTTTCTATGATTAAGTTTCTTAAGTGTTTTTCAAATTATCTGTATCATTACTGATTTTTGTTAGTTTTATCAATTATTGAATGATATTGTTAAAATCTCCCACTCTAATGATGTTTTAACCCATATTTATAATTATATCATTTTCATTTTGTGTATATTAAGTTAATCTATGTTTAGAATATGTAATCTTATGAATATTCTTGAATCCTCTTTCTATTTCCCCTCAACCAAGATGCTCGTACTCCTTAAAGTCTATACACTGTTGTCACATTCCTTTAATTCAATTTGAAAATGCCTTTCTTATTTAGTTATGTCTTTCTGGTCTAATATTGCTGGCAATTTGGGGTTGCCATGTGCAAATGAAGAATTCCAAAGGCTTTTTGCTTCTTCCCAATTACTCTTCTTCCAATCTCATCCAATTGCATAGTTTCAGTTATCACTTCTACATGGATAACATATAAAACTTGATTTCCATGTCCCATTGGTCTCTATATTCAACTCCTGATGTATATCGCTAACTATAGATATCTAGTAACTGAAATTTTTTCCTGGCAAACTGTATTCATTATTTCCGCAAATAACCTCTTGCTTCTGAATTTCCTCCTCTTCTGTATGATACAGTTATTGTCTCATTCTCCCAAATCTTCTTTGGCTTTGCTTATCTTTCACTCTTACAACAAGTATAAAAACTGTCAAATTAAAAAAAAACAAAACAAAACAAAAAAAACTGTCAAATATAAATTTATATTATCTCTCCACACTTACCAATCCTTTTCTACTTTAATTATTAAGAAATATTTTAAGTATACATCAAATATTAGAGAATAGTATAACAAACATCCACCTTTTTTTTTTCATGTGGCTGGTCAGATCTTAATATTTTGCCCTATATGATTCAGATTCATTTTTATATTTCAAATAAATTATAACTTTAAAAGTTTGAAGACCTCTATATTTTCCTGATCTCATGCTCATTTTTCCATTTCAGAAGTACCTACTTTTCTACATTTAATGTTCATTATTTTTATTTATCTCTTCTCCATAAAAATATATAACATTGGTTTATATGTTTTTAAATTTTTCACAAATTATGCTTTTGAGCTTTATCCATGTTGATATCTGTAGACCTAGTTAATTAATTTTGATACTTAATTATATTAATATAACATTTATCAATTTTCATTTTAGAGGACAAAGATTAATTCTAAATTTTTAAATATTACAATAAATGCAATAAATATTCTTTAAAATGTTACATTGTGTAAATATATAAGAGTTGCATACAAATTTTACCAGTAATAGAATTATTAGGTTATGGAATATGTTTATTCTCAACTTAGCTTTTGCTAAACAGCTTTTGAAAATCGTTGAATCAATTTTTTGCTCACATGAATAATCAAGAAAACTTTCATTGTTCCTCATCCTTGGTAACATTTGTTATTAAAAGTTGTTTTAGAGATAGCTTAGAAGATGGAGGAGTAGAAGGACGTACACTCACTTCCTCTTGAGAGAGCACCGGACTCACAACTAACTGCTAAACAGTCACTGACAGGAAGACACTGGAACTCACCAAAAAAAATACCCCACATCCAAAGACAAAGGAGAAGCCGCAATGAGATGGTAGGAGGAGTGCAATCACAATAAAATCAAATCCCATAACTGCTGGGTGGGTGACTCACAAAATGGAGAACAATTTTACCACAGAAGTCCACCCACTGGAGTGAAGGTTCTGAGCCCCACATCAGGCTTCCCAACCTGGGGGTCTGGCAATGGGAGGAGGAATTCCTAGAGAATCAGACTTTGAAGTCTAGCGGGATTTGATTGCAGGACTTTGACAGGACTGGGGGAAACAGAGATTCCACTCTTGGGAGGGCACACAGAAAGTAGTGTGTGCATCAGGACCCAGGGGAAGGAGCAGTGACCCCATGGGAGACTGAACCAGACCTACCAGCTAGTGTTGGAGGGTCTCCTGCAGAGGCAGGGGGTGGCCGTGGCTCACCACGGGGACAAGGACACTGGCAGCAGAAGCTCTGGGAAGTACTCTTTGGTGTGAGCCCTCCCAGAGTACACCATTAGCCCGACCAAAGAGCTAGGTAGGCTCCAGTGCTGGGTCGCCTCAGGCCAAACAACAGGGAGGGAACCCAGCCCCACCCATCAGCAGACAAGCGGATTAAAGTTTTACTGAGCTCTGCCCACCAGAGCAACACCCAACTCTACCTACCACCAGTCCCTCCCATCAGGAAGCTAGCACAAGCCTCTTAGATAGCCTCATCCACCAGAGGGCAGACAGCAGAAGCAAGAAGAACTACAATTCTGCAGCCTGTGGAAGGAAAACCACATTCACAGAAAGATAGACAACATGAAAGGCCGAGGACTTTGTACTAGATGAAAGAACAAGATAAAACCCCAGAAAAACAACTAAATGAAGCGGAGATAGGAGACAACCCCACAAAAAGAATTCAGAATGATGATAGTGAAGATGATCCAGGACCTCAGAAAAAGAATGGAGGCAAAGATCGAGAAGATGCAAGAAATGTTTAACAAAGACCTAGAAGAATTAAAGAAGAAACATCTAGTTCAAGAACAAACACCTAGAAGAATTAAAGAACAAACAGAGATGAACAATACAATAACTGAAATGAAAACTACACTAGAAGGAATCAATAGCAGGATAACTGAGGCAGAAGAATGGATAAGTGACCTGGAAGACGGAATGGTGGAATTCACTGCCATGGAACAGAATAAAGAAAAAAGAATGAAAAGAAATGAACAGACTAAGAGACCTCTGGGACAACATTAAATGCAAAAACATTCGCATTATAGGGGTCCCAGAAGGAGAAGAGAGAGAGAAACGATCCAAGAAAATTTTTGAAGAGATTATAGTCGAAAACTTCCCTAACGTGGGAAAGGAAATAGCCACCCAAGTCCAGGAAGCACAGAGAGTCCCAGGCAGGATTAAACCCAAGGAGAAACATGCCGAGACACTTAGTAATCAAATTGACAACAATTAAAGACAAGGAAAAATTATTGAAAGCAACAAGGGAAAAATGACAAATAACATACAGGGGAACTCCCATAAGGTTAACAGCTGATTTCTCAGCAGAAACTCTACAAGCCAGAAGGGAGTGGCAAGATATATTTAAAGTGATTAAAGGGAAGAACCTACAACCAAGACTACCTGACAAGGATCTCATTCAGATTTGAAAGAGAAATCAAAAGTTTTACAGACAAGCAAAAGCTAAGAGAATTCAGCATCACCAAACCAGCTCTACAACAAATGCTAAAAGAACTTCTCTAAGTGGGAAACACAGGAGAAGAAAAGGACCTACAAAAACAAACCCAAAACAATTAAGAAAATGGTCATAGGAACATACATATCGATAATTACCTTAAATGTAAATGGATTAAATGCTCCAACCTAAAGACATAGGGTTGCTGAATGGATACAAAAACAAGACCCATCTATATGCTGTCTACAAGAGACCCACTTCAGACCTAGGGACACATACAGACTGAAAGTGAGGGGATGGAAAAAGATACTCCATGCAAATGGAAATCAAAAGAAAGCTGGAGTAGCATTACTCATATCAGATAAAAAAGACTTTACAATAAAGAATTTTACAAGAGACAAGGAAGGACACTACATAATGATCAAGGCATCAATCCAAAAAGAAGATATAACAAGTATAAATCTATATGCACCCAACATAGGAGCACCTCAATACATAAGGCGAATGCTAACAGATATAAAAGAGGAAATTGACACTAACACATTAATAGTGGGGAATTTTAGCACCTCACTTACATCAATGGTCAGATCATCCAGACAGAAAATTAATAAGGAAACACAAGCTTTAAATGACATAATAGACCAGATTTAATTGATATTTATAGGACATTCCATCCAAAAACAGCAGATTACACTTACTTCTCAAGTGCACATGGAACATTCTCCAGAATAGATCACATCTTGGGTCACAAATCAAGCCTCAGTAAATTTAAGAAAATTGAAATCATATCGAGCATCTTTTCTGACCACAACGGTATGAGATTAGAAACCAATTACAGAGAAAAAAAATGTAAAAAACACAAACACATGGAGGCTGAACAATATGTTACTAAATAACCAGGAGATCACTGAAGAAATCAAAGAGGAAATCAAAAAATACCTAGAGACAAATGACAATGAAATCATGATGATCCAAAATCTATGGGATGCAGCGAAAGCAGTTCTAAGAGCGAAGATTATAGCAGTACGATCCTACCTCAAGAAACAAGAAAAATCTCAAATAAACAATCTAACCTTGCACCTAAAGGAAGTAGAGGAAGAAGAACAAACAAAACCCAAATTTAGTGGAAGGAAAGAAATCATAAAGATCAGAGCAGAAGTAAATGAAATAGAAACAAAATAATAGCAAAGATCAATAAAATTAAAAGCTTGTTTTTTGAGAAGATAAAGAAAATTGATAAACCATTAGCCAGACTCATCAAGAAAAAGTGGGAGAGAACTCAAATCAATAAATTTAGAAATGAAAAAGGAGAAGTTACTATGGACACCACAGAAATACCAAGCATCATAAGAGACTACTACAAGCAACTTTATGCCAATAAAATGGACAACTTGGAAGAAATGGACAAATTCTTAGAAAGGTATAACCTTCCAAGACTGAACCAGGAAGAAATAGAAAGTATGAACAGACCAGTCACAAGTAATGAAATTGAAACTGTGATTAAAAATCTTCCAACAGGGCTTCCCTGGTGGCGCAGTGGTTGAGAATCTTCCTGCCATTGCAGGGGACACAGGTTCGAGCCCTGGTCTGGGAAGATCCCACATGCTGCGGAGCAACTAGACCCGTGAGCCACAATTGCTGAGCCTGCGCGTCTGGAGCCTGTGCTCCGCAACAAGAGAGGCCGCGATAGTGAGAGGCCCGCGCACCGCGATGAAGAGTGGCCCCTGCTTGCCGCAACTGGAGAAAGCCCTCGTACAGAAACGAAGACCCAACACAGCCATAAATAAATAAATAAATAAATGAAAATTTAAAAAAAAAAGAAAGAAAGAAAAAAGTGGTCAAGTACTTTAAAAAAAAAAAAAAAATCTTCCAACAAACAAAAGTCCAGGACCAGATGGCTTCACAGGTGAATTCCATCAAACATTTAGAGAAGAACTAACATCCATCTTTCTCAAACTCTTCCAAAAAATTGCAGAGAAAGGAACACTCCCAAACTCATTCTAAGAGGCCACTATCACTCTGATACCAAAACTGGACAAGGATACTACAAAAAAGAAAATTACAGACCAAGTATCACTGATGGATATAGATGCAAAAGTCCTCAACAAAATACTAGCAAACAGAATCCAACAACACATTAGAAAGATCATACACCATGATCAAGTGGGATTTATCTCAGGGATGCAAGGATTCTTCAATATATGCAAGTCAATCAATGTGATATATCATATTAACAAACTGAAGAATAAAAACCATATGATCATCTCAATAGATGCAGAAAAAGCTTTTGACAAAATTCAACACCAATTTATGATAAAAACTCTCCAGGAAGTGGGCATAGGGGAACCAACCTCAACATAATACAGGCCATATATTACAAACCCACAGCAAACTTCATTCTCAATGGTGAAAAACTGAAAACATTTCCTCTAAGATCAGGAACAAGACAAGGATGTCCACTCTAGCCACTGTTATTCAACATAGTTCTGGAAGTTTTAGCCATCGCAATCAGAGAAGAAAAAGAAATAAAAGCAATACAAATTGGAAAAGAAGTAAAACTGTCCCTGTTTGCTGATGACATGATACTATACATAGAGAATCCTAAAGATGCCACCAGATAACTACTAGAGCTAATCAGTGAATTTGGTAACGTTGCAGGATACAAAATTAATGCACAGAAATCTCTTGCATTCCTATCACTAACAACGAAAGATCAGAAAGAAAAATTAACGAAACAATCCCATTCGCCATTGCAACAGAAAGAATAAAATACCTAGGAATAAACCTACCTAAGGAGGTAAAAGACCTTTACTCAGAAAACTCTAAGACACCAATGAAAGAAATCAAAGATGATACAAACAGATGGAGAGGTACACCATTTTCTTGGATTGGATGAACCAATATTGTGAAAATGACTATACTACCTAAAGCAATATACAGATTCAGTGCAATCCCTATCAAATTACCAATGGTATTTTTTGCAGAACTAGGACAAAAAAATCTTAAAATTTGTATGGAGACACAAAAGATCCCAAATAGCCAAAGCAATCTTTGGGATTGAGGGAAAAAAACTGAGCTGAAGGAATCAGACTCCCTGACTTCAAACTATACTACTGTACTACTACTATAAATAAATTGGGGTATGTTCATATAATGAACTAATTAACAACATAAAGAAAAAATTGAAGATACACACATTAACATGGATGGTTCTCAGCAAAATTATGCTAAACGACAAAATCCAGGCACCCAAAAAAGTACATATGTTGGTTTCTATTGATATGACATTTTAGAAAAGGAAAATCTAATCTATAGTTACAAATCATATTGATTTCTGCCTGGGGTGGCATGTGATGACAGGTTGAAATGAAAATGGAGTAACAAAAGTTCAGGCATACAAAATGGAGTCAGGTGGCCATTGAGGATATGGTCTCAGACTGGTCCCCAGAACCTGAACTTTCTGAACTGTACAATACCAAACCTAAGTATACCTCCCATCGTTTTTAGAACAAGACCTACTAGCTGCAACTTCATTTTAACTATGCAACAATTTCGGACCTCAACCTATCCCAATCCTTGCTTAACAAGCACCCTTACTTCTTACCAGCTGCAATAACATTTCTTTTTTTTTTTTTTAAACATCTTTACTGGAGTATAATTGCTTTACAATGGTGTGTTAGTTTCTGCTTTATAACAAAGTCATTCAGTTATACATATATATATGTCCCCATATCTCTTCCCTCTTGCATCTCCCTCCCTCCCACCCTCCCTATCCCACCCCTCTAGGTGGTCACAAAGCACCGAGCTGATCTCCCTGTGCTATGCGGCTGCTTCCCACTAGCTATCAGCTTTACATTTGGTAGTGTATATATGTCCATGCCACTCTCTCACTTTGTCCCAGCTTACCTTTCCCCCTCCCTGTGTCCTCAAGTCCATTGCCTAGTAGGTCTGCGTCTTTATTCCAATCTTGCCCCTACGTTCTTCATGACCATTCTTTAGATTCCATATATATGTGTTAGCATATGGTATTTTTCTCTTTCTGACTTACTTCATTCTGTATGACAGTCTCTAGGTCCACCCACCTCACTACAAATAACTCAATTTCATTTCTTTCTATGGCTGAGTAATATTCCATTGTATATATGTGCCACATCTTCTTTATCCATTCATCTGTTGATGGATACTTAGGTTGCTTCCACGTCCTGGCTATTGTAAATAGTGCTGTAATGAACATTTTGGTACATGACCCTTTTTGAATTATGGTTTTCTCAGGGTATATGCCCAGTAGTGGGATTGCTGGGTCATATGGTGGTTCTATTTTTAGTTTTTTAAGGAACGTCCATACTGTTCTCCATAGTGGCTGTATCAATTTACATTCCCACCAACAGTGCAAGAGGGTTCCCTTTTCTCCACACCCTCTCTAGCATTTATTGTTTGTAGATTTTTTGATGATGGCCATTCTGACCGGTGTGAGTTGATATCTCATTGTAGTTTTGATTTGCATTTCTCTAATGATTAATGACATTGAGCATTCTTCCGTATGTCTGTTGGTAATCTGTATATCTTCTTTGGCGAAATGTCTGTTTAGGTCTTCTGCCCATTTTTGGATTGGGTTTTTTGCTTTTTTCATATTGAGCTGCATGAGCTGCTTGTAAATTTTAGAGATTAATCCTTTGTCAGTTGCTTCATTTGCAAATATTTTCTCCCATTCTGAGGGTTGTCTTTTGGTCTTGTTTATGGTTTCCTTTGCTGTGCAAAAGCTTTTAAGTTTCATTAGGTCCCATTTGTTTATTTTTGTTTTTATTTCCATTTCTCTAGGAGGTGGGTCAAAAAGGATCTTGCTGTGATGTATGTCATAGAGTGTTCTGCCTATGTTTTCCTCTAAGAGTTTGATGGTGTCTGGCCTTACATTTAGGTCTTTAATCCATTTTGAGTTTATTTTTGTGTATGGTGTTAGGAAGTGTTCTAATTTCATTCTTTTACATGTAGCTGTCCAGTTCTCCCAGCACCACTTATTGAAGAGGCTGTCTTTTCTCCATTGTATATTCTTGCCTCCTTTATGAAAGATAAGGTGACCATATGTGCGTGGGTTTATCTCTGGGCTTTCTATCCTGTTCCATTGATCTATATTTCTGTTTTTGTGCCAGTACCATACTGTCTTGATTACTGTAGCTTTGTAGTATAGTCTGAAGTCCAGGAGCCTGATTCCTCCGGCTCCATTTTTCTTTCTCAAGATTGCTTTGGCTATTCGGGGTCTTTTGTTTTTCCATACAAATTGTGAAATTTTTTGTTCTAGTTCTGTGAAAAATGCCATTGGTAGTTTGATAGGGATTGCATTGAATCTGTTGATAGCTGCAATGATAATTTTTGAGAAACAACTTGTGTAACTAACTGTTGCCTTGCAGTTTTTGCCTTTATAAGTTTCCTCCATCACAGTCTAGTGGAACACATTTCAAGTGCTTCTTGAATCTGTGCTTTCCAGGCTACAGTCTGAAGAAACCACAAATAAATGCCTCTTTATTTCAATCAGGTCTTTGTTTCTGAAATTTTAGTGAACACACGGAAGAGAGTGATGGGACAAGAGTCAAAAGTGGAGTTTTACAGTTTTATATCATGATTGGTGTAGTGGCCACATGGGTGTATACATTTGTGAAAGCATCCCAAAAATAATCAAATGAATTCATTTTACTGTATATAAAGAATACTTTGGTAAAAGTAACTTGAAAAAGGAATTGTGAAAAATCTACATTGAGAAAACTACAAACTGAAAATCTGAACAGTTACTTAAAAAATGCAGTAAGATACTCTGCTTCTGGTCCAAGAATTCATTACTGAAAATCAGTTTTCTCAATTAACATACTTATGTAATTTCAATTTAAAAAATAATTTTTTTTTCTTGACAGTCGTAAAAGGTTTTAAAAGTTTATTTAGAAGGAAATAATGGAAGAAAATAAAGTATTTTGAAACAAAATAATGATAGAGGACTTGCCTCAAGAGATATTAAAATGTTCTCTAAAGAAATAATGTTAACAGTGATATATCAGAAAAAGTGTAGGAAAAAAAGTATAATTTAAAAAATTGTAAATTATAGAATCATTTCTTAAGTTTTGGTACAAATACATCTTTCATCACATCTTATACAAATATCAGAAATAAAATTTAATTAATTAAATTCAAGGATTAAATTTTATCTTAAATATAAATTGAATACAATATTAAATATAATTGAGCATAATTAAATATTTTACATAAGATATTCATTAAATGGAGATAGACTTTCTGGCTATACAATGGGTATCAAGAAATCAGACAGGGAAATGATAAATAACTATACAAGAACTACCATATGACCCAGCAATTCCACTCCTGGGTATGTATCTGAAAATAAACAAATAAAAATGTGAAAAGATACACGCATCTCATTGTTCATAGCAGCATTATTTACAATTGACAAGATATGGAAACAACCTAAGTGTCCATCAACAGTTGAATGGCTAAAGAAGTTTTATAGACACACACACACACACACACACACACACACACACACACACACACACACAATGGAATACTACTCAGCCATTAAAAAGAATGAAGTAATGCCATCTGCAGGAACATGGATGGAGTTGGAGGGCATTATGTTAAGTGAAATAAGTTGACAGAGAAAGACAAATAGTATACAATATCATATGTAGAATCTAAAACATACAACAAACTAGTGAATATAAGAAAAAAACAAAAGGAAACAAAACAGACTCACAGATATAGAGAACAAAACTAGTGGTTACCAGTGGGGAGTGAGAGAGGGGCAATATAAGGGTGGGGGGAATGGGAAGTACAAACTATTGTGTATAAGATAGGCTCAAGGATGTATTATATAACCTGGTGAATATAGCCAATATTTTGTAATAACTGTAAACAGAAAATAAACTGTCAAAATTGTATAAAAAAATTCATAATGAAATTTATTAACTAATGCCCAATATTAATTTACAGTTTTTTTTTCTTTTGGTGTAAAACTTGTGTATAATTATGTGTACAAATCTGAAGTATGCACTCACTAAACTTTGACCTGTGTAACTCAAACTCCTATTAAGATATAGAATATTATCATCATTTCAGAAAATTATTTTATATCCTTCCCAGTCAGTTCCCCATTCTCTGCCCTGAGGCTACTAATGTTATGATTATTTTTTCATCATAGGTTACTTTTAGCATTTCAAGTAAAAGGAATCACACATGTACTGTTTTCTGTAAGGCTTTTTCAGTCAGCTTTTGAGACTCATCTATATTTCAGGTATCAGTCATGCTTTACTTTTTATTGCTAGTAGTAGGAATACATGAGTTTGTTTACTCATTCTCAGTCTGTTGAACACCCAGGCTTTTTTCAGATTTTGGCTGTTACAAATAAAGCTATGCATATTAAAAAAAAAGTCAGATAGGGAAATAATTTCAATTCACAGTTAACATACTCGACACTGAAAATAATATGAAGAGCTAAATGAAAATATTGCATGAATATGGCAAATGAAATACTACTGTCTATAAAATACAGAGCTCTTGTGTATTGATAAAAGTGATGTTACAGTAAGAACTGGCAGAAGATATGCATAAATATTTCACAGAAAATTTATTTAAGAAACTAATTCTAAAAATATGAATGTCACTTTGTGTTACAATAAATGTCAATAAAAGGTAAGATGGATTTTTACCCATGCGAAAGAAAAATATTAAAAGATATAATAAATATTCTCCAGTATATTTTGAAATGGGCATTCTCAAAGCACTGTTTGTAGAAATATAAATTGGTAAAAATTTTGAAAATCCTTATTCAATGTCTCAAGTCACTCAAAGTGTTCAAATTCTTTTCTAGTAACCTTCTGAGAATTTTTACAAAGGCAATAATCAGAAGTGTGGTAAAATTTTATGTATACAGATGCTAATCACATAATTATTTAGATACAGCCTCAAATACAATATTAAATATTCAAAAGCAGTGACTTATACATGCATAATTTATATAACTGCCATTATATGTATACACGTATTTTATGATTGCATTTTTTTTTCAATGATATGTGTGTATTTACTTAGCTCAATCACATGCACTTTCTCTTTTTTTTTTAAACAACTTTTTTGGAGTATAATTGCTTTACAATGGTATGTTAGTTTCTGCTTTATAACAAAGTGAATCAGTTATAAATATACTTATATCCCCATATCTCTTCCCTCTTGCGTTTCCCTCCCTCCCACCCTCCCTATCCCACCCCTCCAGGTGGTCACAAAGCACCGAGCTAATCTCTCTGTGCTATGCGGCTGCTTCCCACTAGCTATTGGTTTTATATTTGGTAGTGTATATATGTCTATGCCACTCTCTCACTTTGTCCCAGCTTACCCTTCCCCCTCCCCGTGTCCTCAAGTCCATTCTCTAGTAGGTCTGCGTCTTTATTCCCGTCTTGCCCCTATGTTCTTCATGACCTTTTTTTTTTTTTTTTTTTAGATTCCCTATATATATGTTAGCATACGGTATTTGTTTTTCTCTTTCTGACTAACTTCACTCTGTATGACAGACTCTAGGTCCATCCACCTCACTACAAATAACTCAATTTCATTTCTTTTATGGCTGAGGAATATTCCATTGTATATATGTGCCACATCTTCTTTATCCATTCATCTGTTGATGGACACTTAGGTTGCTTCCAAGTCCTGGCTATTGTAAATAGAGCTGCAATGAACATTGTGGTACATGGCTCTTTTTGAATTATGGTTCAAAATTTTAATATGTATAAATCATAATGAAAAAATTATGAGCATTTCTAAATTGTGTTTTTAAAAAATTCTACACTACATAACTAAGTAGAGAATACATTGCAAAAATTGTAATGACAGTATAGAGAGTATAAAACTACAAATGAATTATTAGACATGTAATAAATGTGATTTGCTTTATCGATAAGAACTGATAATTCCTAGCATTGTCCAATTTGATTTACTGAAATTTTATATCAACTTCATAGATTAAATCTGTAATTTTTTTAACTTTCCATCTTGAACAGTAAATTGATTTATTTTCCCACATTGACAGCTATTTAGCATAAGATAAAGAAGTTTGCATGTAATCTATTAATTTAAAAACACAAGATGTTTTAGCATTTCTGTACTTACTGGAATGTTGTTTTATTATACAGTAACCATTAAAAAGTACATCTTCAGTCAAGACTTGGACAGAATCTTATATGTGTTGATTTTCTGTCTCCGTCTACTGTGATTTTTTTAATTTAACACCATGAAAAAGTGGATGGGAAATTTCTTTGTCATAGGTGGGAAATTTCTTTGTCATAGGTGTGAAATCAAGGAACAAACTTGCTCTTCTTATATCTTAAAGTCCCCCCAATATAAAATGCCCATGGCCATTAAAAACCACCATCCTCAACCTTGAGTCTTGTTTGGAGATTTTAGTGAGATGATGCAGTTTTAACAAATGCTGCTAGCTAAAAAAAAAAAAAAAAAAAGAAAAAAAGACAGAATAATATAAAGGTTACGTTTTTAGGTAGAGTTACAGTTTAAAAGCTATTTTTAAGTAAGAAGATTGCTTAGATTGCTTTTAACTGGAAACTGGAAAACCTGCTAAGCATATGTTATAAGTGGATATAAAAAAAAAAAATGTTAGGGGCTTCCCTAGTGGCGCAGTGGTTGAGAATCTGCCTGCCAATGCAGGGGACACGGGTTCGAGCCCTGGTGTGGGAAAATCCCACATGCCGCAGAGCGACTAGGCCCGTGAGCCACAATTGCTCAGCCTGCGCATCTGGAGCCTGTGCTCCGCAACAAGAGAGGCCGCGATAATGAGAGGCCCGCGCACCGTGATGAAGAGTGGCCCCCACTTGCTGCAACTAGAGAAAGCCCTCGCACAGAAACGAAGACCCAACACAGCCATAAATAAATAAATAAATAAAATTTAAATAAATAAAAAATAAAAAGGAAAAGTAGAAAAAAAGATGTTGCCATAGAGATAAATATGCTATATTAAAAAAAAAATGTTAGTACATTCAGTCACTGATTGATATGCTTTGAAAGACTGTTCACTTAGGAGCAATCCCCATTTGCAATGCTAGAGCATAAAATGGAAAAGGAGAGGAAATAAACTTACTTAAATCATTTATTAAAGATTTGCAGAGGCAGTAATAATTTTACCTTTAAAAAATTATCAGTGAATGAAATTAGTGCTGGTGAAACCAAGGGATGGAAGCCAAGTACATGTTAGCTGGTGTTCAGTGGATCGCTCCCACATCTCTGCCAACAATACTTAGCTCTGACCTTGAAACACCTGTCTGTTGGAAGGGACTGTCAAACTGAGCTATGTAAAAGTTGCTCTGTGCTTTGAAAATGAGGAATAAATGAAATCCTAAACTCTCTTTTCTTCTGTAATCTGAGCTGTTAAACAAAAATTTTTCAGGATTAAACTAATCAGTTCATTAGCCCTCTTCTCAGTTACTAAATCTAGTGTTTATAGGAAAAAGTATTATTTTTAAATGTGAAACAGAATTTATAAAAACCTCCTCAATGGGAATTAGAAACTACAGTATTTACTTATTTATTATTTATTTAATATATGTATTTATTTAATATATCTATTTAGATTTATATATATATTCATTTGTTATATATATAAAACTGAATCACTTCGCTATACACCTGAAACTTTGTAAATCAACTATACTTATATATATATTCTTTTTCAGATTTTATTTCATTATAGTTTATTACAAGATATTGAATATAGTTCCCTGTGCTATACACTAGTTCCTTGTTGTTTATTTTACATATAGTAGTGTGTATCTGTTAATCCCAAATTCCCAATTTATCCCTCCTGCCTTTCCCCTTTGGTAACCATAAATTTGTTTTCTATGTCTGTGAGTCTATTTCTGTTTTGTAAATAAGTTCATTTGTATCAATCATTTTTTTTAGATTCCACATGTTAGTGATATTACATGATATTTGTCTTTCTCAGTCTGACTTCTTCATTTAGTATGATAATCTCTAGCTCCATCCATGTTGCTGCAAATGTCATTATTTCTTCTTTTTATGGCTAAGTAGTATTCATACACACACACACACACACACACACACACACACCACATCTTCTTTATCCATTCATCTGTCGATGGACATTTAAGTTGCTTCCATGTCTTGGCTATTGTACATAGTGCTGCAGTGAACATGAATATTGTAAATAGTGCTGCAATGAACATGTGGTACATGTGTCTTTTCGAATTACAGTTTTCTCGGGATTTATGTCCAAGAGTGGGATTGCAGGATCATATGGTAACTCTATTTTTAGTTTTTTAAGGAACCTCCATACTGTTCTCCATAGTGGATGCACACATTTATATTCCCACCAACAGTGTAGAGGGGTTCCCTTTTCTTCACATCCTATCAGGCATTTATTACTTATAGACTTAAAATTTTTTTTCTTAATTTTTATTTTATATTGGAGTATTGTTGATATACAATGTTAGTTTCAGGTGTACAGCAAAGTGTCAGTTATATATCTACATATATCTATTCTTTTCCCATTTAGGTTATTACACAGTATTGAGTAGAGTTCCCTGTGCTATACAGTAGACTTTTTAATGATGGCCATCCTGACCTGTGTGAGGTGTGTTCTGTGTTCACTCAGTAGTGAAATCTTTTTAAAGATTTCTTTTATCAGAGTTTTGTAATTTCCACATACAGAAGTTGTACATGTTTTATTAGATCAATATGTAAGTATCCCATTTTTTGGTGTTAATATACATGATATTGTGTTCTTAACTGCAAAACCTAATTGTTAATTGTGGGTATATAGGAAAGCAATTGACTTTTGTATAATAACCCTATGTCCTATGATCTTGATAGTTCCAGGGTTTTTGTCATATCATTTGCTAAAAAGGCAATTGTATGTTGTCCCCATTTTATTTTATTATCTTATTATACTCATTTGGACTTCCATATAATGTTAACATGGAACAGTGAGAGGGGACATCCTGCCCTGTTTTTAATCTCAGAAAAGACATCCAATTTCTTGCAATTATGTATGAAGATTGCTGTAAATTTTTTATATTTGTTCTTTTTCAAGTTGATAATGTTTCTCTTTATTTCTAGTTTGCAAGAGTTTTTAATCACAAAAACAAACAAAAATGAAACTAGCTTTTATTAAAAATGAGAATTAGATTTATGAGATTTTTTTTGTATTAGCTGATAATAGTTCTATAATGGTTTTTCTTTAACTTCTTGAATGTGATGGATTACATTTATTTATTTTTGAATGTTGGATCAACCTTGCATGCCTGGAATAAATCTCATCTGGTTGAGGTATATAATTCTTTTTATACATTTTTGCATTGAATTTGCTAGTAATTTCTTGAATTTTTTCATTTAAATTCATGAGAGATATTGGACTATGCTTTGTCTTTCTTGTATTATCTTTATCATGTTTTGTTGTTAGGGTAATGCTGATTCATAGAATGAGTTAGAAAGTGACCCCTTGTGCTTCTAATTTCTGGAGGACATCGTAGAATTTTGTATCATTTCTTTCTTAAATATTTGGTAGAATTTTGCAGTGACATCATTTGGCCTCACGCTTTCTTCTTGGTAGCTCTAAGTTATTGATTACATTTTCTGATTGCTATAGGCTTATTCAGATTACATATTTCTCTTTCTGTGAGTTTGGTATCTGTATATTTCAAGGAATTTATTCATTTTATATAAGTTTTCAAATTTGTGGGCAGAGAATTATTCATATGATGCTTTTATTATCCTTTTAATGTCTAGAATCAGTAATGATGGCTTCTCTTTCATTTCTGATATTCACATTTATTTCTTCTTTCCATTTTTCTTGATTTGCTTGGCTAGAGTTTTATCAGTTTCACTGTTCTTTTCAAATAACTGGCTTGGATCACATTGATTTTCTCTATTGGTCTCCTATTTTCAATTTTATTGATTTCTGCTCTAATTATTCTTATTTCATTCATTTTTTTTGCTTGCTTTAGTCTAAAATTGCTCTCCTTTTTCTAATACCCTAAAGTGGAATCTTGCTTGTTGATTTTAGATTTCTTCTATTTAGTATCAACACTTTAATATTTACTCTAAGCATTCACTCATTGCTTTCACTGCACCTCATAAATTTTGAAAAATTTTATAAATTGTTCTGTCAAAAAGTTTACCATTAGTTCAAAATATTTTAAAATTTCTCTTGAGATTATTTCTGGGCCCCAAATTTTGTTTAAAAGTATGTTGTTTAATCTCCTAATATTTTGGTGTTTTTCAGCTACGTTTCTGTTACTAATTTCTAGTTTAAGTCTGTTGTGGTCTGAGAGTATACTTTATATGATTTCTATTATTTTAATATGTTAGGGTGTATTTTATGGCCCCGTATGTGCCTATTTTCTGAATGTTCTCTGCAAGTTTGAAAACAAGATGTGTTCTGCTTTTGTTTGTTGTAGTATTCTATAAATTACATCAATTTGATTGATAGTAGTTTTCAGGTTAACTACATGTTTACTGATTTTCTGTCAGCTTGATCTATCAATTACTGAAAGACGGTTGTTGAAGTATCCAATTATATAGTGGGTTTGCCTGTTTCTCCCTGCAGTTCTATCAGTTTGCCTTATGCAGTTTGACAGTCTCTTGTAAGGTGCATACACAATAAGGATTGTTATGTCTTCCTGGAAAACTGTTCCCTTTATGTTATGCCCCCTATTTATCCCTGATTATTTTTCTTGAAGTCCTCTGTTTCTAAAATTAATATAGCTACTCCAGCTTCCTTTTGACTATTGTTATCATGGCATATCTTTTTCCTTCCCTTTACTTTTTCTTTCTCAGTCAAAAATTTTTATTGGGTCATTACTCTGCTTTTGTGTGTGTGTGTGTGTGGTATAATACAAACAACATTTTCCGCCTTCACCTTTTTAAGTGTACAGTTTAGTGGTATTAAATTCATTCACATTTACTGTACGACCATCACCACCGCCCATCCCCATGACTCTTTTCATCTTGTAAAGCTGAAACTATATACCCATTAAACAGTTACTCCGCCTTTTCCTCCCCACCCCACCAAGCCCCTGGAAACCACCATTATACTTTCTGTCTTCATGATTTTGACTGTTCTGAGTATCTCACATAAGTAGAATCATACAGTTGTTGTATTTTTGTGATTTGATTACTTCACTTAGAATAATGCCCTCAAACTTCAAGTGTGCTGTAATATATGTCAGAATTTCCTTCCTTTTTAAGGCTTAATAATATTCTATTTTATATATGTATATATATATACACCACATTATGCTTATCCATTCATTTGTCAATAGACACTTGCATTGCTTCCATGTTTTAGTTATTGTGAGTAATGTCACTATAAACATGAAAATACAAATATCTTTTCAGGACTGTACTTTCAATTCTTTTGAATATATACTTAGAAGTGAAATTGCTAGATTATATGATAATTCTATTTTTAATTTTTTGAAGAACCACCATACTGTTTTCCACAAAGACTGTACCATTTTACATTCCCACCAAAAGTACACAAAGGTTCTAATTTCTCCACATTCTTACCAACGTGTTCTTTTCTTTTCATTTTAACCATTATAATGGGTGTGAGGTGCATCTTGCTCATTTTTTAATTGGATTGTTTGTTTTTTTTATTGTTGAGTTTTAGGAGTTCTTTATATATTCTTCTGTATATTAATCCCTTATCAGATGTATGATTTCCAAATAATTCTTCCCATTGTATACTGTGGATAGTGTCTTTTGATGCACAATATTTTTTAAAATTTTCATGAAGTCCAATTTTTCTACTGTTTTCTTTTGTTACTTACGCCTTTGGTATCATATCCAAAAACTCATTGTGAAATCCAATGTCAGGAAACTTCTGTCCCATGATTTCTTCTAAGAGTTGTATTGTTTTAGGTCTTACATTTAGGTACTTGATAGATTTTCAATTAATTTTGTATATGGTGTTAGATAAATACCCAACTTCATTCTTTTATATGTAGAGATGTAGAGATGTAGTTTTCCCGGCACTATTGGTTGAAAAGGCAGTCCTTTCCTTATTGAATAGTATTGGCACTACTTTCAAAAATTACTTGCTCATATATGCAAGGGTTTATTTCTGGGCTCTCTATTCATCTTCCAATCCATGAACATGGGATATATTTCCATTTATTTCTTTCATCTCCTTGATTAAGTTAATTCCTAAGTATTTTACCTTTTTTTTTTTTTTTTTAAGAAATTGGTTAAGTATCAAGGGGAGGTAGAAAGGAACTTGATTAGATACCAAGGGTGGGGGAGTTCTTTTTTTTTAGACACCAATTGTACTTGAACATTTGTTATTTTATTTTATTTTTAAAATTTATTTATTTATTTATGGCTGCGCTGGTCCTCATTTCTGTGCGAGGGCCTTCCCCAGTTGTGGCAAGCGGGGGCCACTCTTCATCGCGGTGCATGGGCCTCTCACTATCGCAGCCTCTCTTGTTGCAGAGCACAGGCTCCAGATGCGCAGGCTCAGCAATTGTGGCTCACCGGCCTAGTTGCTCCGCGGCATGTGGGATCTTCCCAGACCAGGGCTCAAACCCGTGTCCCCTGCATTAGCAGGCAGATTCTCAACCACTGCGCCACCAGGGAAGCCCCTATTTTACCCTTTTTGATGTTATTATAAATGGAATTGTTTTTGTAATTTTGTTTTCAGATTGTTCATTGTTTATGTACAGATGTGCAACTTATTTTTGCATGTTATCTTTGCATCTTTTTACTTTGCTGCATTCATTTATTGGGTCTACAGCTTTTTTTGGTGGAATCTTTAGAATTTTCTACACATAAGATCATCTCATCTGCAAACAGATGTAAGTTTACTTCTTTTCCAATTTGGATGCTTTATGTTATTCCAATTACACATATGATACACCTTTTGAAATCCAAGAATATATTCATTTTTTGCATGTCTGATGTCTTTTGTTTTTAATTCTTTACTCTTTGCATTTACTTTTTTGAGGTTTCATTAAACTATCTTCATGCTTGCTCATTCTTTCTTTAACAATGTCTAAACCATTATCATGCCCATCAAAAACATTCTTTATTTCTTTTACAGTGTTTTTGATTTTTACATTTTATTTTTATTAGAGTTTTCGTTGCTCTGCTTATATTACTCATCCATTCTTACAGCTTGGGTACTTTTTCCACTACAGTTCTTAAGATGCTAATCGTAGTTATTTTAAATTCCATATTTGATAATTACAACATCTATGTGATATCTGAGTCTAATTCTGATGCTTTATCTATTCAGACTGTATTTGTTTGATTTTTGTTTTTTTGCCTTTAGTATGCCTTGTAATGTTTTGTTGCAAGCTGGACATGCTGTATAGAATTAACAGACCTTTACTGTGAAGTTATATTAATTTGGGTAGGGGTTGGGCTCTACTTAATGTTTGCTGTAGTTGTAAATGTCAGAGGTTTAAAATTTCTCTCATATCCTTGTTTTGATCTCACCTGTTACTAGTGGACTTCTCTAAGAACTCTTTCTTTAATAGCTGCATCTTGCAGCTCCTTTAGCTATAATCCATACATGGAGTGTGGTAATGTGTGGGGAGATGTGAGAGGGAAGCTCTCTAAAAGCCTATGATTAAACTACTGCTTTTCAGAGAGCCAGTTCCCTAGGCTGAGACCATCATAAGTGTCTTAGGTACACACACACACACACACACACACATACCTCAAGTGAAAGAAGAAGGCCAGAGGAGACTGGAATCACAAAATGCCTTGTTTCAAGGTATGTAAAACTGTGATAAAATCTTTTTCTCTTGAAAGTAAGCCTCTGTTATTAAGAAAGTTCTGAGTGTGTTTCACAACAGTTACTCCTCCCCCACCACCAGTGCAAAAGCTCATGTGGGATCTTTCTTGGGTCTTTGTCATTAGAATCTGCAATGATTCCTGTAGGTAGAGCCTGTGAGAATGTGGATGTCCTCCTATGAATGGCTGTCATCTGCAATAGTAAGAGTTTCTCACTACCATATTAGTCCAAACTCAGTCCAAACTCAGCCTTCAGGAATTTGTCAAAATTACCATTGAAGACTTCCTACAAGTTTTTTGCTCTCCAAACTCACCTTGAGATGAGCATGGTAGTTTTGGATGGTAGTTTGCCCTGTGACCTCAGTTCTCTGATGGGCCCATGGAAATTCATTGAATTGGTCTGTTTAGCTTTTCTTCTTGTAAGTTTAGGAGGGACAGTTTCCAGTCTCTCTGCATGTTGGAACTCTAACCAGAAGCCAGCACCCAACATTTTATGATGAAATTTTCCAAATACACACAAAGTAAAGCACTTAAGGCACATAGTTACACAACTCAATAACATAGATGCATAACAAACATGTAGAAATATAGAGAACATTTATCTCCAATTTATGTTTTGTACCCAGTTTCAGTAATTATCAACATCTTTTCATATGCCCACACCCACTTCTACCCCACCATATTATGTATATTATCTAAAGTATTTAAAAGAAAATCCAGGTATCATATCATTTTACCCATAAGTAATCAGTATTAACCTGAAGAAAAAGGAACATTTTCTTCATATCCGCAATGTCACCATCATGCCAGGCAATAATAACAGTTACTCAAAATCTTCTCATACTCAGTCCTTTTTAAAACTTCCTAGGATATCTAAAATTTGTCTTTTTATATTTGGTTTGTTTTATAAACTAAGTCTTAATGCAAGAAAGTGACCAGAACTTTATGGAATTTCCCCAAGCTATCATTAGGAGATAGGAAAAGGACATTCATTAGAGTACGGTTGAAGAATGTGTTTGGAAGAAATAAATCATTTTATATTTATTCCCCAGTGAGTTGAACCTCCTCAGTAAATTGATGAAAGTTTTTTCTTCCAGAGTCAGAGCTAATTATGGTACCATTTTAAAGCATATTCTCTTTTATGTATTGAATCAAAATATGAAATTTATTAAACATTAAATTTTTGTTAAAATTTTTATCTACTTCTAAGCTTTTTTTTTTTATCATTGTATTGTTCTTTGTTTCTATTCCCATGGGAACTATATTTGGATTACAATTAGTTTACCATATAATCATCCTTCTACTTTTATATAATTTCTTGTTAATGCTGTTATTTTTCTTCATAAATTTTATATTTAAAGATGTATTGACATTATACTTAACTTACAAATTAATTTGGATATGATTAAAATTTACTGTTGGAAACAACAGAATAAATACTACCACAATTGCCCTCTCATGATAAGCAAGTTTAATAGTGGATAAAATGCTTGAGGCATTTTTTTCTCAGGCAATGGACAAAAACCAGTGATGGTCTGTAATGATTGAGAGAGGGAAACGCATGAGGAAGGTCCTATGGCAGCTCTACCTCTCTGCTTACAGGGACTTTATTGACCATAGAATGGAAGGGTTGACAAGCTTAAGCTGGCCATAGTGACATCATGAGCTGATGAGGCAGAGATCAGAGTCTACAACTACTTAAAATATTAATATGTGTTGGGCAATTTATCTACAAGGAGGAAGCTGTCCAGATTTTGGGGTGGGGGTGGGGCTGGATGTCCTCTCCAGAATTCTGCTTGGGGATTTCTCATGTATCCCTGCTGAGGGCTGGGCTGAGCATGCTCAGGGCATGTCACTGAGAGACCCTTCCAGAAAATAGCTGCCATGGGGCTGAGAGCTGAACAGATATCAGCATTCTTGCAGTACTTGGACCAGTCTGAGTATAAGACTTCTTGAGCACCTCCAGAAAGGGACACAAATTAGGAGTAAAGACCACAACCTAAAGTAAGTGTGACACTATGGGTTCAAGACAAAACAGCCCTAAAAAACAATAAAACGAAGGCTAACAGGATCAAAAGAATCCTCCAGTAATTTAATTGACTACCAAGCCTAGTTTAAACCACTATCAATACCCATTAAAGAAAAACAGCATAGTCCAGTCTCTATAATATACATGCACAGTGTCTGTCCTACAGTAAACAAAGGACTAGCCATGTAAGGGAACAAATATGTGTGACCTGTTATCAAAAACAACGAAAAAGGTGATCAGTAGAATAAACTTGGAGATGATTCAGGTATTGATGTTAACAGAGAAAGACTTTAAAATAGCTACAATAAACATGTTCTATGCCTAAGGGAATAAATATAAATAATGAGTGAAAATATGGAGAATATCAGTAGGGAAATGGATACTATTTAGAAAACAAAAGCAAGAATTAGTGCATTCAAATGGAAATTTTAGAGCTGAAAAATACAGTATATGAAGTAAAAAATTCCCTGGATTGTTTTAATAGCAGATGGAGACTGCAAAATAAAAGATCAGTGAATCTAAAGATGAATAAATACAAAATATACATTTTGACGAACAAAGGAAAAAAATGACTAAAAAACAACATCCAAAAAGGTAGAGCCTCAGAGACATGAGACAATATGAAGTATTTTAGCATATGTACAATACAAATTCCAGAAGGAAAGAAGAAAGAATTGGGCATAAAAATATATTTGAAGAAATAATGTCTAAAAGTTTTTCCAAATGAGCCCAAAATATCCACTTACATATCCAAGAAGAGCAGCAAACCGCATATAGGAAAAATTCAAAGAAAAGCAAAACTCATAGTTAAACTGCTATAAATCAAAAGTAAAAAAGAGAAAACCATAAATGCTCCAAGAGAAACAACAAAACTTAGAGACACATAAAAATAATACAAGTGTGATAAAAAATGGGCGCCAGAAGATATTAGAATGACAACGTTAAAGAGCTGAAAGAAAACAATTATCAACAATATTCTATATCTAATGAAAATATTTTTCAGAAATAAGAGTAAAAATAGCCATTTCTTATGAATTAAATATGAGAAAACTCATCAACAACAAAATTGTAGTAGAATAAAAAAATGCTAAAGGGAATGCTATTAGAAGGAAACTCGTATCCACAGAAAATAATACAGAACAACTGATATCTTAATTTTTTGTGTAAATATAAAAGGCAAACTTTCTTTACTTCTTAATTTAGTAACACGATGACCATTAAATACAAAACTATAGTATTACATTGTGAGTTAATGTATGTACAATGTAAAGTACATAACAACATTAGCATCAGCCTCAGACCTAGAGTCTGTCATACAGACTCTACTGTATGCTAACACATATATATGGAATCTAAAAAGAAGAAAATTCTGAAGAACCTAGGGGCAGGGCAGGAATAAAGACGCAGATGTAGAGAATGGACTAGAGGACACGGGGAGGGGGAAGGGTAAGCTGGGACGAAGTGAGAGAGTGGCATGGACATACTTACACTACCAAATGTAAACTAGATAGCTAGTGGGAAGCAGCTGCATAGCACAGGGAGATCAGCTAGGTGCTTTGTGACCACGTAGATGCGTGGGATAGGCAGGGTGGGAAGGAGATGCAAGAGGGAGGAGATATGGGGATATATGTATATGTATAGCTGATTCACTTTGTTATAAAGCAAAAACTAACACACCATTGTAAAGCAATTATACTCCAATAAAGATGTTAAAAAAAAAGGAAAAAATAAATATACTGATTTTATTAGGTGATAGAAATGTGGATAATTTGAATTTTACATTACTGTTATTATTTAAATATTAGTTTTTCAGTAGACTTTTTAAAAAAACCTACAAAAGAGGGAAATAATTGCTAGGTTCTTTAATAAAGCCATGGAAATATTACTGTGGATAATTCCACAGTATAACTTATCTAGAAATAAAACAATAGCTGCTTATTTTTAATCCATAATCAAGGACCATGTAAATGTTTTTTATAAACAAATATAAGCAAGCAATACATGCATGTGTGCTTGTTGAAAATATTTTTAAAAGTATAGAATTAATTAGAACTTTATTCGTCAGATGTAGTTTCAGTACATCGTGTGTACTTGTGGACAGTTATCTGTGTATTTATGTGTGTGCACTTGTGCACATCTTTGGATATAGAGGAGAGAGGGTGATGGAAGACAATGAATTAGAGAGAGAGAAACTGTCATTTTATAGTCACATTATCTTACTATCTCTATTTTTCTAACAAAACTTTTGCTGGAGAAAAAATCAAAGTTTACTCAACTAATCCCCACATAACATTAATATTACTGTGCAAAATTCTTAATTAGGGAATTTAACTTAAAATCCCTATACATCTAAGTGTGTACATCAGGAAAATTCCTTTAATGCAGTATATTTATTTTTTACGCACGTACATAAAATTGTGGTGTAAGTATAAACAGAATTAAGGAAAAGTGCTGTGGAAAAAATTAGAAGACAACTTATTTTCTTGAAAAATATTTCTCTAGAAATATTGAATTTAGCTTCATTAATTATTATCTATTTACTTGTTTGGGTCAGTTTAAAAGGATTAGAATAAGAAGTTTGAGTGCTATAGCGTACAAAAACCACTTTGTGCCTTACAAAATGAAAAGGACCTTTTATTTCTTGGATCGTGGATCACCTGGTTTTCTTGATACATGCTTCTATGTTGTTATTTACAAGGGGAAGATATTCACGAATGGTGATTTTAAAAGGCTCTCAAGTCTCCTTGGTGCCAAAAAATCCTAACTAAGCAAATTTTTAATTAGCCAATTATATATAAATCTATAATGTGGAGAGATTTAAATTTCTAACAAATTATACATGGACCTAAAAATTAAGAAATTATATTTGGCATCACCCATTTTTAGTTTAATTGAGCCTAAAGCCTCAAGAAGATAGGTGAAAAGTGTGTGTGGTTCCAATTCTGTAGTCATTGAAAAAAAAAACCAAACCCTGCAGTAATTTGCATTTTGCTTCTAAGAGTTATAACATTAGCATTTATGACAACTTATTTTTAAACTTAAAAGTCTATTTTCTCCTATAGAATTTGAAGCAAACAGCAATTCATTAGTTAACTCTCCTTTAGTTTCATTTAATTACATAATCTGTATTGAAAATTAATATTTCCATTAAAGCTGTGTTCTAATTCTATATTAAATCAATGTGAATGACTATATTGAAAAAGTTGGAGCATATACTGATTGCACCACAAGCCCAGAGGTAAAATGGCTCTTATTTTAAAAGGCTTTTTGTAAGGTTCATAGACTGCCACATTCTATTAAGATGAAAAAATTTTATCAACTGCCTCATGGAAATGGCTCTTTACAGTTAACACTATTAGCTAGTTTTTTTTTTTTCACTATGGAAATGGGAAGATTATAAAAATGTATCTAATGAGGTAAGAAAACACAGTTCTCTTTAAAATTAATGCAGTGAGATTGCTGTTTCATTATATACTTATATTTCTACTTGTTTAAACCCAAAGTAGACATACTATTCAATTCAATCCATTTTTAAGAATATTCTTTATCTCATCATTATCAATCAATTTGAAACATTAATTGCGTGACCACATTGAACATGATCAGTCTCCTTGATATCCATCCTGTTTTACCAATGAAAAATATTCCAAGTAACCAGGAATATATAAACCACATAACATATATTTTCTCCATCTGAAGTATACCAGGCCATCACAAAGTACAGCAGGGCAAAGGAAAAATGGTCCCTAATTTTTTTTATCTTAAAATCGTATACAGGGGGAATAATTCCAATAGGAAGGCCATTATTCAACCATATGGACATTCACCACTTTCCTACATTGAGCAGTTGACATGATATACTTAGCAGAGGATACAGGAAAGGGAATGGCCCTAAGCCTCAAGCAAAAGATGTATTTATAGCTACTTTTTTTATTTTTATTTATTTTTATTTATTTTTGGCTATGCTGGGTCTTCGGTTCGTGCGAGGGCTTTCTCTAGTTGCGGCAAGTGGGGGCCACTCTTCATCGCGGTGCGGGGACCGCTCTTCATCGCGGTGCGTGGGCCTTTCACTATCGCGGCCCCTCCCGTTGCGGGGCACAGGCTCCAGACGCGCAGGCTCAGTAGTTGTGGCTCACGGGCCCAGCTGCTCCGCGGCATGTGGGATCTTCCCAGACCAGGGCTCGAACCCGTGTCCCCTGCATTAGCAGGCAGATTCTCAACCACTGCGCCAGCAGGGAAGCCCAAAAGATGTATTTAATACGGTCCTAGGATTGTATAAAGCTACTAGTGAACTGGTAGAAATGATTAAAACTATTCACAAGAGGACAGCATCTTAATGACTCCCAACATATCCACAGATAAACTACCATCAAACAAAAGATCAGAATTTAGAAAATAAGACATGCAAGAAAACAAAAAGAAGAAATAAAATAAAATAAGATAAAATAATAGAAAATACAATAGAGGCTAGCTTGCTAAGTTAGACTTACGAGGTTACTAAAAAAAAGACTAGTACAAGGCTGTCATTTTTTTTTCCTACATAAAGCAAACACTCTCCTTTATTATTAGCAGACCTTAAAATACTGTGTTTTGCAGAATTCACTACTTTACTATTTAAAATGGCATATTCTTATTCTCTATTTTCCACTTCTTTGGTTTAGAATTTCAAGTTGCATTATGTTTTTTTCAGAATGTGTGTAGCACAGTCTAGCCATATTATATATTTTAGAAAATAATGATTTTGTCAGCTTGGAGTCAAGAATATGTGAATTTTGTTAGAAGGGAAAAATTGGCAATGATTTAAAGATAAATTAGTTTCTGTTGCCTACTTGTCTTTTTAGATAAAGTACAAAATACTTCTGTGAGTGTCTTGCGCATGTGGTGTGTTACTATTTCCTACACATATCTATAATACATACCACCTGTGATTTTTCTTAGGTTTATCATATTAATATGAAACTATGTCAGTACAACATGTGTGCAACCTATAAAATGTCTCATAAATATTTGTGTTTTAATTTATTTATTTTAATTTCCAAATGTATGCAAGAAGGATTTTTTGAGTATCATAACAGCAAGCACAATGACAAAACTTGGATGAGAGGACAAAAAGGGAAATGTAGCAAATTGAGAAGTAATAGTGAAACTCATAATGGCAAACATATATATATGTGTATAACAAATCTGTGTATAACAGATGAGCCACAAATCTGATCAAGAGGTTTCTCATGGTCAACATTGAAAAATAATATTTTTCTATTATAAACGCACACCATTAGTGAGATATCATATTGAGCCATCGGAGAATTTACAACAAATTTTGGTATTAACATCCATAGAAATTTCTCCCAGTAGCATCCACAGAAATAATTATACTCCTTTATTCATTTGTTATTTTATGTTTACAATATTTTTATAACAATACCTTTCCTGATTTAAATTAAATATTGAAGAAATACAATTTTTCTAATGTATGTGGAGAGTATAAAGACAATAATTCTAACCCTCTTGTAGCCATTATCCAGTGTGACAGAGCACATAACCATTTCATTACAAGGACCTTTTACCAGAGGTCGCCTTCTCTCTGAATTTTGTATTCTCTGGCAAAAAGCAAATTTTGCCATGTGAGTTGGTTATATTGGATTATGGATTATATAGATTTCCATGTCTTTTTGAAATATATATAGATTGAACAATATAATAGATTTCCTTCTATTTTTTCCACTTAATAGTATGTTGAGATTCATGTTGATTATTTAGCTAAAATTAATTATTCTACTTCATGTATACATCACTCTGTGTGTGTGTGTGTGTGTGTAAGCGTTTTCCTTTTGATATTTCTCTCTTGCTCACAGACTTTTGCTGCTACAAACTTACTAACATAAAAATTCTCATATATACTTTTGGTATACGAATTAAGACCCTCTTCTCCCCAGGTTATATGTCTAAAAAAAAGTACCTGAAAAATAAGGTATCGTCAAATTATTTTTCATCGGCATTTCTCTCTTACACATGCTTACCAACTATTGCAATATTTAGATTTCTTTGTTTTGTTTTTAAAAAATTTTTACTGCTCTACTAAGTTTAAGTGGCAACATTATGTTTTATTTCCACTTCTATTATAAATTAAGTAAAAAAAAAAAATTTCACATGATTCTTGGCCATTTGTATGTCCTCTCCTCAAATACCTTTAGAAAAGTTTATCCATTTCCCTTTGGGTTGTTTATCTATGTCTTAAAAATGTGTGGAATATATTTCATACACATATAAAATACATATTCTAATGTACAAGTTATGACACATACATGTCATATTTTTCAATGTGTATATATATTCATATTCTTTTTTTTAAACATCTTTATTGGAGTATAATTGCTTTACAATAGTGTGTTAGTTTCTGCTTTATAACAAAGTGAATCGGCTATACATATACATATATCCCCATACCTCCTCCCTCTTGTGAAACTTTTGTTAGATATCTATGGCAATATATTTTTCCCAGTTTGTGGCTTGTCTTTTCACTCTTCTTATGACATCCTTAACGAATAGATATTTGTAATTTTAGAAGCATAGAACATAACATAATTTCTCTTCATTTGTACCTTTTCCTAATTTAAAATCACAGATTTGTGTGCATATACTCTATATATGTAGAATGCATATTTTTTAAGTTGTATAAGTTTTCCTTTAACATTTAAGTAATTAAACTATTTGGTATTTTTCTTTTTCAGTATGGTTTACTGTTTATTTAATAGGACTTTATTTCATTATTGATCTATCATGCCAGCTGTCATTTATTGTATTTCCAGAAGACATAAACCTGTTCCTAATCTCTTTAGTGTAGTCTAGTCATAGATTCCTTTCAATGCTATGCTGTGTTAATTAATATATCTTTATATTCTCAGGATATATATCTTTGAATATATCATGGTTTTTATTCATTTTTAACTTCCACTGGAAGTCTGAGTTTTTCTGTTAAATGTTCCTCTCTAATCTCCATCCTTCTTTACTTATATTTTATGTTTTCTTTTTCATTATACCTTACACTAAATTAAAAATTTTTTCCTTCTCAGTATATCTGTTCAATAGAATCTAATCTGATGTTAAATCCTTCTATATTCCACTTATAACATTTTTAATTTTCACGAAATTTATGTGGTCTTTTCCATAACTGCTTGAATATTTTCATCATTCCCTTACCCTTGCTTCTTTTCTTTTCTTTTTTTTCTTTTTTTCATGGAAAGGCATTTTATTTTAGATATAGCAGTTTGTACATGTCAATCCCAAACTCCCAATCTATCCCTCCCCTACAACCTTCCCTCCTGGTAACCATAAGTTCATTCTCTAAGTCTGTGAGTCTGTTTCTGTTTTGTAAATAAGTTTATTTGTATCATTTTTTAGATTCGGCATATAAGTGATATCAGATGATATTTGCCTTTCTCTGACTTACTTCACTTAGTATGATAATCTCCAGGTCCATCCATGTTACTGCAAATAACATTATTTCATTCTTTTTAATGGTTGAGTAATATTCCATTGTATATATGTACCACATCTTCTTTATCCATTCATCTACTGATGGACATTAAGGTTGCTTCCATGCTTTGGCTATTGTAAGCAGTGCTGCAATGAACATTGGGGTGCATGTATCCTTTCAAACCATGTTTTTCTCTGGATATATGCCCAAGAGTAGGATTGCTGGATCATATGGTAGCTCTATTTTTAGTTTTTTAAGGAACCTCTGCACTGTTCTCCATAGTGGCTGTACCAATTTATATTCCCACCAACAGTGTAGGAAGGTTTCCTTTTCTTCACACCCTCTCCAGCATTTGTCGTTTGCAGATTTTCTGATGATGGTCATTCTGACTGGTGTGAGTCGGTATCTCATAGTTTTGATTTGCATTTCTCTAATAATTAGTGATGTTGAGCATCTTTTCATGTGCATCTTGGCCATCTGTATGTCTTTGGAGAAATGTCTCTTTAGGTCATCTTCCCATTTTTTTTATTGGGTTGTTTGTTTTGTTGATATTGAGCTGCATGAGCTGTTCATAAATTTTGGAGTTTAATCCCTTGTCAGTCACATCATTTGCAACTGACAACCAGCCATTCTGTGGGTTATCTTTTCGTTTTGCTTATGGTTTCTTCTGCTGTGCAAAAGCTTTTGAGTTTAATTAAGTTCCATTTGTTAATTTTTGTTTTTGTTTTTCCATTACTCTGGGAGACAGATCAAAAAAGCTATTGCTGCGATTTATATCAAAGAGTGTTCTGCCTATGTTTTCCTCTAAGAGTTTTATAGTATCCAGTCTTACATTTAGGTCTTTATTCTATTTTGAGTTTATTTTTGGGTATGGTGTTAAAGAATGTTCTAATTTCATTCTTTTACATGTAGCTGTCCAGTTTTCCCAGCAACATTCATTGAAGAGACTGTTTTTCCTCCATTTTATAGTCTTGCCTCCTTTGTCGTAGATTAATTGGCCATAGGTGTGTGGTTTATTTCTGGGCTTTCTGTCCCGTTCCATTCATCTGTATTTCTGTTCTCTGTTCCTTGCTTTTTTCTTAAGGCACTCTTATTTTTTAAACAAAGTAAATATATTCATTTAATAATTGCTGTCTAATAATTTTAACATCTCTGCAAGTCTGAATTTGCTGTCTGATATTTCTTGGTTATAGTAACTTGGTTTTGTCTGCACCTTGTGACTTGCTTTTTTCACTTAATTCTACCTGTGAGAATCTTTGACACATTCAGAGAAGGTATACTTTTTCTTCTGCCAGTCATATGGGTTACACAAACCGAAGAACACTTTAAAATATTTGCTAGAGATTTGGGGAAACAACATAGATTTTATGAAATTGGTTAGCATGGTTAGATGAGGTCTGTCTTGTGATTATAATCTTTAGGATAGATTTATTTTACCCTTCAGAAAACCAAGATTCATGTGAGACTGTCCAAATTCATTGCATTCTCTCCTATGAATGAAACTATTTCCTGGACTTTGTGGTCCAATCTTTATATCAGGGGATTCTATTAGTTATTCAACCCTAGGAAAGCCCTAGACATTATTTCTTGTCATTTACCTCACCCCCTTCTTCCCACTCCTCATACACCTCTCAAATTGAAATTTCAAGTGACGGGGGTTTAGCAGAAACCCTCTGTGTGGAAAGCCAGCTTCTGAATTTGCTTCCTTCAGAAGATCCCCCTTTTCACTTTGTTTGGCTTTTCCTGTTTCTGTATATTCTTGTTAACTTGACAATGTATTTAAAATGAAAATTTCATATCATATAAGATATGAAAAGATATAAGAATTTTTAGCTGCTTAACACATTAAGCAGCTTAACACATGTGAATTTCATCCAGGGTATTTATCCAGTCTGCAATATTTTACAAAATAGAAAATTATCTTCATTTTTATACCTATGTTTATGTCAAATATTATTAGAGTAAGCTTATTAGAGGATATATGTTAGAATAAAAATAAAATATGCATACATATAACCAAAATCAAAGAAAAATATACAAATAAAATCTAATTATACTCTCTGGGCTACTGAAAATTGTGGGGAAGAAAAGAGTGACATAAAATTATTTTCAACAGCATGAGCTAAAATTAAATCTCATAGTATTTTTTTCAAAGTTTCAACGAAAAAATACTTGACTCAGTCTTCATCCTTTTAACTGCTGACATTTTTCCCTCCTTATTGTACATCTATAGATTATTTCTTCAACATGAGTGCAATTGAGAAGACAGAGTACTTGCAAGGTCTTCTTCTTGTTCTGGCCTTTCTCATCTGCTTGACATATCATACTATCCCATGAATAATTAAATATAAGAAACTTGGACATATTTAGTCTGCTTTCAAGGTTTTCTTCCTTTTTTCTTTTTCTTCTTTCTTCTCAAATACTTTGAATTTAAACAAAGGATAATTCATTTGGAAATTCTACCACAATATATACATGAACTGCAGGGGAAGAGGCATACCCTAAGCTGTATAAATAGACGATTTTACTACAAATAATTCCTCAGATACATACACAGTTTTAGCAATCAATATCTATTTGGACAAAATATGTCCTGTGAGCTTAGGATGACACTGTCCATTCCAGTAAAAGGATAGTCATACTATAGCAAAGCACATCTATTATTGTGTTGTTTTTGGCGACAGTGAAAGTTGAGAAAGAAGACAGTTCTGCAGTTCTTTGGTAGTTAAAATTATTTATCTTTTCCTCTGAGAGCATGGCTACCATTACATGCTGAATATTTTGCAATAGATCTGTGTGCTGATTAAGATTCATGTTGAGGTATTTCTTAAGTATTTAATTTGAAATATAAATTTATTTGACAGACTTTGTTACTTTGTGTATCTTTCCAAGCAGTATGCACATGTGGTTATATCTTTTCTCCTTTCTCCTAAGCTTCCCTTTGACCACCATTGAAATGTTATTTATATAGAGAAAATCCTCTATTGGTGAATACATTTTTCCCCTGTGGTTTTAATGTCTTCAACATTGATATGCTGGAGAGAGAGGATATGAGAATTAATGATATAGAACAACAAGCTTTATTCTTCCTCCTCCCTTTTTCCTGTGAATACATTGAGCTAGCACTTAAACAGACACAGTTGCACCACAGAAAATTTTACTGGCAATTATGTTACAGAAGGCTGACAATCCTTTATAATCAATAAAAAGTGGTAACTATGTCCATGTAACTGAAACTCTTCATTAAAAACTGATTGCAACAATGAGGCCAAAACCTGAAATAATTTTACAATAACATGAAGATGTAGAATATCTCACTTTCACTATTAAAATTCCAACTATGTGGTGCCTTAATTTATAATTTGTATATTATTTACTCAAAGTGGATATATTTTACAAAGGGAAAATACATGACATTTCACAATAATGTATGCATGTCAAAACATGTCTATAGCTATCTAAATGAAGAATCTTAATGTGACGGGAAAGAAACTTTTCTGTGGACTAATGATGCCATTATAAGGCAGACAAGGAGTTCATTGCTTCATACAATAGATGTGTTTTTGAAAACATCTGCCAAAAATGCATATTTTGGGTTTCCCTTGTGGCGCAATGGTTAAGAATCCACCTGCCTCAATATCAAAAGAACAAACAACCCAATCCAAAAATGGGCAGAAGATCTAAATAGACATTTCTCCAAAGAAGATATACAGATTGCCAACAAGCACATGCAAGAATGCTCAGCATCATTAATCATTAGAGAAATGCAAATCAAAACAATGAAGTATCACCTCACACCAGTCAGAATGGCCATCATCAAAACATCTACAAACAATAAATGCTGGAGAGGGTGTGGAGAAAAGGGAACCCTCTTGCACTGTTGGTGGGAATGTAAGTGGATACAGCCACTATAGAGAACAGTATGGAGGTTCCTTAAAAAACTAAAAATAGAACTACCATATGACCCAGCAATCCCACTACTGGGCATATACCCTGAGAAAACCATAACTCAGAAAGAGCCATGTACCACAATGTTCACTGCAGCTCTATTTACAATAGCCAGGACAGGGAAGCAACCTAAGTGTCCATCGACAGATGAATGGATGAAGAAGATGTGGCACATATATACAATGGAATATTACTCCGCCATAAAAAGAAATGAAACTGAGTTATTTGTAGTGAGGTGGATGGACCTAGAGTCTGTCATACAGAGTGAAGTAAGTCAGAAAGATAAAAACAAATACTGTATGCTAACACATATATATGGAATCTAAAAAAGAAAAAATGGTTCTGAAGAACCAAGGGGCAGGACAGGAATAAAGATGCAGACGTAGAGAATGGACTTGAGGACATAGGGAGGGGGAAGGATAAGCTGCGACGTAGTGAGAGAGTGACATCGACATATATACACTACCAAATGTAAAATAGATAGCTAGTGGGAAGCAGCTACATAGCACAGGGAGATCAGCTCGGTGCTTTGTGACCACCTAGAGGGGTGGGATAGGGAGGGTGGGAGGGAGACACAAGAGGTAGGGTATATGGGGATATATGTATACATATAGCTGATTCACTTTGTTATACAGCAGAAACTAACACAACAATATAAAGCAATTATACTCCAATAAAGATGTTAAAAAATTTTTAATAATTTATTTGACCAAACAAAAACAGACAAAAAAAAAAAGGAATCCGCCTGCCAGTGCAGGGACATGGGTTCGAGCCCTGGTCCCCGAAGATCCCACATGCTGCAGAACAACTAATCCTGTGCACCACAACTACTGAGCCTGTGCTCTAGAGCCCGCGAGCCACAACTATTGAAGCCCACGCGCCTAGAGCCCGTGCTCTGCAACAAGAGAAGCCATTGCAATGAGAAGCCTGCTCACCGCAACGAAGAGTAGCCCCCGCTCGCCGCAACTAGAGGAAGCCCGCGCACAGCAACGAAGACCCAACACAGCCAAAAATAAATAAATAAATTTATATTAAAAATAAATAAAGTATTAAAAAAATGGACATTTTGATAACTGAGCCATTTAATGTTCTAAAGAGTTGCCATTTAAAAACAATCTGATATAAATTTCTTTTAAAGAGAATGTAGTATAAATCTCATTTAAAAGAAAATAATCAGTACTTTTGTACTATTTTTTAACAGTGAATCTCTCCTTATAGAGATTTAGAATTCAACATAAGCAATTAACGTAGCATTTTAAAAATTTTGTAATTTATACTAGGGCTTTCAGTTTATGGTACTATGAGATTTGTGTTATAAAATAAACAGAATTTGTGTGTTTTAATTATGAATTTGGTTCTCTTTTATGTTTGCTGCTGAGTAACTTGATCATTTGTTTAAGGTCAACACATACTGAAAGATCTGAAAGACTCTTGAGTTCCCCCTGCCCTCCCCAAGGCACAAAGAACAGAAATAGTACCTATCTTAGCCTAAATTTTTCTCAGAGAAAATCCTGTGACAATATGATCTCAGGGAGCAAAAGTGCAAGACATGGAGAGTGAAAATGAGAAAGGTGAAAAGACCAACACAAGGATGTTATATGGATTTAACCAGTGCTACAGCCAACTGGTGTTTTATCTTAACGAGGATGTCTAAGAGACCTTATACAAGACACCTCAGAACTGTCCACCTGAGGGTCCAAAATGAGGACATATTCATCTAATCATTCTCATACCTAATTGGCCGAAGGTGGCTCCATGGGCTTTGATTACTGCATATTTCTGTTTTGAACATATGTGAATGATGGGCAAATTCTTATGTGTTGCCCTGCCACAGTTTCAGGGAAACTCCATGGCAGGAAGCAGGGGTAAGGTGCTATCAATTACATCTGCATGAAGTTGGTCAAAATCTTCATTCAGTTATTACTGTAGCAGTAGCTGGAGTATGAGATAGGGCCAAGAAGATTTTGAAGTTCTCACTAGAGTTGTACAAAAGGAACCTATAATATTCTTCTTAGATTTCAATTTTATTTTGCTGTACAAAATACAACCAAGATAGACTATATAAAGTCAGGCATAAACTTTAATCTTTTCAATTAAACTTAAATGTTCCTCAGTTACACTGCCACCACTTCCATAATTTCTTCCAGTGTTGACATTTTGTGACATACTATAACTAAATTTATTTGATATTGTTATTGCAAATCTTTATATTTTACAAATGCTTTTAAAATTAGACTTCTTAAAAAATTCCACATAGGGACTCCGCTGGTCACACAGTGGTTAAGAATCTGCCTGGTAAAGCAGGGGACATGGGTTTGAGCCCTGGTCCAGGAAGATCCCACATGCTGCGGAGCAACTAAGCCTGTGTGTCACAAATACTGAACCCGCATGCCGTAACTACTGAAGCCTGCACGCCTAGAACCCATGCTCCGCAACAAGAGAAGCCACCACAATGAGAAGCCCACGCACCGCAACGATGAGTAGCCCCCACTCGCTGCAACTAAAGAAAGCCTGCGTGCAGCAATGAAGACCCAGTGCAGCCATAAATAAATAAATAAATTTATATAAAAAAGAAAAATTCCACGTAAAAAAAAGTCAATATAATATTGCCATTTAAGAGATTTTCAAAATATTGGCTGTCTATGCAATTCTCCTGCTGTAATTTTGGATGTGATAGTTTTAATTCTTTGCTACTGAAATGCTTTTAAAAATTATATGATGGTTCTTTCATTAATCTTGAGATTCTCTTTGAGGTTTTTTATTGATCTTGGCCTACCATTGAGTCTTAAATTCCTTCTTGAATGTTTTGAGCATCATCACCTCAAATATTTTGGAAGGCGGCTCCTTTTCCAAGCATGGAATCAGGAAGCTTCAAGATCCAAAATAAGATTCCTGTACCCATGAGTCATCAGGCCTTAATGGTGATATGAGGATAATTCTTATAAATAGATTTTTCCTATTTAGCTTTTCGGAAGTCATATATATATATATATATATATATATATATATATATATATATGTATATATACACACACACACATATATATATTTTAACGTCTTTATTGGAGTCTAACTGCTTTACAGTGGTGTGTTAGTTTTTGCTTTATAACAAAGTGAAACAGTTATACATATACATATGTTCCCATATCTCTTCCCTCTTGCATCTCCCTCCCTCCCACCCTCCCTATCCCACCCCTCTAGGTGGTCACAAAGCACAGAGCTGATCTCCCTGTGCTATGCGGCTGCTTACCACTAGCTATCGATTTTACATTTGGTAGTGTATATATGTCCATGCCACTCTCTCACTTCGTCCCAGCTTACCCTTCCCCCTCCCCATATCCTCAAGTCCATTCTCTGGTAGGTCTGTGTCTGTATTCCCATCTTGCCCCTAGGTTCTTCATGACCTTTTTTTTTTTTTTCTTAGATTCCGTATATATGTATTAGCATACGGTATTTGTTTTTCTCTTCCTGACTTACTTCACTCTGTATGACAGACTCTAGGTCCATCCATCTCATACATACATACATGTAGAAGTATGAAATTAGAACACTCCCTAACACCATACACAAAAATAAACTCAAAATGGATTAAAGACCTAAATGGAAGGCCAGACACCATCAACTCTTAGAGGAAAACATAGGCACAACACTCTATGACATAAATTACAGCAAGATCCTTTTTGACCCACCTCCTAGAGAAATGGAAATAACAACAAAAATAAACAAATGGGACCTAATGAAACTTAAAAGCTTTTGCACAGCAAAGGAAACCATAAACAAGACCAAAAGACAACCCTCAGAATGGGAGAAAATATTTGCAAATGACAAAGGATTAATCTCCAGAATTTATAAGCAGCTCATGCAGCTCAATGTCAAAAAAACAAACAACTGAATCCAAAAATGGTCAGAAGACCTAAATAGACGTTTCTCCAAAGAAGATGTACAGATTGCCCACAAACACATGAAAGAATGCTCAACATCATTAATCATTAGAGAAATGCAAATCAAAACTCCAATGAGGTATCACCTCACACTGGTCAGAATGGCCGTTATCAAAAAAGCTAGAAACAATAAATGCTGGAAAGGGTGTGGTGAAAAGGGAACCGTTCTACACTGTTGGTGGGAATGACACAACCACTATGGAAACCAGTATGGAGGTTCCTTAATAAACTAAAAATAGAACTACCATATGACCCAGCAATCCCAGTGCTGGGCATACACCATGAGAAAACCATAATTCAAAAAGAGACATGCACCACAATGCTCATTGCAGCGCTATTTACAATAGCCAGGACCAGGAACCAAGCTAGATGTCCATCGACAGATGAATGGGTGAAGAAGATGTGGCACATATAGGCAATGGAATATTACTCATACAGAGTGAAGTAAGTCAGAAAGAAAAACAAATACTGTATGCTAACACATATATATGGATTCTAAAAAAAAAAAAAAAAAGGTACTGATGAACCTAGTTGTAGGGCAGGAATAAAGAGGTAGACATAGAGAATGGACTTGGTGACATAGGGTGGGAGGGCAAAGCTGTGGTGAAGGGAGAGTAGCATCAACATATATACACTACCGAATGTAAAATAGTTGGCTGGTGGGAAGCAGCAGCATAGCACAGGGACATCGGCTTGGTGCTTTGTGATGACCTAGAGGGGTAGGATAGGGAGGATGGGAGGGAGGCTCAAGAGGGAGGGGATATGGGGACATGTGTATGCATATGGCTGATTTGTTGTGCAACAGAAACTAACATGGTATTGTGAAGCAATTATACTCCAATAAAGATCTATTAAAAAACAACAACAAATATAATTCAGCATGCCCACGGGGGGGGGGGGGAAATCAGCTTTTGCTTTCATTGCTGTTACCTTTTTTTCCTATTTTAAATTTCATTGATCTGGTCTAATATTAAGTATTTCTTTTTTTCTGCTTGTTTTAAGCTTAAATTTTTCTTTTTTCTCTAGGTTCCTAAGGCTGAAGCTTAGATTTTTGATGTTAGATCTTTATTCTTTTTTAATGTATGCATTTAATGCTATATATTTCCCTCAAAGTCCCATTTTAACTGCCTCCCATCGTTTTTAATTAGTTGTGTTTCCATTTTTATTGGGTTCAAAATATTTATCTTCCTCCCTCCCTTTCCTTTCTCTCTTCTTCTCCTTTTCTTTCTTTCTCTCGAATATAAACAGTTAAACCACGAACTTTCCACTGTTTGAGCTGTATCCTATAAATTTATATAAATGTTATATTCATTATACACCTTAACATACTTTAACTTTTTGCCATTATTTGATCCATGACTTATTTAGAAGTATATTGTTAATATCTAAAATTTGACTTATAATCATACTTAAAATCATATTGTTAGTGATTTCTAATTTAATTTCCTTGTGGTCAGAGAACATATTCTGTTTTCAGTTTACTTCAGTTTTTACTCTTTTTCATACAAGACTCAATAGTCTTGTTTCATGGCATAATGTCTACTTTGGTAACAGTACAATTTGCACTACATGTTGCATACAGCATCCTATAAATGTGGTACTTTTGTGTCTATCTCTTATGGCTTAATTTATTTTTGTCTAGAAGTTTTCAAATTTACTGAGAGAACAGTGTTAACGTCTCCAGTTGCACTTATGGCTTGTTTATTTCTGGATCTAATTCTGTCCATTTTTGCTGTATGTTTTTAGATTCTGTGCTATTAGGTACATAAATTTGTAAGACTTTATATTTTTCTGACACTTTTATTATTTCTTTTAATATTATGGCTTGAAATTTATTTTATCTGATAATAATGGGCCACTATGACCTACTTACACACTGTTTGTATGGTATATTTTTTCATAGTCATTTACTTTTAGCCTATATATGTCTTTATATTTAAAGTCTGTCTCACTTAGGAAACACATATCTGGGTGGTGTTGTTTATGTAGTAGTTATTTTAGTCTATTCAGATAATCTCTGTTGTTTAATTGGTGTATATAGTCCATTAATCTTTTTTATTATTTAGGAGGGGAAATTTTCTTTTTTTAATCATTTTATTGAGATTGACATACAAAAAGCTGCACATATTTAATGTATACAACTTGATGAGTTTGGAGATAAGTATATGCTTGTGAAACCATCACCACAATCTATGCAATAAACATATCCATTGCCTCCAAAAGTCTCCCATTCCTCTTTATTGCTAATATTATTATTATATCATTATTATTTGTGATAAGAACACTTAACATAAGATCTTCCCTCTTAGCAAATTTTTAGGTATGCAACAGAATATTGTTAAATTTAGTCACTATGCTGTACAGTAAATCTGTAGAACTTATTTTGCATAATTGAAACTTAATATCCTTTGACTAATACCTCCCTGTTTCCCCCTCTCCCCAACCCCTGGCAACCACCATTATGCTCTCTGCTTGTATGAGTTTTAGTATTTTAGATTCCTCATGTAAATGGTGTCAAATAGTATTTGTCCTCCAGTACCTGGCTTATTTCATTTCGTATAATGTCCTCCAGGTTCATTCATGTTGTTCTTGCATATGGCAGAGTTTTCTTCTTTTTAAGGCTGAATAATACGTCATTTTATATATATATATATATATATATATATATCTCACATTTTTTATCCATTCTTCTGTCACTGCACATTTAGGTAGCTTTTATGTCTTGGTTATTGTGAATAATGATGCTGCAGTGAACATGGAAGTGCAGATATCTCTCAAAGATTCTGATTTCAATTATTTTTGGTACATACTCAGAAATGAAATTGCTGGATCATATGGTAGTTCTGTTTTTGAACTTTTGAGAAACCTCCATACTGTTTTGCATAGTGGCTGTATCAGCTTACATTATTGCCAAAACTGCACAAGAGTTCTGTTTTTCCACATCTTCACTAATACTTGCTATCTTTTGGTTTTTTGATCATTGCCATCCTAAATGCTGAGGTGATATCTCATTGTGGCTTTGATTTACATTTCCCTGATGATTGGTGATAAGGAGAACATTTTCATATACCAGTTGTCCATTCATATGTCTTCATTGGAGTCTATAAATTTTAATATGATTAATGTTATTGTTAGGTTTGGATCAAAAATTTTATTATTTTACTTCTTACCTTTCTTGTTTTCTTCCTTTGTTTTTTTTTCTTTATAGCCATATTTTTGAGTATTTGAATACAATCTTTTTTTATTGACATAGAGTTGATTTACAATGTGTTAATTACTGCTATACAGCAAAGTGATTCAGTTATATATATATATATATATACATATATATATATATATACATATATATATATATATATATATATATATATATATACATGTTCTTTTTTTTTATTCTTTTCCATTATGGTTTATCATAGTGGGGATAGCAAATGTAAGCTTTTATATATAGAATGGATAAACAGCAAGGTCCTACTGTATAGCACAGAGATCTATATTCAATATCCTATGATGAAGCATAATGGAAAAGAATGCCATCATTTTTTAACTTTAAATGATTATATGATTTATAAAATTAAATAAGAGGGGAAAAAAGCACAAAGGAAAAATACTGCTTTTCATTTGCCTTGATATTTATTATTCTTGGTGCTCTTCATTCTTTCTTGTAGATCTGATTTTGATCAAGTATCATTTTACTTCATTTTGAAGACCTTCCTTAAACTTTTTGTAGTGTTGGTATGATGGAGATGAATTCTCATAGTTTTACTTTTCCCTGAAAATACGTTTACTTTTGATGGATATAGAATTCTGTGTCGATAGTCTTTAGCCACTTTAAAGATAATGCTTCACTCCCTCTAGGCGTCCTTATTTCTGATAAGAAGGCAGCCATTGACCAAATGGTTGGTTTTCTGTTTATGATGAATCATTATTAGTTAGCTGCTTTCAAGAGTTTCTTTGTACCTTTGACTTTCAACCCTTTGACTATCGTGTGTCTTGGAGAGGTTTTCTATGGTGTTCATTGGCTTGTTATTTGCTAAATATCATGTATCTGTATATTTATATATTTTTTCCAAATTTGGGGAAATTTTGGCTATTATTTCTTCAAATTATTTTTTCAACCTTGATCTCTCTACTCTCCTAGAATCTTAATTCCACATATGTTGGGCTGTTTAATACTATGTAAAACATTAGTGAGGCTCTATTTGCTCCCCCCACCGCCACCAATATCTTTTCATCTTTTTTCTCTGTTATTAACCTTGAGTACTTTCTATTGATCTATTTTTCTGGTTCACTTAATATTTTTTATCTATCCTATTTCATTGGTTGTTAAGTCTATTCAGTGAATTTTTTTCTTTCAGATATTTTATTTTCCACCTCTATCCAGAATTTTTTGTCTATTTTTATCATTTCTCTTTCTCCTGAAATTTCCTATTTTTCATTCTTCTAGTAAACGTTTTTTTTTTTTTACATCATTGAGGATAGGAGTAATACCTGCTCTAAAATCTGTATCTGTTAGTTTGAATGTGTGGTTTATCTCAGGTTCAGATTTTATTGATTTTCTTTTCTCTTGGGAATTCAATCCATGTTCTTGGTTCCTCATAAGTCAAATGGTTTGGGATTGTATCCTGGGCATTATGAATGTTAAGTTTTATAGCTTTGGGGTTGCATTATATTTCTCTGATGGTGTTGTTTCCTTTGTGTATCCAGGGATTTTCTTACCTGTACTTAAACTGCAAACTCTGTTCCACAAATAGCAGCTTCAGTGTCAGTTCAGCTCTTTTGCTTTTAGGTAAGCTACTTTGAGTCTCTTAGGTGACTCAGAGGTCAGTGAGAAATGTAGGTGGACAACATTTGCATATCCTTTCTCTGTCTCTTTTCTTTCTGTGCTTCCTCCACTGACAATATGATAGTTTACCACCAATAGTTTTTGGGTTCCCCCAACCAGAAAGACTATAGCTTTTCCACCAGTGCTGCTGCTGACAATGAACTGCCATGTGAGATGCAGTTAGTCACAGGCTAAATGGGCAACTAACTTCATACTGTTTGCCTTCTCTGAGCTTATACTATTCTCCAGAGTCTGCCTGCTTCTGTTAATATGTAGTGACTTCAGGTTATTTTCTATTATGTCAAGGTTTTATAGTTGTTTCCATAGTGAGAGTTCTCCAGTCAGATCTTACTGCAGAATAATGGGAAGTTAGAAGTTAAGAATGGTAGAAGTCATACAAATATTGCATTTATTTACTAAAAATGAATATGATTTAAAAAGTATAAATTGTGTTCAATTTTCAAGAAGAAATAAAAGGCTACTCTTTCAGTTAGTAAAGTATCATTTAGTATATTATTCATAAGAACATTGCTGGAATATACTATTGTGGTTAGACATCAAACTGCATCCATTTTCCCTAAGGGAGTAGCTTATTTCTTAGAATGATATAAGCCATTTTCTATTATATGTTATGCTGAATACAGAGAAAGAAAATCACCAAAGAATGATCAGATAGTGCCATCCAAGAACTTTAAATACCTATATCATTTATAAGAACTTATTTGTAGGGGGGGTGGTGGTGGTGGTGGGATGAATTGGGAGATTGGGATTGACATATATACGCTAATATGTATAAAATAGGTAACTAATAAGAACCTTCTGTATTAAAAAAAATAAAAATCAAAAAAATAAAAAGAACTTATTTATAGAGTTCTTTTTTGTAACTACCATTTGCCTTGGAGGGGGAAAAATCTCATCAGAAAATAAATTTAATTGTTTACATTAAATTTATATTCTAATGAGGTTTGTTTAAAATTGAAATAATTTATTCATCATATCTACATCTCAGTAGTAAACAATTCTAGAAATGTCTAGTAACAGTTTATATTACTCAAATAGTCAAGTTCACTCAAAAAGTCATTTCACATACACTCTTTTGATCTTCATGACACCAATTTTATTCTACTTTGGCTCACTTTCTGTATATTATAATTTTCAAAATTATCTATCATTAAATAGGCATTACACAAATATATTTGTATGTGGGTGTAAAAGACTATGAGAGAGATAACATTTTTCAAACCTTCTATAACTCAGTTCAGATTCAGTTTAAAAATCAAATTAAAATTTAGGTGGTTACAGATAGGCTTCCAAAGACCTTTATGCTATTTATAGTATTGGTTGTTATAACATGAATTCTTTGACCAATATCTTTTAGAAAAAAATTGTAGATTATTATGGTTGAATTCCTTTTCTCTTCTTCTAACAGGTAACTATGAACTTAAAATCATAAAGCTCACATCTGTGGAAAACCAAAAAAGAGAGGAAAAGGATCCCATCATAAGTTACTTTAAATGTAAAATGTTTGCTTAAGAGATTTTAGGATTAGTTTTTTTTTTAAGATTTTTTTTTGATGTGGACCATTTTTAAAGTCTTTATTGAATTTGTTACAATATTGCTTCTGTTTTATGTTTCGGTTTTTTGGCCCTGAGGCATGTGGGATTGAACCCACACCCCCTGCATTGGAAGGTGAAGTCTTAACCACTGGACTGCCAGGGAAGTCCCAGGGTTATTATTTTTAATGCAATAAATTATATGTCATAACTCTAAGAAGTAGGGTTATATTTTAACCCTAAAATTAATTTTGGATTAAAAAGATGCTTTTGAAATTGCTATAATGCAGTTAGCCAATTGTAATTTTTGTGATTTGAGCACAAGAACATGTTTATCTTCCCTCAATTCTGTATTTTCCAGTGTTTTCAGAGAATTTTTCAACCTCCTCAAATTTGTAAGGTTTAGTTATATCAGTATGTTACATACATAGCACAGTGGATTTGCTAATAAGACTTAATTTCCCTTATATAGTTTTTGTGTAAATTAGAACAGTGCTCAGTACTATGACTACTGTACAAGGTTCTTTTTTGAGAATCAACTGTGATAAATATAAGGAAAACACTTTGAAAACAAAAGTGCTACACAAATGTTTGTAATTATACAGTTTTATAATCTTTTTCCTGAATTAGAACCACTGGCTTTTCACTGGAGTAGTCTTCTCAGGGCCCTGGAGACTCATCAGAACTGTTTCTCATAGCACATTATTCCTTTTTCCACAATGTGTAGTTCCATCAATCCACGTTTCATCACACTTTTAGGATTAAGAGCCTGAGTTATTGTTTCTCAGCAAGTATTTCAGTCTACATTTATACTTCACTCTATCCCTGCTCTCTTATATAACAACATATTCTATGTAACTATTCATTTTGACCCTGAAAAAAGACCAAAATATAATTTAGTCATATCACAGAGCTCCTTTCTGAGGTTACATTACCACCTGAAAGTAATCTCATGCATATCTGGGGAGCTGGCTACATACTGCAGGCCTCTTTTAATTAAAAAATATTGTATAATTGTCAGGGTACATTTTAAACTATGTTTTAACAAGCAAGGGGCTATTACACCTTAAATAAGGATATACTGTCTTGCCGATGAATATAGATTGTTTCATATTCCCTAAGAATTCAATTTTTATTTTGTTTAGTGGATGTGCATTTAATACATAAAGTGTACTCACATGGAAAAAAGATTTTGTTAGTGATTAATTAAATTAATCAATTAAATTAGTAAATTCCAGTGATAAACATATCTCCTTAATAAACTAGAATATAATTCTATTCTTAATTAAAATATTAGAATTAGCATTTCTTTTCAAGTTAATACAAAGTCCAGATTGATTACATTTTGAGTTTAAGAAGTTTGTCTTTGTGTGTGTTTGTTTGCTTGTTGACTTTTCTTCTGAAGCCTCTTACTGTTACCCTTGGAAAAAATCATCTTCTCAAAACACTTAGCACAAAAACAAAAGAAAAACAAAAAATAACCAACCAACTGAAAAAGTTCAGAGAGTTTTAGAAACACAGTAAAATTATCAAAGTAAAGTAAGGTGTCTATCCTCAAAAGTTTAGAAATAAGTAAAGTAAATCTATTCAGCTTCAGATGACTTAAATACAGTCCTATAGATATTATGTTAATTTTTGTTTCATTCTTTCAGGAGGGGGAACATTCTAACAAAATAGAATTATTTGAAAATAAGAATTTTTATTTTTGAAGCCTTGAGTTTCACATCCCTGAAATTAAACAGTTATGCAATTAAGTAAATATGAATTGATTCTCAATCAGGGTTATTGTGGGAGGAATCTTTATGTAGTCATACTCAATGACAAAATTTTCTTTTAACCCTGTTTTGTGTGTATTTGTGTTTGTGTTTAAAGATAGTGTTGCACTGACATCTGGGAAGCTAGACTATTAGATATGAAAGCCAATATAAGAAAAGGAATAGAGTGTGAATAGGGGATGATTAAGGACAAGTATATGGATTGCTAAATTAAATGAGCCCATGTAAATTTAGAGACTGCATGTTCTTAAGATTTATCAATGCCCTTTTGGGTCCTTTTTAGAAAGTTTAGTAACCCAGATTCCTGGAATCACAGAAAACAATTGTAAGAGAATTAAAAGATAAGGAATAGTAAATAGTAGTAGTGGGAAGGGAATAGGGCAAAGGGATTGGGGGGTACCATCAAAGGACAGGTGAAAATGATGTACCATGAACTTGCAGTCTTGTAGCTTGAGCTGTATTGGCTCACGTAGATTGAAAAGAAAGCATAGGAGGAACACAAAAGTGAGGGATGAGATCAAGTGAGAAACCCATATACTAAAATGTGGATGTATAAGAAATGATTTAGGGGCTTCCCTGGTTGCGCAGTGGTTGAGAGTCTGCCTGCCAGTGCAGGGGACACGGGTTCGAGCCCTGGTCTGGGAAGATCCCACATGCCGTGGAGCAACTAGGCCCGTGAGCCACAATTACTGAGCCTGCGCGTCTGGAGCCTGTGCTCCGCAACAAGAGAGGCCGCGATAATGAGAGGCCCGCGCACCGCGATGAGGAGTGGCCCCCGCTTGCCACAACTGGAGAAAGCCCTCGCACAGAAACGAAGACCCAACACAGCCAAAAATAAATAAATTAATTAAAAAAAACAAAACAAAACAAAAAACAAAAAACCTTCCAAAGGCTTCTCATCAAAAAAAAAAAAAAAAAAAGAAATGATTTAAATATCCTATCAAAGGGAGGAACTTATATACACTGCGTAGGATAAAGGAGTAATAGCAGTGGTGAGAAAGGTTAATAACCCACTCAGTAGCCCAGATGTCCTGGATTCCAAAAGATGCACAATATCAAAATCTGTATGGTATAGTCAAATGTTTATTTTTTCAAGAAGTTAAAATTTAACATCTGTCAAGGAGCCAATTACATGTGTATTTTGCACCAAAACATGGATGTTTTCCTTTTCACTGAAAACTCAAGGGAAACATTTAATGTACTTGAAGAACAGAGGCAAGACAGTATTATGTGTTTTATCATTAAAGAACCAGACCCTTCACCAGGTCAAGTTTTAGAGTCAAGGACAGTGTTAATGTTTAGTTCAGAATACTTATAATGTTTTTTCCATAGCTAGTAAGATGTAAACTAACTGTCTCTTACTATTTAAAACCACCATAAACATACTGAATATGAAACTAATGAGAAATCCCTTGTACCAAAATCTCAAACAATAACTGTATAATAATTCCCAAGAAAGACACATAAAATAAATAAAGTAGAATATTATGTAACTCTAGCGATCTTCCTTTGCATAATTAGATAACTTGAAGTGCAGGAAAGAACGATCATTTCATAAAAGGTGATTGTAACTTGATGTCTATCTCAAATCAGTAATACTATATTATAAATACACACACACACAAACTTAAATCCAGAAAGATAACTGAAGATCATATATACAAATATTCTCATTTTGCAAATCAGAAAATGAGGCTCAGAGATTAGATGTTATCAAAGTGCAAGCAACTATTTATTAGCTGAATATTTGACTCACAACCTCTGATTCTTGTCTTCAAGTTCCAGGACTACATATGTTATTTGTCTGTTTTCCATGCTTTATTATATTAGTATATCTTAAAGTGCATAGATATATTATGTATAGCATTTGAAATCCCTCCAATTTAATTAATTTCCCACTTTAAATTTTGCAAAACATTTATTAAAAAGTATTCATCTGTGTTATTATAGTTCATGCTGATATTCTACTAGTACTTATTGTAAAAGAGACTAACACCAGGAACAACAAATTTAATGTAAACCATTTTCCATTAACTAGAATCTGATGAATACCAGATCGTGTAGATTAGCAAACGCAATCCTAAGGTTTGTGAAACATCAGTGTCTCCAGTTATACTTAAGTGGTCTGCAAATTAAGTAAAAATCAATATAAAGTAATTTTAATTTATTTTAGTTCATTTAGTATTCAGTAAGTCATAGAAGATTCATTTATGTCTAGTTTTCTTAACAGGTTTTATTTTTTAGATAAGTTTTAGGATTACAGAAAAGTTGAACATATAGTAATTAGAGTTTCCATAATTGCTTCTCTCCCCACACATGGCTTCTCCTGTTACTAATATCTTACGTTAGTGCAGTTTCAATTGATGAACCAATATTAATACATAATTATTAATTAAATTCCATAGTTATTATAATTTACTCTTTGTGTTTTAAAGTCCTATGGCTTTTCACTAATGTATAATATCACGTCCACTCTTACAAAATCATACAGAATAATTTCACTGCCCTAAAAATGCTCTGTGCTCTACCAATTCATCTCTTCCCTCCTCCCCTTGAACCCTGTCAACCATTGACTGTTTTACTGACTGTATAGTTTTACCTTTCTAGACTGTCATAGAGTTGAAATCATACAGTTGGTAACTGGCTTCTTTGACTTAGCAATATGCATTTAAGAATCTACCATGTATATCTGTGACTTGACAGCTAATTTACTTTTTTGTCACAGAATATACTCCACTGCATGTACCATAGCTTTTTTGTCCATTTACCTATTGAAGGACATCTTGGTTGCTTTCAATTTGGGGCAATTATGAATAAAACAAATCTAAATATCCATATGCAGGTTGTTGTGTAGACATGAGTTTTTTACTCATTTGGGTAAATATCTAGGAGTGTGATTGCTGGATTGCATGGTAAAATTATATTTAGCTTTGTAAGAAGCTGCCAAACTGACTTTCAAAGTGACTGTACCATTTTACATTCTCATGATAAATGGATGAGAATTCTTGTTGCTTCACAGCCATGCCACTATTTTGCTGTTGTCAGTATTTGGAGTTTTAGCCATTCTAATAGATATGTACTGATATCCCATTGTTGTTTTAACTTGCGCTTTGTTAATGACATGTTATGCTGAGCATCTTTTTATATGCTTATTTGACATCTGTATATCCTCTTTGGTGAGGTGTCTGTTCAGATCTTTTGCCCATTTTTTGAACTTTGTCGTTGTTGTTATTGTTCTTGTTGAATTTTAAGAGTCCTTTGTACATTTTGGTTACAAGTCCTAGATCAGATATGTGTTTTACAAATAGTTTTTCCCCCAGTCTGTGGCTTGACTTTTCATTCTCTTAACAGTATCATATAGAGCAGAAATTTAATTTTAACAAAGTCCAACTTATTAGTTCTTTCTCTCATGGAGCATGCCTTTGGTATTGTATCTGAAAAGTCACTGCCAAATTCAATATCATCTAGATTTTCCTCATTATCTTCTAGCAATTTTTTTTTTCTTTTTTATTAAATTCTCTTTTGTTGAACCACTGAGTACATGTTTCTTTCTGGGCGTCTGACTGATACGGGGCTGGACAATAAAAGGTATTTTCCAAATGACCGCTATCTCAGCATCTGAAGATTTAAGAATACAAAGTGTAACAGAGGAAACAGCTGAGTTAGAAAATGGTTCTCTGAAGAACAAAATATCTGGAATCAATGTAAGTGAATGAAAGGAGCTAATCTCTTAGAGAAGTTAAAGATGAGGAGGATTCTGTAAAAGGAAAGACTTAGGTGAGATCGGAGGCTTTTATATCACAATGTATGCATAAGTGTCAAGAGATTTTTTAAAAATTAATTAATTAATTAATTAATTTATTTATTTATTTTTGGCTGTGTTGGGTCTTCGTTTCTGTGCGAGGGCTTTCTCTAGTTGTGGCAAGCGGGGGCCACTCTTCATCGCGGTGCGCGGGCCTCTCACTATCGCGGCCTCTCTTGTTGCGGAGCACAGGCTCCAGACACGCAGGCTCCGTAACTGTGGCTCACGGGCCTAGCTGCTCCGCGCCATGTGGGATCTTCCAAGACCAGGGCTCGAACCCATGTCCCCTGCATCGGCAGGCAGATTCTCAACCACTGTGCCACCAGGGAAGCCCCAGTGTCAAGAGATTTTAATGTAAGTGCTGGTTATGCACATTCTGAGGACTGAAAATATTAAAAGGGAACCCTGAAGTAATATAGGTTTAGTAACTTCAGCAAGCAGCTACCATATTTAAGAATGAGGAAAGGAGGGGAAATTTAGTAGTTACCATTATCTGGAAGCTTGGAGGAGGGCCTTTGTGGTTCTGATACCAAGAATCTGAAGAGGATGGCTGGTGATGGTTCTGTAGAAACTCGGAGGAGAGAGCCTGAGACCCCCAGAGCTGGAACTTGGATCTGAGAAAGAGGCAGCCCAGCTGGTGCTGATATTTCTCAGGGGCGCAAAAAGACTGGGAAAAATCTGGAAGCAGAAACCAGCTGTGCTGCCTGAGTGCGAAGGCATTGTTGGGTGACGCTACTGAGGATGAGAAGTGAACAGAAATGAGGCTTTCCTCTTACAGTCCAGTCTCCCTCTACTTCCCCCGCTTAGTGTAACTTAACAAGGAATCAGTTGTAAAGAAAAACATGCAGTTTGCGTAGTCACAGACTCAACTTTATAGAGTGGAGTATAAAGATGGTGTGTTTGGAGCTGAGAAAATTGTTATAGTTTCCTACTGGCTACTCACGGTTAGGAAAGGAGTTGTTAGGACCTCTGATCTTCATCGGATAACATCAATAGCACAAGCTTGAGTTTCTATTTCATTTTGAAAGAAAACAATCTATGCTAAATGCTCTCTAGTTTAAATTCATGTGAAATAGGTAGGAAGATAAGTTTGACTTAGTAACATTCCTGTTACAGTTTTCATGTTCACTGAGAGCTGAGTGTGTGTTATCCATTCACACTTGGATATCTACATAACACATGATAAGATACTAACATGATTCTATCCTCCCATTTTCACTCTTCCATCATTATGGTTGATATCCAAGTTTAGGTACTTGGTACTCATCAGTTTTCATCTGGATTAATAAATGTTTTTCTGTTAGATTTCATTAGCCACAGTTTTTACATTGCTAATGATCTACTATTAGTCATCTTTCTAAAATAAGAAAAAATAGATAAATAAGAAAAATAAAACATCAACACCAATAACTGACTTTCTGTTGATTCCAGGTAAATTATAAATCTGTAGCATAGAATAAAATGCTCTATAAATTCATTTGAATTTAACCTTTCAGAACTATCTATACTCATTCCCCTCCCATGGAATATTCTAGATAGAGCAAACTGTTACCTCTTCCCAAAACATATGGTGCATTTTTACACATTTACATCCTGAGTTACTCTTTCATGATCTTTTAGGTAGTAAATGGATAATTTCTAGGAGGTCCCCAAGGAAACAATCTTTCATTTAAGGAAATATATTCCACTGCAGAAATGCAGACAAGAATTAGGCCTACCCTTGAGGACTTCAAAATAGTGTCATGGTATAAGAAGGAGGCATAAAGATATAATAATCAGTACTTTATAATGATATATTATCAATAATAACACCACAACAATGTTTTAAATACCAATTATAAATCAGATCCTATACCAATTTTTAGACAACTTATTTTATAACTGGCACAACATTATGTGAAATATACAGTAGTGAAAAAATGAATCTCAGAAATCTCAGCTATGTTTTCCAAGCTTGAAAACCGAGTAAGCAGCATCCTGAGAGCCTTAGATTCCATTGATTCTAAAAGCTTTGGCCCTAACCACATACACATACTGCTTCTCTCTAAGTGTCTTGAGGGCAGAAACTATGCCCTTTAGTTTCAGTAGCTAGCCAAGCAAATTATCTATAGGGAATTAATAAAGACTGGTGTGTAAGGATAAGGTAAATAATAATAATCAAGATAATACAGACACTAGAGAGTGACACCAGGGCTGGGGAGGTCAAAGATCAAGTAAAGTGACAGGATTAGAAGGGAGGAAACGCTATGCATATTTCCACAAAGTGCAGAAAAGACTTGAATGGCCAGGACCAAAGCAAAAAATAAATCCCTAGTAGCTAACAAAGGAGAGGACTGGAACACAAGGGAGCTCATGCGGAATATGAATTCAAGAGCAAGATTTTTCAGAGGCCCCATTTTTGTCTTTACTTATCATATTACTGTTCTTGGATACTGCACATTTTAAGGAAAACGTGCCTAAATGCTCATAGGTTAAGAAAAGAGAAAAGAACTCTGACAGGGTAGTAAGTACCTGAGATGAACCACACAGTTTTGTAAAAGAATTCCTCACAGAGATCATGTTGCATTATTAGAGAATTTAAAATTGCCATTAAGAATGCTAATTCTTTGCTTTTTTTAAGTGATGATTTGATATTTTCATTCTAAAAGTTCTATCCTATGAGATAATATTTTCAGGATTGATTTCAATTAATGCTTCAAGGTGTCGACAAAAAAATTAACCAGTCAATCTAAGAAAGAAATGGAAGATTTTATTCGAGCCAAATTTGAGGATTATAACCCAGGAAGAGCATCTCAGAAAGCTCTGAGGACTGTTCCACCCGTTAGAAGTCAAGGCACAGTTATATAAATTTTCTGAGACAGAGGGCTTTACATCAAATGATGTATTATTGGCAGTTTACATATTCAGATCTAAGCGTCATTGTGGTGAGTCATGTGACCCTTTACAAGATCAAGAAGGAATGTTATCTGTTAAGGAGTTGTCTTGTTGATGCTAAGACAATGTTGTTCTTATGGTTGAGCAGGTGTTCCTGCTGATGGGAGAGGTTTGGTTGATGCATAATGCAAATACACAATGCACAGTGCAGGGAGAGAGGAGGCCAAAAGGCAGAGAAGAATTTTTATGTTTAGATTTTTCTTGTCTTGCTATTAAATATGAATTTTACTTCACAAAGGATACCTGAGACCTACTTACAGAGAAGGTTTGTCCCCTACACATTCAAAAATCTTGAGGATTACATATTTAAAAAAAAAAAAGTTTGAAAAGAATTGAGATGAGGGGCTTCCCTGGTGGCACAGTGGTTGAGAATCTGCCTGCCAGTGCAGGGGACACGGGTTCGAGCCCTGGTCTGGGAAGATCCCACATGCCGTGGAGCAACTAGGCCCGTGAGCCACAACTACTGAGCCTGCGCGTCTGGAGCCTGTGCTCCGCAACAAGAGAGGCCGCGATAGTGAGAGACCCGCGCATCGCGATGAAGAGTGGCCCCCACTTGCCGCAACTGGAGAAAGCCCTTGCACAGAAACGAAGACCCAACACAGCCATAAATAAATAAAAAAATTAATTAATGAATTAAAAACTATTCAAAAAAAAAAAAAAAAGGATTGAGATGAAACCAATGAATGAAATTTTAGTCTGAAGTTATCATACCCATGTTACCAATGAATTTTTATGGTACTTTCCTCTGAATTAATTAATTTTGAGACCGTTTGAAATTGTGTGGCAGAGTGACATGTTATTTTTTAAGTATTAAAAAAAATCTAAACATAATCTTAAATGTAGATTTATAATAAATGGTATTATATAAATTTATTAACTAACTTTATTGAGCACCAATTATATAGTAGCTACTATAGAAAGAAATAAAAATATTGTTTTATTCATTAAGGGGTTTAAAGTCTATGGAGAAATAGATAAGAAAATAAACAGTTACATAATTGGGTAATATTAAATTTGATCTAGACTCCATTAAATCTTTGTATTTGAACAAATGATCTATGAAGTTTCTTCCAATTCTAAAGAAACACCATCTGGAGACTATTTCTTGAATCACAATATTTTATCCATACCTGGAGTCCTCTTAAGTCACATAACTTGGGCCAGATTTTATTCAAACTGCACACTATCTAAATACCTACTTGATAATAGCTGGCAATCAAGCATGATTTAGGTAGATTTTATTGTAATAACTAGTTTGAATAATGATAGTCCAGCATGGCAAAATTGTCAGGTTGTTAGCAGGGACCCAAAGTCAAAATTTCTCCATTCTATGGTGGAATAAAAAGTAAAATTTGTTACAAATGATCAGTCACGCATGATACCTTGAATACACGGATCTTCTCCTATGGTGATTTTCTTATCCTTGAACAAAGTGGAATAAGTAGGTTATATCATAGAATCCTAGATGTTAAGAAAATTTATTTCGGTAGAGATATTCTCTGTTTATTTGCCAAACATTCAAAAGGGGCAATAGACACTGTTACATGTTCTACTGGAAATATTTCATAGGCTTACCTTGTGTTACTGGATTTTGTTAAGTAAAGGAAACTGAATGTTCTTTGTCATGCAGTGGTTTATAGGGAAATGCAAAAAACTATAAAGAGTTTTTATGTCTTGTGTAAAAAGTAAATATTGAAGCACATAAAATAATTGTAAATAATCTTAGAGAAAAAGTTTTTACAATGAAATTCTATTTGAGAAATTGTTGCATTTTGGCTTCATCCATAGATTGTCAAACACAAAAAATGTTCAGTAGGTAATAAAATAGAACCATTAAAAGGAAAAGCACTGTATATGACTATTTTCTTTTGTAGTAGAATCATATGTTGCTTCTCTAAGATTCAGGAAAAATACTTTTCTTTCCGGTTGTTACGTTTAGAATTAATCATACAATGCATTAGTCATAACAGGGATAGATTCCTTAATCAGTAAAAATGATTCATTATGGTAGAATGTTAGGTACCTGTGATCTGATGTATACGTTCCACATGGGATACCCGGTGTACAATAATAGAAACTAGACTGCTTGGGGAGCAAAAGTCTCCATATAGAGAAGGGTTGATGGCGTTGACACTTAGTTTCACATTCCACAAAAGATTTCCTTTCTTCCTCTCTCCCCTTTCTCCACTTCTCTCCCTTTCTTTTCTGTCTCCCTCTCTCCTCTTCTCCCTCCCTCCTCTTCTTTCCTTTCTTCCTTTTTTTCTATGTCTTTCCCTCAGAAAATACTTATTGAACACCTACTATATTCCAAGCACATTTCGTATGTAACTTTTTAGATTTTTGTGACTTGGTGAGGGAGAGAGAGAAGAAACAACAACATTCAACCAGTTGAGTAAAAGAGTTAATAACTGGTCAAAGAGATTCCGCTATGTCATTTTCAGGACAACATTGATTTTACAGCAAAAAGAAAAATGCTACCTTCAGTTTCCCTTGGCAACATTCTTGTTACCTAAAGGGATTTGGCTCCTAGCTTGGTATCTACATTAATATAATATCAGTAAAACATGAAACATATAACCAGAACTGTCAAACACAGAATTTTGCCAAATATAGCATCTTAGTATTAGTACTGCATAGAAAATAAAAAGGCCATAAACTATTCATACTTTCTTATTTGAATCATATTTCATAGTCTATCCATATGGCTTTAGGTTATAACTTACTAAAAGGAAGTACAACTATTCAAAACATATAATTCATGCCATAATTTTTGCAGGAAGATACACACAATTTCCTCATATTCAGAATTAAGTGTGTTTACCTACATGGTCTATAAACATCTAGTTAGAAATAATAGATCAGTATATATAAATTATGGTTAAATGATAAGTGTTATCCTCTGAATTTCCACTACAATATAAACCATACTTTTCACATACATTTTACTTTTTCACATACATTTTCAAATGTGATGTACCATTTGACTTACAGTTATTTTTAATTATTCCATTACCCTTTTACATATGAAGTAAAATAAATTAATAAGTTAACAAACAGAAAGATATTATCAATAATGTAACTCAGTGGTTCAGTGGTTTGGATGTGCCTTACCATGTCCAAATATAATAACCCTAGTTGTTATTAGGTGAAATAATGGAAAAGAGGAAGGGACTTTAACTACTGAGCTCCTTGCTATATCCTTGTTCTATTCTGTAAAATTTAGTTCACGCAAAAAATATTTATAGAGCAGTTTCCATACGTCAGGCTCTCTTTTAGGTACACTAGGTACAGCATTAAAACAACTCAGAGGGCTTCCCTGGTGGTGCAGTGGTTAGGAATCTGCCTGCCAGTGCAGGGGACGCGGGTTCGGGCCCTGGTCTGGGAGGATCCCACATGCCGTGGAGCAACTAGGCCCGTGAGCCACAATTGCTGAGCCTGCGCGTCTGGAGCCTGTGCTCCGCAACCGGAGAGGCCGCGACGGTGAGAGGCCCGCGCACCGCGATGAAGAGTGGCCCCCACTTGCCGCAACTAGAGAAGGCCCGTGCACAGAGATGAGGACCCAACACAGCCAAAAATAAATTAATTAATTAAAAAATATATATATATATATGGTATTAAAAAAAAAAAAAAAAAAAACAACTCAGAAAATCTTTCCCCTCAATAAACATACAACCTAGTTGGTAGAGGATGAGAATCAGTTTGGGGGAAAAAATAAAGCAGAATAAAGAAATAGGAAGTCCCAGGGTATGGTTTGGATTTCATCTCAAGTTACTTGTGTCTATATGCTAGATTCTGAGTGAGGCTGAGATTTAAGGAAAGGTTTTCAGAGTAATAGCCTGGGGGAATGATTTGGATGGAAGTGTGTATTGGATATCACATTACCTCTCTAAGCAAAGTATTCACTTCTGTTCTCCTTCTGGAAATGTACTTCTTTATCTCTGAATACTTTAACCATTAACAATCTACTTCTATATATGAATTGAAAGCATCTCCTATCTTTGTCCACTCTCATAAAATTTGGGCTGGAGTGCAGACCTGTTTCCTAGATCATCTTAGCCCATCTAGCCTGAAAGGGATATATAGCTAGCTAAATACATTCATAATAATATTAATAATACTAGTTAAAGTTTATTGGACACATTATGCCAGGCATACTTCTCTGTGCAGTGCATGCATTATCTCTAAATTCTATGGGGTTGTCAATGTCATTCTCTCCATTACAAAGATGAAGATGCAGAGTAAGGAACTTGCACAAAATTCATGTTCTCTGCAATCTCACTTCAGAGTTTGCATCCATCTAGAAGCTTCTGGATTTTTATTTCTGGATAGTTAGGCAAACAGCACCCCATCTATTTTGGTTTGTTTACTTCACCATGTCAAAAAACATCTTTAATCTTAATTATTACATCTTATGTAAAATACTTTCTCACTTATAGACTAGATCAGGGCCTCCAGTTATTTATTTTGATAGAACTATGGGTTTGCCCCATCACATTTCATTTTAGTCACTTACTTAATTGGTTTTGACACTAGACTCTCAGCAGGAATCAAGCCCATTGTCATTTTTATTATATCTCAAGAATATGAAATAGTCCTGGAGCATAACCAGTGTACCCTAAATACTTTTAGAGTGAAGAGCTTTTAAAAAAACTGAATTGACTGACAGAGTAATGTCTAAGAGAGAGGGAGATTAAGAGAGAGAAAAAAAATTGAATTTATAGAAATTTGAGATTAACTCTATTGTTTCTATTATTTAAAGCAGTTCAAGAATATGAAATATACTAAACTATTTTCTAACTTCAAGTTCTCAATAACTCAAGGAATAAGTAATACAATTTTGGCAGAGTCCTCTAGTTTTATGATCTTTTATCAGAATTAATTTTTGAATACATTAAATATTCATGTTAGATCTATTGTTGACTTTTGATCTCATGTTAGTTTTGTCTACTTGCCATTGTTTCATCATGAGCCTGTTCCAAACCCCAAGGGGTATATGGTATTATTATAGAGAAGACAGACAAGAATTGAGCAGAGGAATGGAATAGGATAGATTAGAATTTGGAGAGAGAAAGAGGAAGTGTGTTTGTGTGGGTGTATGTGTTGGGACAAGTGCTGTCAGGATGACAGCAGAGCTGAGCTTTGGGAATGACAGCATTATTAGAGAAAATTGAATCTCGGAAAATCAGTTCCAGGAATCATTTTAAAATTTCTATTAACTTTGCCATTTTCTTTAGTTTGTGCCATCAACTGTATCTTTCTTAAGCTTTTTCAAGTTGACATTGTCAAGGAAAACTAAGTCAACCCTCTTTCCTAGTTTTTACACTATTATAGTCCAATTAATGTATTTCCTATAATTTATATAAAAACATTTGAGAAATACAAGTTCATATATTTCAACTTGAAAGGAGCATTAAGAATATATATAATTATGTAAAATGCATTAAATAAAATTAAAACTATGATTCAATTATTTTTAATAACTATAGTTTAAAGCAGTGAAAGATTATGGCTTCTTCTGAAATATAACTTCAATAACTTTTTCAATTTTAGGCATGCATTACTTAATTTGAGATTTTGAAAAAATCTATATGAACTATTTTTTTCATTATGTCGATGAAAAATTAACCAACCAATCTAAGAAAGAAATGGAAAACTTTATTTGAGCCAAATTTGAGGATTGTAACCCAGGAAGAACATCTCAGAAAGCTCTGAGAACTGTTGTGCCCATTAGAAGTCAAAGCACAGTTATACAAGTTTTTTGTACATTAAATGGCATATTATTGACCATTTACACAATCCAGATCTAAGTGTCAAGTGGTCCCTTACAAGATCAAGAAGGAATGCTATCTTTTAAGGAGTTGTCTTGTTGACGTTGCCCTTTACGGTTGAACAGGTATTTCTGGCAATGGGGAAGTTTGGTCAATGCACAATGCAGGTACACAATGCACAGTGTGGGGAGAGAGGTCAAAGAGCAGAGATAATTTTTATGTTTGAAGTTTTCTTGTCTTGCCATAAAATATGAATTTTATTTCACAATTACTATTCTATTTTCAAGGGAGTCTTAGATTGATGTTTCCTAATATGTGAGTAGAATTCACCAGAAGACTTCAATACCTGTAGTTTCATGTTTATATTCTATAGTTTATTTAGTTAAATCTCTCAAAGTCATTCACTTGTATGTACAAATTTTGTCTATGAATGTTTCCTAGTATATTTCACATTGGCCTAGATCTATTTAATTTTCTCATGATTATCATTTAAAAAATAATGGCATAGACTATAAATTTTTACTTTCCAGATACAGTTAAAAATTATATGTAGGGTATAAAATAGAGTATTTTCTAGTTGATTTCTGAGCAGCTTTAGCTCCTTCTTTTTTTTTAGGGTACCCTTATTTGGTGTTCATTATTTCTCTTCAAGTTTCATGTTTTGTAAGGAGACTGATACTACCCCCAGCTTCAAGGATGGGACTTCAATGATCTGAGCCAATCTGGATAATCCCATCTACTCTGACACAGGGTTCTGTTCCAAGATGCAATTATACCAAAGGCTTATCAGTGCTCTGTATTTCCCTGGCGTCACTAAGTAGGGCAAGGTCAATCAGAACTAAACCAGTTATATTTGTTCTTATTTGTAGCAGCACACTCTCCCATCTGCTGGTCATGCAAAAGAAGTATTCAGCCCCTACTCCTACATTCTGCCCTTGACCCTGTAGACTGCTGAGCAGAGAGACAGTACGAAAGGAGATAATTGAAACATTATTGATACATTGCTGAATGAACCAATACAGATATGCCTTTGTCTCTAGATTCTCCAGCTATATAGTGTGTTAATGTATTTTTTATAATCTTATGAAGACAGTTTGAATTGTGATTTTGTGACTATCAGAAGACACTCTGACTTCTCTAAAAAGTAATTAAATATAGGTTATTCGAGTTCCTCCTCTTCTCTGTTTTTTTTTTTTAATTTAATTAATTAATTTATTTATGGCTGTGTCGGGTCTTCGTTTCTGTGCGAGGGCTTTCTCCAGTTGTGGCAAGTGGGGGCCACTCTTCATCACGGTGCGCGGGCCTCTCACTATCACGGCCTCTCTTGTTGCGGAGCACCGGCTCCAGACGCGCAGGCTCAGTAGTTGTGGCTCATGGGCCTTGTTGCTCTGCGGCATGTGGGATCTTCCCAGACCAGGGCTCGAACCCGTGTCCCCTGCATTGGCAGGCAGATTCTCAACCACTGCGTCACCAGGGAAGCCCTCCTCCTCTTTTCTTATAAAAGTAAACATTGGGTTTTCATGTTCTATCTCTTATATGGACTTCTAGATTCTCTAGAGGAACAAGGAATGTCCATCACTCTTATGCTTTGAAGGCTTTCAGTACTCAATGACACAGAGTCTACCCAAGTCTAACCTTACAATTGCTCATGGCTGCTTTCCCCCACTGCTCTTGTGAAGACCCTACTTGCCAAGCACTTTCTGGTGTAGACAGAGAAGGTCGAGGAATATGCTCATTCCAAATCATTAGCTTCCTTATGCCTCCTAAATAAGTTAAAATAAGTCAAACAACTTTTAATTCAATCAAATAAATATCTCAGTATTATTTTATATAGGGAGGATAGGGAGTAGATTTACATGTATTACTGAAGATAATTCTTCCATGCTCTTCTTGATTTCTAGTTGTGAAGAGAGTGTTTAGATCATAATTTTTCCAGGCGCATTTCAGTTTGATAACTAAGTGGATCTTTGTTCTTTGAAATATCTGTTAATGAAAATCAAAGGCAATTTCAGTACCAAATGGTATTAATTAGTTGATAAACTGCCACAATATGGTTATACAATTTATTTTAAAGCCATTCTCTAAATACAAGGCTTACAAAGATTCCTTTAATTAGGATTTTTGGTTTGTTTCATTTTCTAACAATATCTTCATCAAACATCTTCTATTGTGTCTGATTCACAACTAAAAACATGCATATTTGAATTAGTAAATTATTTTGTAATCAGTTGTTTATGTTATTGTTTCTATGACTAGACCATAAACACTCAAAATCAGGGTGCACTTCTGACTTTATAGAAATTCCTATTTCCTAGAACAGCTTTAGATCACACAATAGTAGTAAATATTTCTGGAAGACTGAATTAACTTCCTCATTCTTTCTTTCACTACCACTGCAGCCAATATTAGAGTTTAGTTTGGGGATTATAGGAAGAGGACTGTGATGGCAGAATAATGGCCCCAAAGATGGCACTGTCCTAATCCTCAGAGCCAGTGAATATAGTAGATTACAGGGCAGAAAGGGATTAAATTTGTAGATGGAATTAAGGTTAATCAGATAGGAAGTTTATTCTGGATTATCTGGGTGGGCCCAATATAATCACAAAGGTCTTTAAAAGTAGAAAAAGGAATCGGAACCGGAGAGGTGACAGAAGGAGAAGACTCAGCCCAACTTTGCTGACTTTCTTTTGGATGAAGTCCATGAACAAGGAAAGCCTCTTGAAACTGAAAGACAAGGACATGTAATCTCCCCTAGCATCCCCAGAAAGGAATACACTTTGCCAACACTTTGATCTTAGTGCAGTGTGATACAGGTCATTCTTCTAACCTATAGAATTGTGAGACAATAAATCTATGTTGATAAACTCCTAAATTTGTGGGAGTTTGTTTCAGCAGTAATAGGAACACTAACTAATATAGGGCAGTGGCAGGCTCCCACTCTGTGATGACCTTAGAAAAGCTCCTTCTCACTGACATCCCACTGGCTTCTTTTATTTTCTGTGGTCTGAGATATTCTGTACCATGAAGCCTCACTTGTCCCCAAACACATAAACTTGATATCCTTTCCACATTGCCCAACTTAAAAAAAAAAAAAAACAGTCAATTTAAAGTGAAGAGAAAGTTGAAGGTCAGAAAAGGGAACACCTCAAAACACCCACCATTTCCATAATGTTAATGACACTTTCTATGTCTGCTTCTCAGTTTAAACTGAGATCGAGTAAAAAACTTTGTAAAGAAAATGACTTCCAAAAAGAAATATAAATTAAAAAAATTTAAATTTATGTGCATATATTGAGTTATTCATAAATTGCCTCACTTTAATATGAATGTAATGAAGCAACATTTAAAGAAAGACTTTATCTCTTATACTTTTATTCAGATGAAATAAGCTTTATATTTGCATATTTGGGTCATTGCAAAGACTCTTTTCCATAAAATTTTGGTAATTAGTGCAATGAAGCTGGAAAGATCTTGCTTTCAGTGTTCTGGCTCACTTGTGACCTGTTCATGCTAACAGCTTTAATGGAAATATTTAGTTGTTTCATTTTATATGTAATCCTGGCAGTAGTTTGACATTTTAATGTTTTGTCATATTATCTTTCTGCTTTTTCTCTATTTGAGCAGAAACCATATGATAATTTGAAAATTAAAAAAATGTTACAAAAAATGAAAAATTTAAAGTAATACTATATTTTAAGCACAATCTCTACTTTAATGATTGACTATTTTCATAGGTCATAAGCATGTTCTAATTTTACTTCTCAGGTGACACAGGTTATATGAATAATTGTGAAAACAGAATGGACTTCCGAGAAATCTAAACTTATAAAAAAAAAACCTGAATTTTGTGTAGACACTCTTTCTTTTATTTATTGAATTGCATAACTTTAATATATCTGAATAAAGCATTATTAAAATAAAGAACTTATTTTAACTCCTAAGTTTTTAAAATAAGCAAAGAGTGCCTTGATGATTTTTGTATGGTAAATAAACTTGGATTATATATACCAGGCAAACTGACCAGAGGCTAGAGGAGAGGAGATGGGTGGACTTTGGAGGCTGGGGCTGGGCAGGAGAAGGGAGAGAAGAGGGTTGGAGAGGAGAAGGCACTCCTATCTAGGTAGCATGTGAAAGGAGTACAAAGACAAGCATGAAAGGTTAACTTTCCTGAATATTTGTAGCCATTTTCTTGGCTTTTTTCCACTCCATTCTATCTTACTATAATTAAGGACTTGGAGAATTCTAGGATCTATATACCCCTTCTTCCTTTGGAAATTTGATGCTAGAGATTGTATACTTTCTTAAGATTGTACTCAGAATAAAACTATGCAAAGCTCAACTATTTTCATTTACATACTTGGAACAAAAAGAGTGAACTATAGAAATGGGACTTTTCATGCTTGTGTGCTAACGGTGATCAGGAATTTGAGAGAAGTATACCAAAAATGTTGGCACTGTTTCAGGGAGCTGTAAAAATTTCCTGTTGAAGGAAGGAAGCAAACGTGTCCTACTACCTCTGAAAAATTCTTCCATCTGGCCTCTTGTCCATTATATTTTATACAGTTACTTAAATTTATGAACATGAGTTCCTCTCAGATTTAGGGTAAATGACCCCCTCATGACCCTTTATGAAATGTTAGGTGAAAAAATAGAATTTATACAAAAGCTCATGCATCTAGACATGCTTTCTCTAGATGTGTATTTACTTGCACACAAACAGCTCCAGTCAAACCTAATAAGAAGATAGCACAGGAGCCTAAGACGGAGCAGAAAAATGGCAACTCTTACACTGGTTTTGTGTTATTTAGGGAATATAAAGAAGTGGATTCTGTTATCAGTCCAACAATTTTGTGAGTAAATGGAATTTTTCTAGATAATTCCTCAAATTTAAAGTGATTTTAAAAGAACTGTGAATCGAAATAAAGAGAGGTAAGAATCCTTTATTTAAAATGTTAAGTAAGCTTGGGATTTCAATAAACTTCAATTTGGAATTATACTTCTTTCAGTGTACTTAAATTATGATTATGAAACCACTGGGAAACACTGGATATTCACCAAACACGTGAAAATAATTATTCATCCTGTTGTAGCACCAAAGAACAGATGTCAACACTCAGCCATGTAGGGAAAGATAGCTATTAGAAAGGAAATTAAAAACACAGCCAGTGCCAACAGGTTTTTTGTAACTAAGTTATTTACATTTTGATCCAGTGGAAGAAAGAATACATTCCAATTAAAACAAAAATCTAGAAGAAAGCCGGAAAGGATAGCACAGTAGTAAAGGATACCAGCCAATATGAAAGGACAGGTGTTAAATCTTCCATAGACTATAACTGTCTTTTAACAATTTAAAATAACGTATTATAGAAAGGATTTTAAATTGGGAAAAGAGCTTTATCTAGCTTTATCTATGTATCTTTATGTTTATGTTTGTTTAAGGAAAGAGCCACTTTGCAACAGGAGGCAGAATTCTATTCCTTTATACTTTTAGGTCAACATTACTTTCCCACGAATTTCTGTCTTTTGGTAATCCTTTTGGAAGCAAATGCAAGTCAAGGAAAGGGTTGATCCAGAAAGCAAACACCTATCAACAATTTTCTGCAGCCCTTCTCAGACTCAAGCAACCATTCTGAGTAGGAATGCTAGCTCTGGTCAGGAGGTGGAAGGTTTCGGAGAGCAATTTTAGGCTTAGTAGAAAAAACGGTACTTAAAAAAAGGCTTTAAGAAGTGATATTTGGGGAAAGCGGCGGGGGGGTGGGGTGGTGGTGGTGTGATGAATTGGGAGATTGGGACTGACATATATACACTAATATGTATAAAATGGATAATAAGAATCTGCTGTATAACAAATAAATAAAATACAAAAATTCAAAAAAAAAAAGATACAGAAAATTACATATGAGTTCAGAGAATATACGCGATCATTAAAAAAAAAAATGTATGGTTCCAGGCACTTTCCATGATCTTATTCATTTTATTAAAATCTCACAATGACAGGAAAAAAAAAGTGATATTCTGGCATTATGATTTCAGGTAATGACATATTTACCAGTTTATAAGATACTAGTTTAAAGTAAGAAAAATTTAATTGCCCTCCATGTTTAGATAAATGCAAATCACTTTGTTTGCAAACACATACCCAGTGAGAGTGGTGAAGGGGTAGCATTTTCTATGACACTTCAGTCTGTTGTATACATGTCATAGTTCCATGTATTTGAAAGCCTTTTCATGGTTAGCCTTTATTTTGTCCTAAGCCTGTTTTACTCATCTATCATTTTAAGTGCAATTTGAGTGTAAGATGAAAAAGAACCCCACAAAACTGCCTGCCTAAAAGTTGACTCTCCACCATCTTCCACAAATTTGTCCCTTGCATCCCTCCCCCATCAACCACAACCCACTATCTCTGACCTCTCTTCTTGATTGGAAAATAAATAAGTTTTCCTTACATTATATTGATATACAAACTAATTTTATTAACATCAGTAGCTTTTAATATCTATATAATGTAATATACAACTTTTTTATTACTTGTGTACGCTAATGCATAATGTTTCAGTTGATCAAAAGACATTACATATCTTTAAGAGTTGGCTTGGTATCTTGGATTGGAATAGAACATATAATTTTTCCCGTTAAAAATAATAGGAATTTCTTTTTCACGTAAGGGCTTTTTGCTTAATGGCGGATTTCTGGGAACATATCCAGTTGTAAAGTGAGAAATAGGTGGTATTAACAGGAGTAATAGTAGTGATAGAGATGAGAGTATTTAGTATTTGCCTGAAGCATATGAACCATCTCTTTATTGAAGCTTACTGTTTTTAATTGAAGATGACAGTAGAAGGTGTCCTAAGAATGACTAATTACTGATGGTGTTAATTTCAATGTTACCAAAACACATTTTAAATATATTTTCAAAATCTATGAATTAAAGGCATCCATTGTTTCTACTTCTTAATATAAATTGAGGACTAACTCAGGTAATTAAATGAAATATTTTGGTAGAGTGCATGCAAAAAATCTTGTTGGGGTTGTGTTGTTGTTATTCAAATGATACATAAATTATTTATATGATGCAGACAGCCTAAAATTCCTATCATATGTGATCATCACTAGAATGTTAATGAGATATTCACAGATAAATGCATCATGTGTTGGAAAAATTTATCTGTTTGGCTTTTTCAGGAAAATTGAGCCACTACTAGATAAAAAAAGTAAGGTATTTAATATGTAAATTGTGGCTTACAAGAATGTGAGTGGAGGGGCTTCCCTGGTGGCGCAGTGGTTGAGAATCTGCCTGCTAATGCAGGGGACCCGGGTTCGAGCCCTGGTCTGGGAAGATCCCACATGCCACGGAGCAACTAGGCCCGTGAGCCACAACTACTGAGCCTGCGCGTCTGGAGCCTGTGCTCCGCAATAAGAGAGGCCGCGATAGTGAGAGGCCCGTGCACTGCGATGAAGAGTGGCCCCCACTTGCCGCAACTAGAAGCCCTCACACAGAAACGAAGACCCAACACAGCATAAATAAATAAATAAATAAGGTAACTTACCATTTTAAAAAAAAAAAAAAAAAAAAGAATGTGAGTGGAGCCTGCATCAGTGAGGGTCTGAAAGGCCATCCATACTCAATCACTAAGGACTCAGCCAGAAGAACAGGCCACAGTAGAAGCTAGAACTCATGGAGAAGTCAGCTGATTTGCTGCTACCTCTGTCACCATCATGAAAGGAAGTTCTTAAAGATCTTTGAGTTCTGCAGATTCCTCGCATCTGGCTGCCATGACCTTTTGAGCAGAATGACTTCTTTGTCACTTCTACCTCCCAAATGTTACATGACTTGCCTCTCATTAGCAAACTCTAACCCATGACCAGGTATGGAAGGAAATTCTAGGAAACGTTGTCCCCAGCTTTAGAAGGGACTTTTCTGGTGGTGCTGAGTTAAGGACAATCAAGCACATTACCAAAAATGCTATAACATATCTATACATATAAACATATAGTCACTTTGCAATGGCTTAATGAAATAACCAATTAATTATTGTTAGAGTTAGAATAAAGTCCTCCTATTTTCAGTCTTAGGTAGTTGGATACTTACAGAATTAATATTTGTTAGCTGGGTTTTCAGATATTGTCCACCGTTTTCTTTTTTTGTTTTTCCCTAATGGGTCTTAGAAACAGTCTTCACCTTTTTTATATCCATGCTGTAAGGAATCAGTGCTTTTCTAACAATGTATGTAATTCGTTTTTCAATCAAATATCAGGTATAATCAAATGATGTATTTGCTTGCTAACTTATACACATCATAAAAATTCAATTTTTGAATAAATTATTACCACCAATTTCTACTTAAAATATTCAGTTTCCCAGATGTACTTTTTTAAAACTGAAAGTAGTTGTGGGTGAAAAAAACATAGTGGTAATAAAATAGTAATATTGTTATTTCTTGACAATTTGCTATGTATGAAGCAGAAACTAAGGCTTTTATATATCCCAGTTCATTAAATTATCAACTTTAATTATCAATCTTATTTAAAGTATGTCTTATGAATCCCTCTTTAAAGTTGAATAAAATGAAGCAAAATTTTAAGTAACTTGTAAAAATTCAAAGAGCTATTGAATGATAGAATTTGGATACAAATTCAAATTCAAGCTATTATGAGTTAGCTTGAAATCATAAGCCTTCCATAACATTTCCTGTAATTTGCAGTATAGGTGTATATCTGATGAGACCAAAATTTGGCATGTAGTGGGAATATGGTTGGGGAGCAGTATATGGGAAGGCTGGGAAACAAGAGAACCATGGGAAAAATTTTGTTTCCTTGAGATAGCACATTTGTCTAGACTCCAAGCTCTTCTTTATACAGGCCCTTCCTCTGATTATGATTTTTCTAATATTTCTTGAAAGCTAGAGGAAACATTTAATGACTAAATCAAAACCTCAATAATCTAAGCAATCATTTTTATTAAATAGAGTCTAAGTGCCAGTACAACATAATTTGCAGCAATTTTCTAATATACATTTCTTCTCTGCCATTTATTTTTAAAATTCTAGGCAAAACCTTATATAAGATTTAAAAATACATTACTTAAGAAATAGGAAGGTAATGATTTTCAAATGGCTTAATGATTTTGAACATTAAGTGTTATATTACAGATCTTAGAATGTTTTGCAATACAGTATTAATTTACCTGAGAGGTTATTCCACAAGGAATAAAAACATGTGTTTCTAACTAAACTTATTACTTTAAAAGCTTGATGAATGACAACTATGAAAAAAAAAATCCCCTTAAAACCATAGACTAATTGGTTGAATATAAAGTCTCTGGGGTCAGAAACAACAGATGTGCATATACATTAAGGCAAAATATGAGGCAAGAGGAACAGATAACAGCAAATAAGTCTGTCGTTTTATGTTGAATGACATAAGAACTCTAAATGTTTCCTTTCTCTCCTACATTCTGTTCATAGGCCCACATGTTCTATGTCAATGAGTAATGACTTGCCATTCCTTATGTTTTTTTATTTTTTTCCTGTTTCTGTTGCCTTTCCTCATTACAGTTCTTCTCAGTGTCTGCTCACAACCTTGGCTCAGTTCAACCTGCCATATGGAGGCATATCTAGGGAGTAGGTATAGTTTCTCCCTACAGGCCCTGTACTCTTCAGGATCACCATTAAGCCAGTTATAGCTTTGACGTCTTTTCCACATTTTTTTGTATCTACAAGATTTTTAAAATATTGCATCTTATTGTTGCGCAACTTTTGCTGTCCCCTGCAATCTCTTTACCTGAACGTAAAAGCAGACTGACATTTTGAAGTTAAATGAAAATATGCTGATGCAAGATACAAATTAAAATGGCTTCCCTTGCCCCTGGGATAATTCAGCAGTCTTTGAAATGACTCACAGAGCCATTCCAGCCTGGCCCCTGCATACTTCTATGGCTTCAGTGCTCATCTTTCTTGCTTTTGCACTCCATTCTGGGGTTGCTTGACTCTGCTCGTCTTTCTCATCTCTTAGTCTTAGTGCGGGCTGTAACCTCTCACTTGATCATCTCCTGCCATGTTTTCCTGAATACATCTTAGTCAGTTTTTTCAGGTATCGCCTTAGAAGTCATGCTCTTTATGTACTTCAGGAATGTTTATCTTCTTACCATTCTCCCTATTTTGTTTAGCTTCAGCTACCACAGTGTCACTTTTTTTTTGTACTTTTGTTTTAATTGCTTGCTTTCTGCTTTATATTGTAAGCACTCAGAGGGAAAGACCACATCTATTCTGCTCTCCATTTCAAATTTCACTCGTCACACAGGGTCTAAGATATTACTTGTTAAATAGACATTTCATCTTTGTAAATTCTTTACCTGGATGCCTCTTATCATTTACCTATACATGTTAAATTGTTAATATGATTGGATTGTCAACAGTTATTAAGTCAATGGTGTGGGGGTTTGGGAATTTTCAGAGGGAATGATATAATATCAAGCATTATATATTAATATAAATTTTAACTCAATAATTATAGGAATATTTTTTCTAAATAAATTTCAGATCTGTGAATGAGAATTAGCTTGTTCAGTTAGTATTGTATGAGCAGTGTTCAAACTATGAGGACAAAAATAGTACTTTAGGGGTGTGTGTGTGTGCGTGTACTGCTTTGCCAGACACCACATTTACTATTTATACAATGCCTCAAAATCATGTAGTAAAGAAGAAAACAATCAAGAGGTAAGTTGGTTAAAATCTTATAAGAAAACAGCTAATATCCTAACAAATACACAGAACTTGTATATCCCCTTTCCTATTATAAATATCTCAAACATTAAACTAAGAAACAAAGCTGAGGAAAAAACAGACTTTGAATAAATAATATAAATGGAGAAAATAAATGTGCTAAATAAAATATAAATTTCTTTTGGCCAGATTAAATTTCCCTGTAATACTATTTTGGCATACTACATATTGAATAATGAATATATAGCAAATAACTATTGACTTGGATAGGAAAACAGCGATAGCACTTAATTCTTGACTATTAAATAGCTTTCTAAACTGACTTGAGAATGAATTATAAGTTAATTTGGCCACCAATAACCAACATTTCTTCTGATATCCTGTACTGGATAGCATGAGGAAAAAAGATTTCTTTCAGAGATATGTGAACCTAAATATTTGAAAACTTACAAAGATCTTCTGCATAATAGTAGGTTTCTCAGTGTTTTTGAAATATGTTTTCCCATATTAAATCAATTGTGTGTGTGTGTATAACAATTGATTCAATGTTTGAAAAATATATATGTATATACATATTGGTTTGAAGGAGGAAAGAAGCAAAATTTTTAACAGTTAACATTAATTATTAACAGTTAACAGTTCATATAATCTCTGTCTTAGATGTTAAATAAAATATATCTTTTGCAACTTATATTCAGAATTTTGGTAAAATACTGAATTTCTCTACATCTCTATTCTATGGATGTTTTATGAATTAAATAAAACAAGGAATATAATTAGTCCAGCACTTGGCTCAGTACTTATCCTAGTAGTAGTAGTTGTATTGGTGTATTCATTAAAAAAAATCAACTTTATTTTTATTATGCTTTAAATTTTGAATTTGACTTATTAGTTCTTAGTGCTCTGAAAATAAAGACATATTTTCCACCACATATTTTGTTGTTCAGGGACAGCAAATGGAGAAGACTTAGTTTCATAACCTACACTTTTCCAATGAGAACTTTTCAAATAAATTAACTGGGAATTAAATGTGAAGATATTAAAAATATATATATTTCAAAAAAAGATACTTCCAAAACAAACAAACAGAAACACAACAACAACAAAAACCCTTCATGAACAATCTTAAGGAACTATTTTTTGTTTTAACTAACATTTTTATTTTGTTATTTTTAAAGAAGCACTACCCTTAAAGATTTCAGAGTAGTTTAAACTAGAGGGTGCATTTCAAAATGTCTGATCATTTGCTCAATACTTAATTTATTCTACAGAAGACATCTGCCATATAAAATTACAAGAAAATGGAACAGGTATAAAAATCTTCTGTGCTGTAAATGGAACCATTAAATGGTGCCTGCTTTGTCACATTTTGTTGGGACTGGTTAGAGATGTAACATCAGGTAATACATTTCAGAGTGATGTGACAAGGAAATTAGATACTGAATGCTTTGTAGTTCTCAATTTATAAAACTTTAAAATCTCATTTAAGGAATGACACATCCTAGAAAAGCAACCAATCAAAACTTCTTCTAAATTCTTGAATTAACAACAAGAAAAATTAACCTTTTTTTTAAAGAAAAAAGTATTTTGTTCACTGGGATCTGAATCATTACATAAAACCTCTGTTAGAATCATTGTCAAACATAATCTGTGTACTTATTCAAGGTTGCATGATGCATTAACTACATTTAAAAATTTAATTAAAATAAGAAATTACATTTAAGTATTTATAATAAATTCTTTCAAAGTTTTCAATATCAAATTCAATGAATGGGTGTGTGTGAATGTGGTATTTTAGTTTCTTGAGTTAAAAATACACTTTTAATTCACTAATTCTAACAACTGAATTTTATAGAACCCAAGATAAGAAATAACAGTACAGTCCCTAGGATAAGTTGAATTATTGTTGGATGGGTGGGGGTTTTGGCAGCTTATATCTCAGAAGCAGCAGGGTATTCAGAGCTAGTAATGATAGAAATACTTCCAAACGAGAGCTACAGTTATAATTGAAGTATAAAGAACTTAGATGGGCAAGTTCAAACATTCAGCTCTGTGTCCTAAAAAGAATAATGAAAACAAAGAAATCAAAGAATTGAAATAAAAATTTTAAAGAAGAGAAAAACATCAGTTGAACACTAAAGTAAGCATAAAATAAAAATATGAGAATGGACAGTAAATAAAATCCATATATGAAATAGTAAGATAGTAATTCTCTTTGATTTTCAGCTTTAACTTTGAAGTTTAAATGCATATATAATTTTAAGTAATTGCTCTCTATTTGGAAATTTTGAATATATACTTTATGAAATAATTCCTGAAAGTAATAAACTGAAATGTCAGATGATACTACTATTATGAAATTTTAAACATGCAAATATCCATTCAATATCTATTTACTGAGTACCTTTCTGTGCAAGACATGTGTTAGAGAAAATGAGAACTTAAAAATGTGTACTAAGTTTACTCTTGCCTTAGTGAAGTTAGCAACCTTGTGTAGGAGCAGGTGAGTGAGCAACCGATGTAGGATAGTCACTCTGTACTTATGTGAAAGTGCTTCTTACATTATTCACAGAGGTGACACGTTAATTCTACTCAAAGGGAGCAATAATGTCCTTTCTAAAGGGTTGAGATTTGAACTGAGACTCACTAGCAAATATATGACTTTAGCTGGTGAGATTTTGAAAGCAGTCTGAGTTTAGGAAATGAAATATAAAAACCATAGTTGACAAATGTACAAGATATGTTCAAGAGACAGATAAGTCCAGTATATCAAGATGAGTGAATGAGATAGCTTGGTTTCAGGAAAGAGGAGTTTCAGGAAAGGGGAGGATGGAAGAGTTATAAGTGGCACTGCATGGGACCAGCAAGCATAGGTCAGATAATGGAAAACCATGAATGGAGCCTCATTCTTTGAGAAGTGGAAGGTCAGTGCAGATTGTTGAGAATGGAAGTAACATGATCAGAGAGGCCAGATTGGAAAGAATTTAGTCAAGGTAGTTAGTATTCTAAGTGGAAAGGCAACAATACTCTGAACTATTACATGTTGGAAAGAAGGGATGAATGAAGATATTTTTTGAATTAGAAGTAATATTTATTCATTGCTTAAAAAATACTTAATGTCAACTACATGTCATACACTATTCTAGGACCTAATAATAGAAAGATTTTCAAAATAGAGAAGTTTCCTACTCCCCACTCTTGGGGAGCTTATGTTCTAAATCAGACTGGTTAGGGAGGGCTTCTCTGGGAAGGTGATGTAGAAGAAAGAATGTGATGGTAAAGAAGTGGCAGGTCATACAACAATAAAAGGAAAGAACTCTTCAGATAGAGCGTGCAGTTGGTGCAAAGGCCTACTGAGGAGGAAATGCAGAAATGTGGTGATTTCAAAGGATAGGAGGAAGGTCTCTATGCTTGGAGCTTGAGTGGCAAGGGATAGAATGGTAAGAGGAAGAGAAGTAGAGAGAGCTTTATAAGCCACCATAAAGAATTTTGATCATTTTTTTTCAATTGGGATTGGAAGACATTAGGTAGAACAGTGACAGATTTAGCTAGTGGTTTTAAATTTTTACTCAAGCTGTCTTATCAAAAAATGGATCACACAAAGTCAAATGAATAGTAGATGATGTCTCCAGTGCTTTGACTCTGTCTGACCTGAATTGTGATTCCATTATGAAAAAAAGAAAAAGGAAGAAGAGACTTGGGAATTAAAATAATGAGTTTGTTTTTTCTTTTACTTTTGAGTGTAAAGAGTGTAAAAGTGTAACATCACAGGCACCCAGGGAGAAAAATGTCGCAGAGAACAAGGGCTGTACTGACACATACTACAGAGAAATCAAGAGTGATGAACACAGAGAAGATGTAAATTGATTTCTCAATTACAAGGTCATTGTAAATCATCCAAACAGCAGCTGGCTAAAGTGATGAGAATAGAAGCCAAATTATTAAGGTTGAAATGGAGGTGAGAAATGGAGCTATCAAGTGAATTCTATTATTTACAAAAATTTAGCAGTGAAATAAAGGAAAAGATTCAGGCCTTTCAGTTATTTTGTACTGCTACAAAAGAAGTCTTTCTTCTGAAATATGAAGCAAACATATAAAAGCTGATTTCTGGTTTTTTTGGATCAACTTTTTGCATTTTCAGTTTTGGAAGTAATGTATCACTTGTTTCACATTTACACGTATTTTAAATTTAGAAATAAATTGGTTGTACATAATGGTCTGACTTTGATTGCCTAATATA